>NC_029780.3:75103307-75122093 GCF_000817695.3 Arachis duranensis | reverse complement strand
ATTTTCTTTATGGTTTTAATTGCTTTCATAGAGTCCCCTCGCTCTTTTCCTTTGAAGTTTTATTTTATCAGAGGGGTAGGTATTGTATTTGAGTTTATATGACTTTCTATGTATAAGAATTACTATTAATAATACTTATATGATTGTATTATATTTGCAATGCTTATCTTTGATACATGTCTTGAAAGAATAAAAACAAAATTTTCCGGAATTTTCTTAAAACAAAAACGCGAACTCGATATAAAGGCTCAGTAATTAAGTAGTTAATATTAGAAAAGGTCACGTAACGTTCTTTCTAGTAGAAATACCCTGACTTAAGCAAGGTATTTTGCTGGAAGGGATGTTACACTTCCTATGGCAAGCTGTGTGTTGGTGGATCACCGTTGTCAATGGCTACCATCCGTCCTCTCAGTGAAAATGTTCCAGGTGCGCTGTCACCGCACGGCTAATCATCTGTCGGTTCTCACTCATGTTGGAATAGGATCCATTGATCCTTTTGCGTCTGTTACTACGCCCAAACCTTGTGAGTTTGAAGCTCGTCACAGTCATTCAATCCCTAAATCCTACTTGGAATACCACAGACAAGGTTTAGACTTTCCGGATTCTCAAGAATGCTGCCAATGGATTCTAGCTTATACCACAAAGATTCTGATTAAGGAATCCAAGAGATACTCATTCAATCTAATGTAGAACAGAGGTGATTGTCAGGCACGCGTTCATAGGTTGAGAATGGTGATGAGTGTCACGGATCATCACGTTCATCATATTGAAGTAAAAATGAATATCTTAGATAAAAACAAGCGTGTATGAATAGAAAACAGAAATAATTGCATTAATCCATCGAGACACAGCAGAGCTCCTCACCCCCAACAATGGAATTTAGAGACTCATGCCATCAAAAGGTACAAGGTTCAGATCTAAAAATGTCATCAGGTACAAAATAAATCTCTAAAAGTTGTTTAAATACTAAACTAGTAACCTAGGTTTACAAAAAATGAGTAAAGATAGATAGTGCATAAATCTACTTCTGGGGCCCACTTGGTGTGTGCTGGGGCTAAGACTTGAGCTTCTCACGTGCCTGGGCTGTTTCTGGAGTTAAACAATAGGTTGTAACCTGTTTTGGGCATTTAACTCCAACTGCCAACCTGTTTCTGGCGTTTAACGCCAGAATGGAACATGGAACTGGCAGTAAATGCCAGTTTACGTCGTTTATCTTCGAGTAAAGTCTGGACTATTATATATTGCTTGAAAGCCCTGGATGTCTACTTTCCAACCCAATTGAGATCGTGCCAATTGGACTATTGTAGCTCTAAAAAATCCATTCCGAGTGTAGGGAGGTCAGAATCCAATAGCATCAGCATTCCTTTTTCAGCTTGAGTCAGATTTTTTTGCTCAGCTCCCACAATTTCAGCTAGAAAATACCTGAAATCACAGAAAAATACAAAAACTCATAGTAAAGTCCAGAAATATGAATTTTTCCTAAAAACCAATAAAATATACTAAAAACTAACTAAAATATACTTAAAACTACATGAAATTAACCCTAAAAAATGTATAAAATATCCGTTCATCAAAAATCATCCAAATTTCTCATGGAAGGATCAACAAAATCCTCAACAAGGCTTTAATAATGGTGGAAGAAACAGGTTTAGCAATAGCAAGCCTTTTCCACCATCTTCTCAGCAACAGACAGAGAATTCTGAGTAGAGTCCCTTTAGCTTAGCAAACATAGTCTCTGATCTATCTAAGGCCACTCTAAGTTTCATGAATGAGACAAGGTCCTCCATTAGAAATTTAGAGGCACAAGTGGGTCAGCTGAGTAAGAAAATCACTGAAACTCCTCCTAGTAATCTCTCACGCAATATAGAAGAGAATCCAAAAAGAGAGTGCAAGGCCATTGATATAATCAAAATGTCCGAATCCAAAGAGGAAGGGGAGGACGTGAATCCCAATGAGGAAGACCTCATGGGACGTAGACAGAAAGGAGTTCCCTATTGAGGACCTAAAGGAATCTGAGGCTCATATAGAGACCATAGAGATTCCATTAAACTTTTTTCTGCCATTCATGAGCTCTGAGAACTATTCTTCCTCTGAAGAAGATGAAGATGTAATTGAAGAGCAAGTTGCTCAATATCTAGGAGCCATCATGAAGCTGAATGCCAAGTTATTTGGTAATGAGACTTGGGAAGATAAACCTCCCTTGCTCATTAGTGAACTAGATACATGGGTTCAGCAAACTTTACCTTAAAAGAAACAAGATCCTAGTAAATTCTTATACCCTGTACCATAGGCACCATGACCTTTGAGAAGGCTCTGTGTGACCTGGGGTCAGGTATAAATCTTATGCCACTCTCTGTAATGGAGAAACTGGGGATCTTTGAGGTACATGCTACAAGAATCTCATTAGAGATGGCAGATAAGTCAATAAAATAAGCTTATAGATTGGTAGAGGATGTGTTAGTGAAGGTTAAAGGCCTTTACATCCCTGCTGATTTCATAATCCTAGACAATGGAAAGGATGTGGATGAATGCATCATCCTTGGATGACCCTTCCTAGCCACAACAGGAGCTGTGATTGATGTTGACAAAGGAGAGCTAGTCCTTCAATTGAATGGGGACTACCTTGTGTTTAAAGCTCAAGGATCTTCCTCTGCAACAATGGAGAGGAAGCATGAAAAGCTTCTCTTAATACAGAGTCAAACAAAGCCCCCACAATCAAACTTTAAGTTTGGTGTTGGGAGGCCACAACCAAACTCTAAGTTTGGTGTTGAATCCCCACATTCAAACTCTAGGTTTGGTGTTGGGAGGTTGAACATCTGTGAAGCTCCATGAGAGCTCACTGTCAAGCTATTGACATTAAAGAAATGCTTATTGGGAGGCAACCAAATTTTTATTTATCTATATTTCTATTGTTCTTATATGTTTTATTAGGTTTATGATCATATGGAGTCACAAAATAATTGCAAAAATTAAAAACAGAATCAAAAATAGCAGAAGAAAAAGCACACCTTAGAGGAAGAGTTGTCTGGCGTTTAAACGCCAGAAGCAAGCATCTGTCTAGCGTTTAACGCCAGAAACAAGCACCAAGTTGGCATTTAACACCAGAAATAAGCATCAGGCTGGCGTTAAACACCAGAAATAGGCTACATTTGGGCGTTTAATGCCAGAAACAAGCTGCAGTCAGGCGTTAAATGCTAGGATTGCATATAGAGGGCATTTTACACGCCTAAAAGATGCAGGGATGAGAAATCCTTGACATCTCAAGATCTGTGAACCCCACAGGATCACCTCAGGATCTGTGGATCCCCACCTACCCCACTTCTCTCTTCTTCACACAATCCAATAGCACTATACCCTTCACCAATCACCTCAATCTCTCTTCCCCATTACTCCTTCACCAATCACATCCATCCACTCTTCCCTAGAAACCCCACCTACCTTCAAATTCAAAATATTTTTCCCATCCAAACCCACCCTAAATGACCGAACCCAAACCCCTATCCCTCCACCATATAAACCCCTCCATCCTTCTTCATTTTCACACAACACAACCCTCTCTTCTCCCCCTTGGCCGAAACCCTCACCTCTCTCCCTCTCCTCCATATCTTCTTCTTCTTCTTCTATTCTTTCTTCTTTTGCTCGAGGGCGAGTAACATTCTAAGTTTGGTGTGGTAAAAGCATAGCTTTTTTGTTTTTCCATAACCATTGATGGTACATAAGGCCAGAGAAACATCAAGAAAGAGGAAAAGGAAGGCAATTGCTTCCACCTCTGAGTCATGGGAGATGGAGAGATTCATCTCAAAAGCCCATCAAGACCACTTCTATAAAGTTTTGGCCAAGAAAAAGGTGATCCCTGAGGTCCCTTTTAAGCTCAAAAAGGGCGAATATCCAGAGATCCGACAAGAGATTAGAAAAAGAGGATGGGAAGTTCTCTCCAATCCCATTCAACAAGTCAGAATCTTAACAGTTCAAGAGTTCTATGCAAACGCATGGATCACTAGGAACCATGATCAAAGCATGAACCCAAACCCAAAGAATTGGCTTACAATGGTTCGGGGCAAATGCTTAGATTTCAGTCCGGAGAACGTAAGGTTGGCATTCAACTTGCCTATGATGCAAGAAGACGCACGCCACTACACTAGAAGGGTCAACTTTCATCAAAGGTTGGACCAAGTCCTCATGGACATATGAGTGGAAGGAGCTCAATGGAAAATAGACTCAAAAGTTTCGAATTCATCCTTGAAATTAGTTTAATTATATTGATGTGGTGAGAATACTTTTTATTTTCTGAATGAATGCTTAAACAGTGCATATTTTTTATCATGTTATTTATGAATGTTAAAATTGTTGGCTCTTGAAAGAATGATGAACAAAGAAAAATGTTATTGATAATCTGAAAAATCATGAAATTGATTCTTGAAGCAAGAAAAAGCAGTGAAGAACAAAGCTTGCGAAAAAAAAGAAGTGGCGAAAAAAATTTTAAGAAAGAAAAAGAAAAAGCAAGCAGAAAAAGCTAATAGCCCTTAAAACCAAAAGGCAAGGGTAAAAAGGATCCAAGTCTTTGAGCATCAATGGATAGGAGGGCCCAAGGAAATAAAATACAGGCCTAAGCGGCTAAATCAAGCTATCCCTAACCATGTGCTTGTGTCATGAAGGTCCAAGTGAAAAGCTTGAGATTGAGTGGTTAAAGTCGTGATCCAAAGCAAAAAGAGTGTCCTTAAGAGCTCTAGACACCTCTAATTGGGGACTTTAGCAAAGCTGAGTCACAATCTGAAAAGGTTCATCCAGTAATGTGTCTGTGACATTTATGTATCCGGTGGTAATACTGGAAAACAAAGTGCTTAGGGTCATGGCCAAGACTCATAAAAGTAGCTATGTTCAAGAATTAACATACTTAACTAGGGGAATCAATAACACTATCTAAACTCTGAGTTCCTATGGATGCCAATCATTCTAAACTTCTAAGGATAAAATGAGATGCCAAAACTGTTCAGAAGCAAAAAGCTACAAGTCCCGCTCATCTAATTAGAACTAATATTCATTGATATTTTGAGATTTATAGTATATTATCTTCTTTTTATCCTTTTTGATTTTTAGTTGCTTGGGGACAAGCAACAATTTAAGTTTGATGTTGTGATGAGCAGATAATTTATACACTTTTTGGCATTGTTTTTAGGTAGTTTTTAGTAGAATCTAGCTACTTTTAGGGATGTTTTTATTAGTTTTTATGCAAAATTCACATTTCTGGATTTTACTATGAGTTTTAGTGTTTTTCTGTGATTTCAGATATTTTCTGGCTGAAATTGAGGGACCTGAGCAAAAATCTGATAGGAGGCTGAAAAAGGACTACAGATGCTGTTGGATTCTGACCTCCCTGCACTCGAAATGAATTTTATGGAGCTACAGAACTCCAAATGGTGCGCTTTTAATTGCATTGGAAATTGGACATCCAGGGCTTTCCAGCAATATATAATCGTGCATACTTTATTCGATTTTAGGCAACGCAAATTGGCGTTCAACGCCAGTTCCATGCTGCATTCTGGAGTAAAATGCCAGAAACACGTCACAAACCAGAGTTAAACACCAAAAACACGTTACAACTTGGCGTTTAACTCCAAGAGAAGCCTCTGCACGTGTAAAGCTCAAGCTCAGCCCAAGCACACACCAAGTGGGCCCCGGATGTGGATTTCTACATCAATTACTTATCTTTGTAACCCTAGTAGCTAATTTAGTATAAATAGAACTTTTTACTATTGTATTGGGTCTCTCTTAGACCATTTGGTCTTTTTGAACCATTAAGTCTTGGTTATCCTAGTTCCCTCTCTGGGGCCAGAACCAATGAACACCATTATCACGTATGTATTTTCAACGGTGGAGTTTCTACACACCATAGATTAAGGGTGTGGAGCTCTGCTGTTCCTCTAGTATTAATGCAAATTACTACTATTTCTATTTAATTCACGTTTATTCTTATTCTAAGATATCCATTCGCACCCAAGAACCTGATGAATGTGATGATTTTGTGACACTCATCACCATTCTCACTTATGAACATGTGCCTGACAACCACTTTCGTTCTACATGTAAATAAGCTTGAATGAATATCTCTTGGATTCCTTAATCAGAATCTACGTGGTATAAGCTAGAATCTATTGGCATCATTCTTGAGAATCCGAAAAGTCTAAACCTTGTCTGTGGTATTCCGAGTAGGATTCAGGGATTGAATGACTATGACGAGCTTCAAACTCGCGACTGTAAGGAATGGTGACATCACAAAAGGATAGTAAATCCTATTCTTACATGATTGAGAACCGACAGATGATTAGCCGTGCGGTGACAGCGCACCTGGATTATGTTCACTGAGAGGACGGACGGTAGCTGTTGACAACGGTGATCCCCAACATACAGCTTGCCATGAAAAGGAGTAAGAATGATTGGATGAAAGCAGTAGGAAAACAGAGATTCAAAAGGAACACAGTATCTTCATGCGCTTATCTGAAATTCCCACCAATGAATTACATAGGTATCTCTATCTTTATTTTATGCTTTATTTATCTTTATATTCGAAAACCATTATAACCATTAAAATATGCCTGACTGAGATTTACAAGATGACCATAGCTTGCTTCATACCAACAATCTCCGTGGGATCGACCCTTACTCACGTAAGGTTTATTACTTGGACAACCTAGTGCACTTGCTGGTTAGTTGGGCGAAGTTGTGAAGAATGTGTGTGAACGATAGTACTGTGCACCAAGTTTTTGGAGCCATTGCTAAGAATTGTTCGAGTTGTGAAAAGTATGAGTCACAATTTTGCCTATCATGCTACGACCTAAAGAATGTCATAGAAAAATTGGCACGAGAAGGGAGACTAGATCGGTTCTTAGCCAATAGGGTAGACGAACCAAAAAAGAGAAGAAGCGATGAAGAGGGCGGACGAGCTGAACATCCCCCTCACACCCCGGAGAGACATATTCACATGATAAACGGAGGATTCGCAGGAGGAGGGATCTCTAAGTCATCCCGCAAAAGACACCTTAAAGAGGTATACCATGTCGGAGAGGGGGACAGGTCGCCCAACCTCCCCACTATTACCTTCGCTCAAGAAGACGCCACAGGCATCATCCTAGGACATGATGACCCCGTGGTCGTTACCATCATACTTTTCAATGCTAATCTCCACCGAACATTGGTAGACCAAGGAAGCTCTGTGGATACCCTGTTCAAATCCACCTTGGACAAGCTCAGCCTACAAGAAAAAGAGCTCAGAGCATATCCTAATAGCGTATTCAGGCTCGGAGACACCCCGATCCAACCCCTGGGTTACATCCCACTACACACAACCTTTGGAAAAGGAACACCGTCTAGAACCCTGAGCATAGACTACATCATAGTCGACGTGAGCTCAATGTACAATGCTCTCATAGGTCGGACAATACTAAATCAGCTCGCAGCGGTGGTCTCCACCCCATACCTATGCATGAAGTTTCCAACTCTAGAAGAGAACGCCACCATAAAAGGACACCAAAAACTCGGGCGACGCTGTTACAACGAAAGTCTAAACCTTAAAGGCGACCCCAGTGGAAAAGAAACCAACACTATTGAACTCAGGAGAATCAGAGCTCGCAAAGAACTTCGTCCTC
Source organism: Arachis duranensis (assembly GCF_000817695.3). Taxonomy (NCBI): domain Eukaryota; kingdom Viridiplantae; phylum Streptophyta; class Magnoliopsida; order Fabales; family Fabaceae; genus Arachis; species Arachis duranensis. Next base: position 75,114,450 of record NC_029780.3, on the reverse strand, counting down.
AATTAGAAGGTGAGACTGAAGAAGTTCAGATCGAGGATACTCAAGACAAAATAACAAACATAGGGGAAAACCTAAAAAGAGAGCTAAAAGAACTGCTGACAAACACCTTAAGAAAGAACTCTGACCTATTTGTATGGAAGGCCCCAACCAAGAAAAAACCTCATTCCTAACCCCAAGAGCAAACTACTGCTACGTAGTCATGTCCTTCGGACTCAAGAACGCAGGGGCTACATACCAGAGTTGATGAATAAAGTTTTTGCCAATCACATCGGAAAGCTGATGGAGGTTTATGTCGATGACATGCTAGTAAAGACGCAAATAGATGAAACCTTATTACCTGATCTCGCCGAAGTGTTCGACACTATAAGAAAGCATGGGATGAGACTTAATTTCGTAAAGTGCACTTCTGCGATAGATGCTGGCAAATTCTTGGGCTTCATGCTCACCCAGAGAGGGATTGAAGCAAACCCAGATAAATGCCAATCCAGATGAAAAGCCCGACCTGTGTTAAAGAGTTACAGCAGCTCAACGGAAGACTAGCGGCTCTATCTAGATTCCTAGCTAGATTGGCCTTAAGATCTCTCCCTTTCTATGTAACACTAAGGAAAGGAAAGAGGTTTGAATGGACCCCAGAATGTGAACAAGCCTTCCAAGACTTCAAGACATTCCTGGGGCGACCACCTATCCTAACCCGACCCAAGGAAGGTGAAGAACTAATCCTATACCTCGCCGTAGGAAGTCAGGTGGTAGCCTCAGCACTAGTCAGAGAAGACAAAAATAGGCAACAACCTATCTACTTCATTAGTAAGTCTCTACAAGGACCTAAACTAAACTATCAAAAGATAGAAAAGTTTGCATATGATATACTTACTTCTCGATGACTCCGACCATACTTCCAAGCCAATACCATCAAAATACGGACCAACCAACCCATAAAAGGTATGCTGCAGAAAACTCCTACAATGGGCAGTTGAGTTGTCCAAATTTGACCATAAGCATGAAGCTCAAACAGCCATCAAGTCTCAATACCTGGCCAATTTTGTCGCAGAGTACATCGACAGCCTGGGCACCCCCACAGAGTGGAACCTTTACGTTGACGGCTCCTCAAACAAACCTTTACGTTGGAGCTCAAAAGCTTACCATCTTCAGTGACTCACAAGTAGTCACCTCGCAAATAAAAGAGAGCTACCAGGCCAAGGATCCCACCATGAAGAAATACCTAGACAAGACCAGAGAACAGCTCAGAAAATTCATGGGATATGAGATTTGACATATACCTCGGGAACAAAATACCCGAGCTGACACACTCTCAAAACTGGCCAGCATCAAACCAGGGGGCAACAATCGAAGCCTCATCCAAGAAACAATACAAAGTCCATCAGCTTCGGAGGAACAAAAGGTCCTGAACATATCAGACCAAGACCAAGGGTGGATGACTCCCATAATCAACTATCTCAAGTCTGAAATACTCCCCGCAGATAAAAAGGAGGTAAAAAGGCTAGTACGAGAAGCACAGTACTACACCATAGTGCATGACGCTCTATATAGGAGAGGAATCTCTACACCCATCCTAAAATGCGTCCCGACCTCCGCTACTAGGGAAGTCCTAGAGGAAGTCCACGGTGGCATGTGCAGCAACCACCTTGGGGCACGAGCTCTTTCTAAAAAGGAACTCCGAGCTGGTTTTTACTGGCCGACCTTACAAAAGGAAGCAACAGAGTTCATCAAGATGTGCCCCTGATGCCAGAAGCACGCCAACTTCTATATAGCCCCACCCGAAGAATTCTTCTGTGTCACTTCACCCTGGCCATTTGCAAAGTTGGGGCTCGACCTCCTCGGACCATTCTTCCAGGGATCAGGACAAGTCAAGTTCCTCATTGTAGGAATAGATTATTTCACAAAATGGATAAAGGCAGAGCCGTTAGCCATTGCCACCGCCAAAAGAAGTCGGAAGTTCCTATACAGAAACATTGTCACAAGGTTTGGGGTCCCATGCTCCATCACCACAGACAATGGCACTCAGTTCACTGACACGGGCATCAGAAACCTGGTAGCCGATATGAAAATCAAGCACCAGTTCACCTGTGTAGAACACCCACCAGCCAACGGACAGGCAGAAGCTGCCAACAAAGTCATATTGGCCGGGCTAAAACGGAGACTACAGGATGCTAAGGGAGCTTGGGCCAAAGAGCTCCCGCAATTCCTATGGGCATATCGGATAACACCACAGTCCACCACTGGGGAATCACCCTTCTAACTTTCTTATAGAATAGAGGTAATGATCCCCGTTGAAATAGAAGAAGGATCCCCTAGAGTGATCCTCTATAACGAAGATACCAACTCCCAAGCTTAAAGGGAAGAACTCGACCTACTTCCAGAAGTCCGAGAAAGAGTTCGGATTAGAGAGGAAGCGCTAAAGCATCAAATAGCTTTAAAGTATAATCGGAAGGTAATCCAGTGAAGCTTCGCCACCAACGATCTCATCTTAATCCAAAATGATATCGGAGCAAGTCGACTAGGAGAAGGGAAGCTAGCAGCCAACTGGAACGGGCCATACCGACTTACAGAAGTACTAGAAAAAAGCTACTATAGGGTGGCCAACCTTGAAGGGGGGAGCTACCAAGGTCATGGCATGCCTGTAACCTAAGAAGGTACTATAGCTAGAAAAAGGTAAAGATCTTAGGCCAAGGCACACTCTTTTTGCTAAAAGGTTTTTTAATAAGGCACCAAAACAAGATCTAAAAGCTGTCCGAACTAGAAGGGTAAGCGCTCACATGTACACACTCTTATTTTTATTTTTATCTTATTATTTGAATAAAATTTATCGATTCCCTACAAAGTTTCCTATTAAGACGCATTAATTTACGCTAAAAAACGCAAAATTCATCGCCCGACCAAAAAAAAAGAGGTCGGCAAGGTGAAGCGACAAAGTTCGAGTTAATGCAAGAAGTTATAAAAAGTAACCCATATAAAGCGACCTGACGAGGTCAAACTAAAAATGGGATTACTAGAAATAACTTAAGAAGGCTCGACAGAGAAGTCGGACCAATGAAAGGATCACTGAAAGGGGAACAACACCATACAAAGGCCAAAAAAAGTTAAGAAACCTACGCTTGAAGTGCTAAGCTAAAAAGGTACAAGCCCTGAAAAGTATGCTACTTAAAGCAAGAGCACAATCTCAAGACGGAGCTAAAAAGTCGTCCAAACAAACTATAAAGAAAAGGTTTCCCATTGGAACACTACATAAAAAGTTGTTGGAAACCGACTAAAAGCCCGAATAGCAAAGGGGTAAAGGTCGGCGTCAGCTAAAACAAGGCGCGATCCAAAGAGACAAATAATGCCTTGAAAAGCGGGACGAACTAAGGAATCCCAATGTATAAAGAACCCATGAAGGGATCACGTTGCTCAAAAAGCACGGAGACTACATAAAGTTTGAAAGAACAACCTCCAAATAAAAGTATCTCATCATAAGCTAAACTAAAGCATCACCCAAATAGACTGAAACACAAGAAATTAAAAATATTAAAGGCTCAAGGGCTGCTCAAAAGCAACCCAAGAGTTCAAATTGTTTTTGATTAAAAGCAAAAAGTTGCTAAGAAGCAACTAGCATAAGTGTTAAAGAGTCATCCATAAAGGCATACATAGCCAAAGTTCAAAAGGTCCATAGACCAGACCATATCAATACATAATCAAAACAAAGATATAAAAAGAACATCATAAGGGGAACAAGTTCACCCCAGTAGCTACATCTTTGGGAGAAGGTGGGACAGTTGAGATCAGAATAGCACTAACAACTCCATCTGGCCCGTTTAGAATCTCCAAATCAGGCTCAGGCCCAGGAGGGACCACATCGACAGAAGGGGCTGCAGTAGCTGAAGCTGTAGAAACCTTAGCTGGCGGCACACGGGGAAGACCTTCATCATCATCATCTGGAGCAGGCACAATCTTGCCATCCTCCACTACGTTGTCCATACTGAATGAAGAGAGGTCAACGTCGGGAGCAAGAACCCGAATCTGGCCCTTCAGATTTTCATACATGTCGGTCATGCTGCTCACCATATGGCCCTGAAGTTTGGCGTAATCATCCTGAGCAGATTGAAGTCTCTTTCTAGTTTCCAATAGCTCGCCATGGGTCCGAGTATAGCTTTCTTTGGCTTTCTATGCCATGTCCTTGGCCAGGTTAGTAGCCACCTCCGCCGCCAAAGCCCGAGCCTTCTCCCTCTCGACATCAAGCTTCAATTTAACAGCCTTGGCCTCAAATTCATCCTTCAGAACCTTCATCCTGTCATAGTCGGCCTTGGCATCCTCTAGAAAGGCCTTGGTAGCATGAACTGAAGAGTCCTTGACAACCCGAGAAAGGGTTGAACTAAGATTGGCTATCTGAACGCTATTACTTGATATAAAATCAAGATGGTGAAGGATCGACACGTCGTCAAGAGAAACTTTTCCATGGGGAGAAATCAACTCTGTGGCAAAGGCCACACCGTCAAATTCCTTATTATTCAAATTATAAGGGCCAATAGTCCTCAGTTTCTTGGGAGGAGGACCAGCAGAAGTAGGGGAGGAGGCAGTACCCAAGGTCGTCAAGGGCAGATCAGAAAAAGCTATCTGAACATGGAGGTCGAGATGATCTTCCTCGGACTTTGAGAATCAGCGGCTGGCTTCTTTGGAGGTAGTTGTTGCGAAGAACTTTCCCCCGACGTCTTCCTCGACAAGTTCTGGGCAGCCACTGCTTTTTTTGCTTTGCAAAACATTTTCATCGAGTCTAAAGATGACACTATCTCTGAAAAGAAGCTAGGAAAACAGTTACACAGCAAAAAAGGACAAGATCAAAAAAAATAAAAGAAAACCTTTTGATAAACCCCGTTTTGACGGTTTATCTTGTATTGATTTTAGGGGATTTTATCACCTTTTACCCACATTTATTCAATGAAATAGCATGGTTTTGTGATTGTCTCCTTATTTATGCTTAGATGTGAAAACATGCTTTTAGATATTTAATTTGATGATTTTTATTCACCTTTGATTCCACTAGATACCTTGATGTGTTTGTTAGTGATTTCAGATTGAAAAGGCTAGGAATGGATCAAAGGAGTGAAGAGGAAAGCATGCAAAGTGGAGAAATCATGAAAAGCCAAAGAGTTGAACTCGCCCATGGACGTGTGCGCGCACCTGGCGCTTGCGCGCATCTTGCGAATTACCCCATAGACGTGTACGCGTGTTGTGCGCGTACGCGTCGGTGCCGGTTTATGATTTTTTAATGAAAACGCACCCAACGAACTCTCAAAGGTTGTAGGGCCCAATCTCAACCAACTTTGGCGCCAGAAATGCTATTTAAAGCCAAGGATTGAAGAGCAATGGGGGGATTCCATTCATTTTACACATTAGGATTAGTTAGAAGTAGTTTCTAGAGAGAGAAGCTCTCACTTCTCTCTAGAATTAGGATTAGGATTAGGTTTAGTTCTTAGATCTAGGTTTTCATTCATTCTTTCTTCTACTTCTACATTTCAATTCCTTGCTTCTATATCTTGTTCCTGTATTCTTTTGTTGTAATCTCTTTTATGTTGTTCTTGTATTTTGTTGTAGATCTACTTTTGTTCCTTCTACTCTCTTTCAATTCATTAAAGGTAATTCATAATAAAAGTGTTTCTTCTAATTGTTGTTGTTAATTCCTTTTAATAATTGTTCTCAGATTTCATTCTTGTTGTCAATTTACTATGCTTTTCTTTTGTGCCTTCCAAGTGTTTGATGAAATACATGGTTGGATTTTAGTGTAGGTTTTGTTCCTCTTGGCTTGGGTAGAGTAATTAGTGACTCTTGAGTTATCTAATCCCTTTGTTGATTGATAATTAGAAGTTGTTAATTGATTTGAATGCCTCTAAAGCTAGTCTTTCCTTTAGGAATTAATTAGGACTTGAGGAATCAAATTGATTCATCCACTTGACTTTCCTCCATGGTTAGAGGTTAACTAAGTAGGACCAATGAACAATTTGTTATCACAATTGAGGAGGATAACTAGGATAGGACTTCTAGTACTCATATCTTGCCAAGAGCTTTGTTAGTTGTTAGTTTATTTTCTTTGCCATTTATATTCCTTGTCTAAAATCTCAAAAACCCCAAAATACCTCATAACCAATAACAAGACACTTCATTACAATTCCTAGGGAGAACGACCCGAGGTTTGAATACTTCGGTTTATAAATTTAGGGGTTTGTTTTAGTGACAAATAACATTTTGTATGAAAGGATTATTGATTGGTTTAGAAACTATACTTGCAACGAGAATTCATTTGTGAAATTCTATACTGTCAAAAATCTACTGATCACCTTTTATATGAAAAAAGAGGTCGGATACTACCTAGTTTGGAACGGAGGAGGGAAGGATCTCCTAGAAATCTCTTTGTGTCTAGATGAGGAGGCTTCCCCCAATGCTCATCTAAAACACCCACAAAGGCATGTTCTACTTCATCTAAACTCTGCCAAGGATACTTGATGACTACAGGGTCTTTTTGCCACCATAAAGAAAAGGTCGGCTCATCATTTTCATCCAGAAAGAAAGGGCGGGCACTGTTCATACCTTAGGTCAAAGTTGTCCGACTCGGGGATGTTCCACAGACAAAGCGACCGACCTCTTCAGGTCAGGATGACCTGACCTCTTCTCAAAGAGCTCGGCCAAGTCACAGGAAAGCCCAATAAAAGGGCCCAAACAGAGGAACACGTCTCGAAATCCAAGGGCAGCCCAAAGCCCGTAGAGATAGAGGTGGTTCCCTTGAAGATAAGATGACCTCACTTGAAGATAAGATAAGATAAGATAAGATAACCATCTTATATCCGGAAAGGTCACTCCACACCATTATAAATACACTGGAGCACCCAGGTATAACTCATACTCTGATTCTACTTAATACCTGCTTAATACCCTTGCTAACTTAAGCATCGGAGTCCCTTGCAGATACCCCCCACTCTCTGGGGATGAAGGATCAGCACCACCAACAAGTCCATCAGATCGGACTTCACAGCTCCAACCAGCATAGAGGATCTCGTCCGAGATCGACCTACAGTTTTAGGTAACCCTCGAAACATTGGCGCCGTTGCCGGGGAACCTAGAAGTCATCCCATTACCACGGCGAATGACCATGACAACGATCACACCTCAGATCTAGAAGAAAGAACGCCGCATAAAAATGCGGACACCACACCAAAAGATACTACCCAAATCAACAATAAGAAGAACTACCCAAACGAGGGAGCCCTGGATGCATTTCAATATCGGTTAAACAAACTCCTAAAACTTGAAGCCGATGTCAAGACCAAAGCCAGCCGATCCACTCCCGAAGATAACGCACGAAAGGAGCAAGACCCATTCACTAAGGAGATCATGAAGACGAAAATCCCAAAGGACTTTAAACTCCCAAACATGACCTTATACGATGGCACTACAGATCCCAGCCATCATCTCAGCAACTTCAGAAGCAGAATGTATCTCACCGACGCCTTAGATGCAGTTTGTTGCAAAGCCTTTCCAACTACTTTAACAAAAACAGCAATTAGATGGTTCGACAATCTCCCTCCTAGGTCCATCTCAAGTTTCGACGACATGGCTAAGAAATTCCTAGCCAGATTATCCATCCAAAAGGACAAAGCTAAACATGCTTCGAGCTTACTGGGAATCAGGGAAGGAGAATGGGAAACCTTGCGTAACTACATGGAAAGATTCAACAAGACATGTATGGATATACAGAACCTGCCAACTGAAGCCGCTATTATGGGCCTCATTAATGGCTTGCGAGAAGGGCCCTTTAGTCAATCTATATCAAAAAAGTACCCCACATCTCTGAACGAGGTGCAGGAACGAGCGGAAAAGTACATCAACATGGAGAAAAACTCACGATTAGGAGATACCTCGAAGGCCGGGTTCACCCCCCGGGGTAAAGACAAAGAATCCAGAAAGAAGGAAGATTGACATGGAGAAAAAATCAAAAAATACCACAACTATACCCCTCTTCGGGTGTCTCTTGTGGATGTATACAGAGAGGTTTGCAACACAAAAAAAATACCACCAGCTCAACCACTCAAAGGCAAAAAAGGAGGAGGAAACCGGGCTGAATATTGTGAATACCATCGAATCCGTGGGTACTCCACCAATGAGTGTTTCGACTTAAAAAATGTCATAGAAAAGCTCGTACGAGAAGGAAAGCTAGATCGATATCTGGCCACCCATGATGATGAACAAAGAAAAAGAAGAAGAGCAAAAGATGTCGGACCAACCGCGTGATCATCTCGAACGCCAGAAAGACATGTCCACATGATACACGGCGGATTTGCCGGGGGAGGAATCTCCAAATCATCTTGCAAAAGACATCTCAAAGACGTATATCACGTCACAGAAAAGGAGGAAGCACCCGACATCCCGGCGATCACTTTTACCAAGGAAGATGCATCCGGCGTCGCATCAGGGCATGACGATCTCATGGTCATCACTATTATACTGGCAAACACAAATCTTCACCGCACGTTGATAGACCAGGGGAGCTCCACCGATATCTTATTCAAAACTGCTTTCGACAAACTCGGCTTGGAAGAAAAAGAACTCAGAGCATATCCGGACAGTCTGTTCGGGCTAGGAGATACCCCAGTTCAACCGATGGGATACATCTCGCTCCACACAACTTTTGGAAAAGGAACTCAGTCAAGAACACTCAAAATAGATTACATCGTAGTCGACGTAAGCTCAGCCTACAATGGCCTAATAGGTCGGACAACGGTAAATCAGCTCGGCACAATAGTCTCGACTCCGCATCTATGCATGAAGTTTCCAACTGCAGGAGGAATAGCCATGATAAAGGCAGATCAGAAGATGGCGCGCTGCTGTTACAATGAAAGTCTAAACCTCAGAGGTAGAGGAGAAGAATTCCACACAATTGAGCTCGGTGGAGTTCAGAGGCGGGAAGAGCTCTGCCCACAACCTGAAGGAGAAATAGAGAAAATCCAGATCAGGGATACCCCGGACCAAACAAATAATATCGGCACACTCTTAAAAAGAGACATAAAAGAATCACTCATACAATTTCTACGAGACAACTCCGACCACTTTGCGTGGAAGGCCGCAGACATGCCAGGCATAGATCCCAAATTAATATGCCACAAGCTAGCAGTCTACCCAGGATCTCGGCCGGTACAACAAAGGCGTAGAAAGCTAGGACCAGAACGCTCTCAAGCTGTGGAAGAACAGGTACGAGCTCTACTAGAGGCAGGTTTCATAAGAGAAGTCAAATACCCACTATGGCTTGCTAATGTCGTATTGGTAAAAAAGTCAAACGGAAAGTGGAGAATGTTCACTGATCTCAACAAAGCCTGCCCGAAAGATCTTTATCCGCTCCCAATCATCGATGCTCTGGTAGATTCCTCCTCCGGATATAAATACCTCTCCTTCATGGATGCATACTCAGGATATAACCAAATCCCAAGGTACCCACCCGACCAAGAAAAAACCTCATTCTTAACCCCAAAGGGAAATTACTGCTACATTGTTATGCCCTTCGATCTTAAAAACGCGGGAGCCACTTACCAAAGATTAATGAACAAGGTCTTTTCGGATCACATCCGAAAGATCATGGAGGTCTATGTAGACGACATGCTGGTGAATACACAAAATGAAGAGATGTTATTATACGATCTGACACAAGTATTCAACACCCTAAGACGACACGGCATGCGACTCAATCCCGCAAAATGTACCTTCGCAGTAGAAGCTGGTAACTTTTTGGGTTTTATGATCACACAAAGAGGAATCGAGGCAAAGCCAGACAAGTGCAAGGCCGTACTTGAGATGAAAAGTCCGACTTCTGTCAAAGAGGTACAACAACTCAACGGGAGGTTGGCAGCCTTGTCCAGATTCCTGGCCGGATTAGCAATAAGATCTCTCCCCTTCTATGCCACTCTAAGGAAGGGAAAGGAGTTTGAATGGACAGTAGAATGCGAGCAAGCCTTCCAAGACTTCAAAAGCTTCTTGGGACGGCCACCTATACTAGGTCGGCCACGGGAAGGAGAACCACTCATATTGTACCTCGCGGTGGGAAATCGGGCAATAGCCTCAGCACTGGTCCGAAAAGACAACAGCGGGCAACAAGTCATATACTTTATCAGCAAAGCATTACAAGGATCCGAGCTGAACTACCAGAAAATAGAAAAGTTCGCTTACACTCTCATAATAACATCTCGACGACTTCGCAGATGCCAGGGCATCTTGGCCAGTTTCACTGACCTTTTCTTTACTATTTTTAAGGTAGTTTCATGCATTTCCTTAGGAAATAAGCTAGTTTTGGGTAGATATTCACTTACACCTTGATTCAAGCATACATTGTGAATTTTACATGATTTCATGAGGATTTTGCATGAGTTTAATAACAAATTGTATGTTGCATTACCCATGACTTGGACTAGAACTTTGATGCACTCTATTGCTTGATTTCAGGACCAAAGGAAGCAAGGAAGAACCACTTAGCAGTCATGTTAATCTAATTAACGTCACCACTAACGTGGAATGGGAGGTAACTTGCAAAGTTAATAAGAAAAGTGATTGCCAATAACGCTCTCGAAGCCATCATTCCCCACGTTAAGAGTCACGTTAACTAAGTTAACGTGAACTCTAACGTGAAGAAGGGACTTTGAGCCAACGTTAGTGACACTTAACATTATCACTAACATTGGCCAATGATCATAAGTGGCCACGTTAGAGTCCACGTTAACTTAGTTAACGTGGCCTCTAACATTAAAAAGGGGAAGGAAGCCAACGTTAGTGACACTCAACATTGTCACTAACGTTGGCTGATGAGCGGATAATTTGTACGCTTTTTGGCATTGTTTTTAGTATGTTTTTAGTATGATCTAGTTAGTTTTTAGTATATTTTTATTAGTTTTTAGTTAAAATTCACTTTTCTGGACTTTACTATGAGTTTGTGTGTTTTTCTGTGATTTCAGGTATTTTCTGGCTGAAATTGAGGGAGTTGAGCAAAAATCTGACTTAGGCTGAAAAAGGACTGCTGATGCTTTGGATCCTGACCTCCCTGCACTCGGAATGGATTTTTTGGAGCTACAGGAGTCCAATTGGCGCGTTCTCAACGGCGTTGGAAATTAGACATTCA
>NC_029780.3:75100240-75101379 GCF_000817695.3 Arachis duranensis | reverse complement strand
TTTTTCAAAATCAAATCTTTTTCAAATCATATCTTTTCAATCAAATCTTTTTCAAAATCAATTTCTTTCTATTTTCAAAAATACTTGCTATCAATTAATGATTTGATTCAACATTTTAAGTATGTGCCTTTTCTGTTGAGAAAGGTTTAATGTTTGAATAATATCTTTTCTTGTTAGCCAAGTTATTAATTTTTAAAATCAAATCTTTTTAAAATGTTTTTCAAATCATATCTTCTCAATCACATCTTTTTCAAAATAGTTTTCAATCATATCTTTTTAATTTCTAATTTCAAAATCTTTTTCAAAAATCACTTGATTTCTTTTCCACTCTTATTTTCGAAAATCAATTAGTATTTTTCAAAATGTTTTTAAAATCTTTCACTTAATTTTCGAAAATTTCTTCCCTTCTTCTCACATCCTTCTATTTATGGACTAACACTGTTCCTTAATGCACAATTCGAACTCCATCTTTCTTGATAAGTTTGAATTTTCTACCTCTGCCTTCTATTTTTCTTTTCCTCTGACACCTCAAGGAATCTCTATACTGTGACATAGAGGATTCCATATTTCCTTGTATTCTTCTCTTTCATATGAGCAGGAGCAAAGACAAAAGCATTCTTGTTGAGGCTGATCCTGAACCTGAAAGGACCTTGAAGCGAAAGCTAAGAGAAGCTAGGGCACAATTCTCTGTAGAGGACCTAACAGAAATCTTCAAAGAAGAAGAACCCATGGCAGCCGAAAACAACAACAATGATGCAAGGAAGGTGCTGGGTGACTTTACTGCACCTACTCCCGACTTCTATGGGAGAAGCATCTCTATCCCTGCCATTGGAGCAAACAACTTTGAGCTTAAGCCTCAATTAGTTTCTCTAATGCAACAGAATTGCAAGTTCCATGGACTTCCATTGGAAGATCCTCATCAGTTTTTAGCTGAATTCTTGCAAATCTGTAACATTGTCAAGACTAATGGGGTTGACCCTGAGGTCTACAGACTTATGCTATTCCCTTTTGCTGTAAGAGACAGAGCTAGAACATGGTTAGACTCACAACCTAAAGAAAGCCTGAACTCTTGGGAAAAGCTAGTCAATGCCTTATTGGCAAAGTTCTTTCCACCTCAAAAATTGAGTAAGCTTAGAATG
>NC_029780.3:75096909-75099201 GCF_000817695.3 Arachis duranensis | reverse complement strand
AAGACAGGATCCTGGAAAGTTTTCAATACCTTGTACCATAGGCACCATGACCTTTAAGAAGGCCTTGTGTGACCTAGGGTCAAGTGTAAACCTCATGCCTCTCTCTGTAATGGAGAAGCTAGGGATCTTTGAGGTGCAAGCTGCAAAAAAATCTCACTAGAGATGGCAGACAATTCAAGAAAACAAGCTCTTGGACTTGTAGAGGATGTTCTGGTAAAAGTTGAAGACCATTACATCCTTGCTGATTTCATAGTCCTAGAGACTGGGAAGTGCATGGATGAATCCATCATCCTTGGCAGACCCTTCCTAGCCACAGCAAAGGCTGTGATTGATGTTGACAGAGGAGAATTGATCATTCAAGTGAATGACGAATCCTTTGTGTTTAAGGCTCAAGGATATCCTTCTGTCACCATGGAGAGGAAGCATGAAGAGCTTCTCTCAAAACAGAGTCAAACAGAGCCCCCACAGTCAAACTCTAAGTTTGGTGTTGGAAGGCAACAACCAACTTCTAAGTTTGGTGTTGAACCCCCACATTCAAACTCTAAGTTTGGTGTAGGGAGGTTCCAACATTGCTCTGAATATCTGTGAGGCTCCATGAGAGCCCTCTGTCAAGCTACTGACATTAAAGAAGCGCTTGTTGGAAGGCAACCCAATGTTATATTTTATCTATTTTTCCTTTGTTATTTTATGTTTTCTGTAGGTTGATGATCATGAGAAGTCACAAAATCAATTGAAAAAGCAAAAACAGAATGAAAAACAGAAAGAAAAACAACACACCCTGGAGGAAGATCCTGCTGGCATTTAAACACCAGTAAGGCTAGCAGATGGGCGTTTAACGCCCAGTCTGGCACCATTCTGGGCATTTAACGCCAGAAAGGGGCACCAGACTGGCGTTAAACGCCAGAAAAGGGCAAGAAGTTGGCGTTAAACACCAGAAAGGGGCACCAGCCCGGCGTTTAACGCCAGAATTGGCATGAAGAGCAATTTTGCTCGCCACTTGGTGCAGGGATGACTTTTCCTTGACACCTCAGGATCTGTGGACCCCACAGGATCCCCACCTACCCCACCATTCTCTCTCTTCTTCACCCATTCACCAATCACCTCAACTCCTCTTCCCCAAAAACCCTTCACCTATCAAATCCCATCTTTCTCTTCACCACTCACATCCATCCTTCATAAAACCCCACCTACCTCACCATTCAAATTCAAACCACTTTCCCACCCAAACCCACCCTCCCATAGCCGAACCCTACTCCTCTCCCCACTCCTATATATCCCATCTTCCCTCCTTCATTTTCACACAACCTAAACACTACTTCTCCCTCTTTTGGCCGAACCCCAACGCCACTCCCTTTCCCTTCCTTTTTTTTTCTTCTACTCTCTTCTTTCTTCTTTTGCTCGAGGACGAGCAAACCTTTTAAGTTTGGTGTGGTAAAAGCATTGCTTTTTGTTTTTCCATAACCATTTATGGCATCCAAGGCCGGAGAAACCTCTAGAAAGAGGAAAGGGAAGGCAAAAGCTTCCACCTCCGAGTCATGGGAGATGGAGAGATTCATCTCAAGGGTGCATCAAGACCACTTCTATGAAGTTGTGGCCTTGAAGAAGGTGATCCCCGAGGTCCCTTTCAAACTCAAAAAGAGTGAATATCCGAAGATCCGACATGAGATCCAAAGGAGAGGTTGGAAAGTTCTTATCAACCTCATTCAACAAGTCGGAATCTTAATAGTTCAAGAGTTATATGCCAATGCATGGATCACCAAGAACCATGATCAAAGTGTGAACCCAGATCCAAAGAATTGGCTTACTATGGTTCGGGGGAAATACTTGGTCTTTAGTCCGGAAAATGTAAGTTTGGCATTCAACTTGCCCATGATGCAAGGAGATGAACACCCTTACACTAGAAAGGTGATGAGCGGATATTTTGTACGCTTTTTGGGGGTAATTTCATGTAGATTTTAGCATGTTGCAGTTAGTTTTTAGTAGAATAATATTAGTTTTTAGGCAAAAATCATATTTCTGGACTTTACTATGAGTTTGTGTGTTTTTCTGTGATTTCAGGTATTTTCTGGCTGAAATTGAGGGAGCTGAGCAAAAATCTGACTTAGGTTGAAAAAGGACTGCTGATGCTGTTGGATCCTGACCTCCCTGCACTCGAAATGGATTTTCTGGAGCTACAGGAGTCCAATTGGCGCGCTCTCAACGGCGTTGGAAAGTAGACATCCAGGGCTTTCCAGCAATATATAATAGTCCATACTTTGCACGAGGATAGACGACGTAACTTGGCGTTAAACG
>NC_029780.3:75095051-75095722 GCF_000817695.3 Arachis duranensis | reverse complement strand
CCGGAGTTGAACGCCCAAAACACGTTATAACTTGGAGTTCAACTCCAAGAAAGGCCTCAACTCGTGGATAGCTTTAGTCTCAGCCCCAGCACACACCAAGTGGGCCCCAGAAGTGGATTTCTGCACCAATTATCTTAGTTTACTCACATTTTGTAAACCTAGGTTACTAGTTTACTATTTAAACAACTTTTACAGACATTTCTTGTACCTCATGATATTTTCAGATCTGAATTACATACTTTGTGATGGCATGAGTCTCTAAACTCCATTGTTGGGGGTGAGGAGCTCTGCAGCGTCTCGATGATTTAATACAATTCCTTTGTTTTCCATTCAAACACGCTTGTTCTTATCTAAGATGTTTATTCGCGCTTAATTGTGAAGGAGGTGATGATCCGTGACACTCATCACCTTCCTCAACCCATGATCGTGTGCCTGACAACCACCTCCGTTCTACATCAGATTGAATGAATATCTCTTAGATTCCTTAATCAGAATCTTCGTGGTATAAGCCGGATTGATGGCAGCATTCATGAGAATCCGGAAAGTCTAAACTTTGTCTGTGGTATTCCGAGTAGGATTCCGGGATTGATTGACTGTGACGTGCTTCAAACTTTAACCTGCTGGGCGTTAGTGACAGACGCAAAAGAGTGATTCTATTCCAGTAGGAGCGG
>NC_029780.3:75092822-75093291 GCF_000817695.3 Arachis duranensis | reverse complement strand
CGAGAGATGCTAAGAAAATGCCCCTCTGAAATGTTTTCAGAATGGGTGCAATTAGACATCTTCTACTCTGGGCTTACAGAAAAAGCTCAGATTTCTCTAGACCGCTCAGCTGGTGGATCTATACACATGAGAAAAACAATTGAAGAAGCTCAAGAGCTTATTGATACAGTTGCCAGAAATCAGCATCTGTATCTGAACAGTGAATCTTCCATGAAAGAAGAAGCTAAAACAGTAACTGCAGAACTCAGTCCGGTGGATCAGGCTAATGAACTTAATCAGCAATTAGACTTTCTAACTCAGCAGCTAGCCGAATTCAAGGAAATGTTACAGGAAACAAGAATGGCTAACAGGAACATGGAAATGCAATTAAAACAGACAGAGAAGCAACTGTCAAAACAAATAGCAGAAGAATGCCAAGCAGTTCAATTAAGAAGTGGGAAAACATTAAATACCTCACTTCAAAGCAGCA
>NC_029780.3:75090873-75091562 GCF_000817695.3 Arachis duranensis | reverse complement strand
AAGCTTGGTTTGACTGAAGAAATCAAACCAACCAGGATATGTCTTCAACTTGCTGATGGCTCCATTAAATACCCATCAGGCGTGATTGAAGGCATGATTGTCAAGGTTGGGCCATTTGCCTTTCCTACTGACTTTGTGGTGCTGGAAATGGAGGAGCACAAGAGTGCAACTCTCATTCTAGGAAGACCTTTCCTAGCAACTGGCCGAACCCTCATTGATGTCCAGAAAGGGGAAGTGACCTTGAGAGTCAATGAGGAGGAGTTCAAGTTGAATGTTGTTAAAGTCATGCAACATCCAGACACCCCAAATGACTGCATGAGTGTTGATATTATTGACTCTCTGGTAAGAGAGGTCAATATGGCTGAGAGTCTCGAATCAAAGCTGGAGGACATCTTTAAAGATATTCAGCCTGATTTGGAGGAATCAGAGAAGATAATAGAACCTCTGAAAATCCCTCAAGAAGAGGAGAAACCTCCAAAAACCGAGCTCAAACCATTGCCGCCATCCCTGAAATATGCATTTCTGGGAGAAGGTGAAACCTTTCCTGTAATTATAAGCTCTACCTTAGAGCCACAGGAAGAGGAAGCACTAATTCAAGTGCTAAGGATGCACAAGATAGCTCTTGGGTGGTCCATTAGTGATCTTAAGGGCATTAGCCCAGCCAGATGCATGCACAAAATCTTGTTGGA
>NC_029780.3:75086588-75090773 GCF_000817695.3 Arachis duranensis | reverse complement strand
AGGTTTATTACTTGGACGACCCAGTACACTTGCTGGTTAGTTGTGCGAAGTTGTAGTGATCACAATTTCGTCCACCATTGGCCTAAGGTGCAATGCACCACGTTAACTCCCACGTTAACTTGGTTAACGTGGGAGCTAACGTAAGAGGCAAGGGAGGTCGACAACATTAGTGACACCCAACATTGTCACTAATGTTGGAAGCACCCACAAAACCCCCCAAGGAGCCACGTTAACTTTCATGTTAACTTAGTTAACGTGGAAGCTAACGTTGATGAGTGAAAGATGAGCCAACGTTGGTGACACTCAACATTGTCACTAACGTTGAAAATGGCTAAGAATGGCCACGTTAGAAGCCACGTTAACCTAGTTAACGTGGGACTCTAACGTGAGACATAGGGGCACACTGGAACGTTAGTGACAATGTTGAGTGTCACTAATGTTCTCGAAGGTTGGCAAGGCCACGTTAGAAGCCACGTTAACCTAGTTAACGTGGGCTCTAACGTGAGGCAAAGGGGTACATTGGAACGTTAGTGACAATGTTAAGTGTCACTAACGTTCTCGAACTCATACTTTCACTAAACGATAACACCCATAACGTCCTGAGCTAAAGTCTCTGCCCACTTCACACTTTCTCTCTGCAAGTAAAACCAAGCCCAAATGAAGAAGAGAACTGCTTCAAACTCAAGATCCAAAGGCCCAAGACTTGAAGAGCCAACTAGAAGCTGAGAAGAGTAGTATATATAGGAGTAGCTTTGAATTATTTAGGGAGTTCTAGAAGTTGGAAAAGGGCACTATTCTCTATATTTTACTTTGCTCTTCTAGTTCCATGACATATTCTCCATCTTTCATTTGGTTAGGGAGCTCTGTTGTAAGTTGATGGATCAATACTAGTTTTCATTATTCTTCTTCTATCTTTTCTCTTGATTTTACTTGAAAGCTTTTATTGATCAAGATTTGAGAGATTGAATTGCAAGAAATTGTAATTCAATCAATTAAGATTGCCAAGGAGATCAATGAGTGCATTGATTGAGGAAGAGATGAAAATGAACTTGATCCGGAGAATTGCAACATCTCCTGCGCCCAATGAACTCCCCAGTTCTGATCTCACCCATTCTCTTTAATTTCTGCGTTTACTTTCATGAGCAAACACCCCATTCCCATTTACAATTCTGCAATTTACTTTCAGTCATTTACTTTCATCCCTTTAATTCTAGCATTTACTTTTTCTGTTATTTACATTCCCGCCATTTTATTTTCTGCAAATCTCAACCCAAATTCTGAATTCGCTCAACTAGAACATTTTTCTAATTAAATTTGCTTGATCAATCAATACCTGTGGGATTCGACCTCACTCTATTGTGAGTTTTTACTTGACGACAAATTCGGTACACTTGCCGAAGGAAATTTGTTGAGACACAGTTTCGACCTGCATCAATTACTATTATTCCTATGACTCTAAAAATAGATTTCTAATAGCAGAGTTATCACAAAGTTAATATTAGGACTCGAGATCACTAGATTGAGCATTTTTGTTTTGTTGATTTAATTTTCTGTTTGAGTAATTTACTTTCTATCTTAGTTAACCTCTTCCCTTCCCCCTCTACTCTTTCATGTTCTTTGTTATTTACCATTCAGTTTGCTAACCCACTAACTGTTTGATATATTGCATCAGTCACAACTAACAGTAATTCTGACAGCAATACTATCTGCACATATTGTTACTTGCTTGTACTTGTTGGTTGTATGACAGGGTGAAGAAGCGGGGCTTCAACTTCCTTCGATTCTAAACTAGAGAAGACCCTCCTTAGATTAAGGAGGGAAGCAAGAGAAAAACGTGCAATCGGTGCTGAAGAGGAGGAGGAACACTTTGAACTAAACATGGAACGCAACATGGAAAACCAACATGAAGAAGAGGCTAATAACCATGGGGGAGGAGGTAGAGCACATCATGCTGGGGAGGATAGAAGAGTGTTAGGCTCTTACATCAATCCAAACCCAGGCAACTATGGAAGTAGCATTCAGAAGCCCACCATACATGCCAACAATTTCGAGCTAAAACCTCAGCTCATCACTCTTATGCAGAATAATTGCTCATTTGGAGGAGGTGCTCAAGAAGACCCGAATCAACACTTGACCACCTTCTTGAGGATTTGTGACACAGTGAAGTCCAATGGAGTCCACCCGGATGTCTATAGGCTGCTCTTGTTCCCTTTTTCACTCAGGGACAAGGCATCCAAATGGCTTGAATCCTTCCCAAAAGAAAGCCTGACAAATTGGGAGGAGGTAATGAATAAGTTTTTGGCAAGGTTTTACCCCCTCAAAGGATCAATAGGCTGAGAACTGAAGTGCAGACGTTCAGACAGCAAGATGGGGAGACACTTTATGAAGCTTGGGAAAGGTTCAAAGACCTAACAAGGAGGTGTCCACCAAATATGTTCAATGAATGGGTGCAGTTGCACATCTTCTATGAAGGCTTGTCATATGAATCAAAGAAGGTAGTAGACCATTCCTCTGGAGGATCATTGAACAAGAAGAAGACCATTGAAGAAGCCATAGATGTAATTGAGACTGTAGCTGAGAATGACTACTTCTATACTTCCGAAAGAGGGATCACTAGAGGAGTGATAGAGCTAAACAATGTAGATGCTCTGCTGGCTCAGAACAGGCTCATTACCAAGCAGCTAGCTGACCTCACCAAGAAGATGGAGAGGAACCAAGTGGCAGCTATCAGCACCTCCTCAACAACCCAAGAAGGAGTTGAAGAAGAAGCAGAGGGTAACCTTGAGCAGGCCAACTACATTGGGAATTCACCTAGACAGAACCATGATCCATACTCCAAGACATACAACCCTGGATGGAGGAACCACCCAAACTTTGGGTGGGAGAATCAGCAAGATCAAAGCCAAGACCAGTGACGCTACAACTCCAACAACAATGCAGCTCATCAATAATTCACACAGAGGACATATCAACACCCCCACAACAACACTTCTCCACACCCATATTAAAACCAAAACAATACCTCTACTCCCAATTCACCATCATTTGATGACAAGCTCTCTAAGATTGAAACCTTACTTGAAGGAATATGCCAAGAGATTCAAGAAAACAAGGTGTTCAAAGAGGAGGTGCGAGCCAATATTAAGAACCAGGGAGAGACCATCAAGAAGCTGGAATTCCAAGTGGGATGCTTAGCTGAGAATATTTCCAAACCTACTGATGGCTTCCCAAGTGACACGGAGAAAAACCCAAGAGGCGAAGCAAAGAAAGTAAGATGGGAAGATTGCAAATTGGTCACTACAACTGGTCAAGAGGCTGAAGACAAGCAAAACAAACTCTCCAAACAGCCTGAAGACAACTCAACAGAGGAGAAGGATAGAGATCACCAAGAACCAAAAATCTCACAACAAGAGTTGCTTAAGCTCTATGCACCATTTTCCCAACTGCTCAATGGTGCTGTGGGGAAGAGAATGTACTCAAGATTCCTAGATTTGTTTGCATCTCTGCGTGTGAACATACCATTCATCAAGGCCATCCAACAAATGCCTGCATTCATCAAGTATATGAAGGAACTTCTTCCCAGGAAAAGCTCAATCAAAGGAGGCCAAACTATAGTGTTGAACAAGGAAGTAGTACCCTTATTCAACCTGAGTTGCCTGCAAAAAGAAAACACCCAGGGAGTTTTCACATCCCCTGTGCCATAGAAGAAACAATGTTCGATAGAGCACTCTGTAACTTGGGGGCAAGCATCAACTTACTGCCATTATCCTTGGTAAAGAGGCTGCAGATCAATGAGATAATGCCCACAGATGTGGTCATCAGACTGGCTGACAAGACTCAAAAGCAAGCAATAGGAGTGGTGGAAAATGTGTTGCTAAAAGTTAGAAAATACTTTCTCCCAACAGACTTTGTCATTCTGGACATGGAAGAGAGTCACACTCACCCAATCATATTGGGAAGACCATTCCTAGCTACAGCCAGAGCACTCATAGATGTGGAGCAAGGGGAGCTAATATTGAGGATCCATGATGAACGACTCAGCTTTAATGTCTTCAAACTCTCACAAGAAGCAGACCAAGAGCACAAGGAACCAAGCAAAGATCACAATAAGATGTTGAAGGAGGAAGCAAGCATTGAAGCACACCCAACCCATCTAGAGAAACTCATGCATGAGGAACAAGGAAA
>NC_029780.3:75069845-75085771 GCF_000817695.3 Arachis duranensis | reverse complement strand
TCACCCAATCATATTGGGAAGACCATTCCTAGTTACAGCCAGAGCACTCATAGATGTGGAGTAAGGGGAGCTAATATTGAGGATCCATGATGAACGACTCAGCTTTAATGTCTTCAAACTCTCACAAGAAGCAGACCAAGAGCACAAGGAACCAAGCAAAGATCACAATGAGATGTTGAAGGAGGAAGCAAGCATTGAAGCACACCCAACCCATCTTGGGAAACCCTTGCATGAGGAACAAGGAAATAGGAAGTTGTCACAACTCAAGAAAAAACTGGAGGAACCTAAACCACCAGAGATATGTGAAGGAAGCAACAAAACCACCTTAGAGGAAGGAGTCATCAAGAGCAAGGCAATGTCAAAAGATACAAGGAAGAAGGTACCAAGGAAGTGGAGGAACAAAAAGATCCCTACGGAAGACTTCTCTCCAGGGGATAGAGTGATCTCAGCTTACTTCCCAGATATTCCCCCTAATCTCCCCACTGTACCATCTCAGTTACCTAAAGTCTTCACTATCAACAGAGTTCTCTCCCTGGAACATGTTGAGATCATTGATACAACCAATGGATACAAGTCCACAGCGAGAGGGGAGGACTTCAAGCATTACCAACCACCCTGATGAGGGAGAAACGTCAAGCTAGTGACGCTAAAAGAGCGCTTTGTTGGGAGGCAACGCAACCTTAGGTAACTACTTTTTCAGCTGCATTTCAATAAAGATCACAATTTGTTTCCCCTGCATTGCAAGGAGCTAAGTTTGGTGTTCCACACCAAAACAATTCAAGAGTGAAAGTGCGATTCTAAGTTTGGTGTCCCACCAAAGGATGCTAGTTAGAATCACACTACACTCTCAAAGCACATTGCTAGCTTTGACCAATCAAGGGAACCACTTGGATATAGATTAGTCTTTAGTTAATTGGTTGCTAACAGCAAGATACGAGGTTCTACGCATGTATGCAAGGTTTTGTAGTAGGCAAGGAACTAAGTTTGGTGTTCACACACCAAAATAAGTTCAAAAATCATAAGCATACATGCAAGCTGACTATTCCTCAAGTGCTTGGGAAACAAGCAACTTCCAATAACCTTGCAGGAGGCTTATGAAGAGATGGTGCACCTTCAACTAAGAAAGTGAGGCATCAAGAACTATGACAATGACAACAAGAGGGCAACTGGATTGGTGTGGCAAACCATCTCCCAAAGGTTGTATTGCTACTTAATTCCATCTACTCATCGTGTTAAAAATTGGAAGTCCGAATGCACTGTTAATTAATAGTCATGTGTTGATTGGAACCTAGTTCAACTATGCATTTTAAGTTTTCTGTTGAAAAAATCTTTGCTTGCTAGTCTTGATTTTACTGCATCATATCTTTACTTATTGTATGCTTGTCTTGTAAAATCAAATGAAAAAGAGAATGATTTTTCTTCAAAAGACCAGAGTGGAGTTCATGATATGGAGTAAGTTTCTGAGTTTGTGGTGTAGTCATAAGTTAGCTAAGTTGGTTCAACCATAAGGTGGGGATGACAACTTTCTGGCCTGAATACTATACTTTGAATATACCCATGAGACTAAGTAAATAACAAGATCCTAATAAGAGAAAGGGAAAGAACACTTAGAGTGAAAAACAAAAGAAAAAAAGTAAGCAATAAGGCTAGGCACCAATGGTTTTAATCTTGAGGCATGTGTCTGTGGTGTTCCTGTGTAAGAAATTTACTTGGATGAATAAGCTCTTAGGGGTGCCTTATCACTTGGTAACTTGGGTTAACTAACTCGGGATTATCAGCTGAAAGTCCACTATCAAGAGTAACCCTCACTACAGAGCATTTAGTAACCCAAAGAGGTGCTAGACACCAAGGTCTCAAGAAGGAAAATAAATGAACCAGATGCCTGTGGTGTGTATGTATGGGGGAGAGACTTGAGGGAGTAAGTCCTTATGGGTGTCTCAACACCTAGCACCTTGAACTAACTGGTTCGGGAGTGTTGGCTGAAAGCTTATCTTAAAGAGTTGCCCCCTTATAGAGCACTTAGCTTGAAGAACACAAATAAGCCCTAGAATGACAATAAAAGGATCAATAAAAATCTCATGGGATGTAAGCAGAGTCAGTGTTTTAGGACATGATAAAGGTCTGAAAGCCAGTAATGGAATGAACCTAAGTTGCTATGCATGAAACCACATAAAATCAGTGACATGACTTCCACAAGAATGACTCATTTCTCTTGGCATTCCATTCATCATTCTCTTGTTTCAGTACTTTCTTAGGGACAAGCAAGCTTTAAGTTTGGTGTTGTGATGCCAGGGCATCTTGGCCAATTTCACTGACCTTTTCTTTACTGTTTTTAAGGTAGTTTCATGCATTTCCTTAGGAAATAAGCTAGTTTTGGGTAGATATTCACTTACACCTTGATTCAAGCATACATTGTGAATTTTACATGATTTCATGAGGATTTTGCATGAGTTTAATAACAAATTGTATGTTGCATTACCCATGACTTGGACTAGAACTTTGATGCACTCTGTTGCTTGATTTCAGGACCAAAGGAAGCAAGGAAGAACCAGTTAGCAGTCACGTTAATCTAATTAATGTCACCACTAACGTGGAATGGGAGGTAACTTGCAAAGTTAATGAGAAAAGTGATTGCCAATAACGCTCTCGAAGCTATCATTGCCCACGTTAAGAGTCACGTTAACTAAGTTAACGTCAACTCTAACGTGAAGAAGGGACTTCGAGCCAACGTTAGTGACACTTAACATTATCACTAACGTTGACCAATGATCATAAGTGGCCACGTTAGAGTCCATGTTAACTTAGTTAACGTGGCCTCTAACGTTAAAAGGGGGAAGGAAGCCAACGTTAGTGACACTCAACATTGTCACTAACGTTGGCCTAAGGTGCAATGTACCACGTTAACTCCCACGTAACGTTGATGAGTGAAAGATGAGCCAACGTTGGTGACACTCAACATTGTCACTAACGTTGGAAATGGCTAAGAATGGCCACGTTAGAAGCCACGTTAACCTAGTTAACGTGGGACTCTAACGTGAGACATAGGGGTACACTGGAACGTTAGTGACAATGTTGAGTGTCACTAATGTTCTCGAAGGTTGGCAAGGCCACGTTAGAAGCCACGTTAACCTAGTTAACGTGGGCTCTAACGTGAGGCAAAGGGGTACATTGGAACGTTAGTGACAATGTTGAGTGTCACTAACGTTCTCGAACTCGTACTTTCACTAAACGATAATACCCATAACGTCCTGAGCTAAAGTCTCTGCCCACTTCACACTTTCTCTCTGCAAGTAAAACCAAGCCCAAATGAAGAAGAGAACTACTTCAAACTCAAGATCCAAAGGCCCAAGACTTGAAGAGCCAACTAGAAGCTGAGAAGAGTAGTATATATAGGAGTAGCTTTGAATTATTTAGGGAGTTCTAGAAGTTGGAAAAGAGCACTACTCTCTGTATTTTACTCTGCTCTTCTAGTTCCATGACGTATTCTCCATCTTTGTTTCCTTTTCTAGAGCTATGAACAACTAAACCCCTTTCATTGGGTTAGGGAGCTCTGTTGTAAGTTGATGGATCAATACTAGTTTTCATTATTCTTCTTTTATCTTTTCTCTTGATTTTACTTGAAAGCTTTCGATCTTCATCCCATTGGGTAGTTATCTTGGAAAAGAAGCTATTCAAACTTGGATCTCATCTGAGCCTTGAAAGAGGAATGAAGAGATCAAGCTAGAAATGCTTTCTCATGCTAGACCAGATTGGGTTTGGATGGATATGTGACTATAATCCTCTCAATACTTGATTTGGGAAATGCATGTGGTATAATCAGTGACCACACTTCATCTCTTCTCATAAGCAATTGACCAAGGAATTGGCTATTGATCAAGATTTGAGAGATTGAATTGCAAGAAATTGTAATTCAATCAATTAAGATTGCCAAGGAGATCAATGAGTGCATTGATTGAGGAAGAGATGAAAATGAACTTGATCTAGAGAATTGCAACATCTCCTGCGCCCAATGAACTCCCCAATTCTGATCTCACCCATTCTCTTTAATTTCTGTGTTTACTTTCATGAGCAAACACCCCATTCCCATTTACAATTCTGCAATTTACTTTCAGTCATTTACTTTCAGCCCTTTAATTCTAGCATTTACTTTTTCTGTTATTTACATTCCTGCCGTTTTATTTTCTGCAAATCTCAACCCAATTTTTGAATTCGCTCAACTAGAACATTCTTCTAATTAAAGTTGCTTGATCAATCAATCCCTGTGGGATTCGACCGCACTCTATTGTGAGTTTTTACTTGACAATAAATTTGGTACACTTGCCAAAGGAAATTTGTTGAGAGACAGTTTCCACCTGCATCATTTGCCCAGATTTCCAGTTGCACACCATTAAAGTTCGGATTAACCAGCCCATAAAAGGGATCTTACAGAAAATAGACTTGGCAGGCAAAATCTTGTAATGGGTAGTCGAGTTGTCCGAATTCGACCTTCAATACGAAGCTCGGACGGCCATCAAATCTCAATATCTAGCCGACTTCATTGCGGAATTCACGGACACACCGAAAATCCCCACAGAATGGAATCTATATATGGACGGTTCCTCAAATAAAATGGGAAGTGGCGCGGGCGTAATAATTGAAAGCGACCAGGGAACCCAAATCGAACTCTCCCGCAAATTTGGGTTCCCTGCCTCGAACAATCAAGCGGAATATGAGGCACTACTAGCTGGTTTGAAGCTGGCTAGGGAAATTGGAGCTCAAAAACTTATCGTCTTCAGTGACTCACAGGTAGTCACTTCACAAATAATAAGAAGCTACCAAGCCAAAGATCCCACTATGAATAAGTACTTGGACAAAACCAGGGAACAGCTCGGACAACTCGGAGAGTATGAAATTCTTCACATACCCCGAGAACAGAATGCCTGGGCCGATGCACTCTCAAAACTAGCCAGCACCAAACCAAGAGGCAACAATAGAAGCCTTATCCAAGAAATTCTATAGAATCCATTAATCTCAAAAAAAGAAAAAGTCCTAGCCATAACAGGTCGCGATCAGGGATGGATGACCCCCATAATTAATTACCTCATAACAGAAACCCTCCCTACAGATGAGAAAGAGGCAAAGAGGTTAAAACGGGAAGCACAATACTATACCATCATAAATAATACTTTATACAAAAGATGGATTTCAATACCATTGCTAAAATGCGTGTTGACTTCCAACACAAAAGATGTCCTAGAAGAAGTACACAGTGGCATTTGTGGCAATCACCTCGGAGCGCAGGCACTCGCCAAAAAAGTACTTCGGGCAGGATTTTATTGGCCAACTCTACAAAAAAAAGCCATAGAATTTGTAAGGACATGTTCACCATGCCAGAAACATGGCAACTTTCACACCACCCCACTAGAGGAACTTATCAGCGTAACCTCACCTTGGCCATTCGCAAAATGGGGACTCGATCTCCTCGGACCTTTCCTTCAAGGATCAGGACAAGTCAAATTCCTCATAGTAGGAATAGACTACTTCACAAAATGGATCGAGGCAGAACCCCTAGCCAATGCCACAGCTCAAAGAAGTCAGAAATTTCTATATAGAAACATCATCACAAAGTTCGGAGTTCCATACTCCATCACTACTGACAATGGTACCCAGTTCACAGACACAGGCTTTAGAAAACTAGCGGCCGACTTGAATATAAAACAACAATTCACCTATGTTGAGCACCCCGAAGCCAATGGGCAAGCTGAAGCTGCTAACAAAGTTATATTAGTAGGGTTAAAATGGAGATTACAGGATGCAAAGGGAGCCTGGGCTAAGGAGCTCCCGTAAGTCCTATGGGCATATCGAACGACTCCACATTCCATGACAAAAGAGTCACCTTTCCAATTGGCTTACGGAATGGAGGCAATGATCCCAGTGGAGGTCGAAGAAGGATCACTCAGAGTAATCCATTTTAACGAAAATGCCAATTCCCAACTTCAATGGGAAGAGCTCGACTTACTTCCGGAAATCCGAGAAAGAGCTCGGATAAGGGAAGAGGCGTTGAAACAACGAATGGCCTCCAGATACAACCGAAAAGTAATACAGCGGGCCTTTTGCTAAAGACGACCTCATCCTAATTTGAAACGACATAGGAACAACTCGAACTTGAGAAGGAAAGCTGGTAGCAAACTGGAAAGGACACTTCCGAGTCATAGAAGTACTAGGAAAGGGCTACTACAGGCTTTCCAAACTCGACGGGCGAGAGCTTCCTAGGTCATGGCACGCCTGCAACCTAAGAAGGTACTATAGCTAGGGATGATAAAAGATCCTGGACAAGGCGCACTCTTTTTCCTTAAAAAGGTTTTTTAACGAGGCGCCCAGCCAAGACCTACAAATCACCCGACTTAGGAAATTAACTCCTCATGTATATTTGCATTCTTTTTTAATAAAATTTGTTCAGATTCTCTACAAACGCTCAAGTCGTATTATTCTGAAAGCGTTCATCGTCCGATTATAAAGCTGCAGATCGACAGAAAGTGAAAACCAAATTCACTGCGCGATCACGATAAAAACAAGGGTTAAAACCCAAATTCTACAAAATCGGTAGAGATGAAAACAGAATAATGCAAGAAGTTATAGAAAGTGATCCATAGAAAAGACCTAACGAGGTCCTAAAAAATGGATTGCTATAAAATAACTTAAAGACTGGCCAGCACGAAAAGTCAGACCAGCCACAACAACCCAAGTTATAAGTAAAGCCCTGGACAGAGGTCTGGCCAACCCTATGAAAGAGGATTACTATAACTTCGAAGAGCCCGACATGATGAAGTCGGACTCCTACAAGAAGTTACAAAGATAAATCCCTGAAAGAGATCTGAACAAGGTCCAAGAAAGAGGATTATCAAGTAACTCGATAGGGCCCGACATGACGAAGTCGGCCTAGAAAGATAAGTTACAAAAGATAAATCCCTGAAAGAGAACTGAACAAGGTCCAAGAAAGAGGATTATCAAGTAACTCGACAGGGCCCGACATGACGAAGTCGGCCCAGAAAGAGGTAAAGCTACAAAAAGTAATCCTCGAAAGAGACCTGAACAAGGTCCAAGAAAAGAGGATTACCAAGTAACTCGACAAGGCCAGACATGACAAAGTCGGCCCAGATGGATATAAAGCTAAAAAGTAATCCCCAAAAGAGACCTAAATAAGGTCCAAAAGGAGGATTACGAACAAAGTCCCAGCCTACGAAGGTACCAAGACGAGCACAAGCAGACATGATATAAAAACTACTAAGTTATGATAAATAGCAAGCTTTAGAGGCCACCAAAATCAGCCCCGAAAGCTCGGAAACTACTTTGTTTTTTGCAAAATAAAAGTTGCTAAACGAGCAACCCAAAAAGTATCAACAGTTAGCAAAACACCATTTACAAAGATAAAGAGTTTAAACGCCCACAAACCGGGCTATCTACACAAGATATTTACAGAAGTCAAATTAGGCACCCGAAGGCTTCTCGGCAGCATCAACACATGGTGAAGGAGGGCAAGTCTGGAGAGGCACTGCGTCCACTGTCCTGTCATCCTGATTCAAAATCTGGCATTCAGGATCGGCCACAGAACAAGAAGAAGTTGAAGAAGCCGACACGACAGAAGCTTTAGCAGTAGGCTCAGAGGGGGGGTTTAACATCATCATCATCAGGGTCCTCGGGAACGATCTTTCCATCCTTCACAACATTATCCAAACTAAATAAAGTAAGATCAGCTCCCGGAGCGATAACCTGAACCTGCTCCTTCAGGTTCTCATAAGCAGTAGTTACGCTACCCACAAGATGACCTTGGAGCTCGGAATAATCAACCTGGACCGACTCTAGCTCCTCCCGAAGACGCATCACTTCTCGGTAGGACGCGACGTAGCTTTCTTTGTGCTTCAAAGCCACATCCTTAGCCAATCGTACAGAGGCCGCCAGGGCAAGAGAGCTGGCCTTCTCCCCCTCCAGCTCCTTCTTCAGTTTAGTCACTGCTTCAAACTCCTCCGTTAGACCCTTCATCTAATCAAATTCTTGCTTAGCTTCCTCTATAAAAGCTTTGGTAGCATGTAAAGGCAGATTTTGGGCAGTGCGATACAAAGCAGCTCCCATATGAGCCATCTTAACACTACTCCAAGTTATGAAATCCAAGTGATGAAGGAGAGATACATCATCCATTGAAAGAGCACCATAAAGAGCAATCTGCTGGTCCACAAAACCAATAGGATCAAAATCCGGGGCATCTAGATTGAAAGGTTCAATAGTTCGAGGTCTTTTTGGAGGAGGGGCGGCCGAAGAAGAAACCACAGCAGTAGTAGAAGATTGAGGGAGATCCACTAAACGGACCCGAGGTGTAGGTATCATTCTCCTCGGGCCATGAGAGCTCGGCACGGGTGGCTTCAAAGGAGCTTGGGAAATTCCTTTCCCATCAGCCCGGGCTGAGATGTTTTGAGCTGCAATAGCTTTTCTCGCCTTCTTGAAAGCCTTCATCGCATCATTATTCTTGGCCATCTCTGAAAAATGAAAAACAACAATTTATCATACTGGTAGTAAAATAGGAAGAAAACAAGAAACAAAATATATCAAGGTAGTACCCAAAGCAGTTCGAATGAGGGACGGGTCTCCTAAAGATTTTTTAGTATCCAAATGAGGAGGTTCCCCCCAAATTTCCTCCAAAACATTCATAAAGGCCTGCTCGACCTCGCTCAACATCTCCCAAGTATATTGGGATACCACTACGTTCCTCTGCCACTCTAAGGGAAAGCATGGCTCATTATTTTCATCCCCAAAAAGAAAGAACGGGCTCCTTCAACAGCCTGGACCTTAAAGAAGTAATTCATAAAATCCTGGAAAGATTCGTCATACATGGAAAAAACCTTGTGCCCATGGGCAGACCTAAAAGAAATCCAAGAAGCCTTCTTCTTGGTAGTCCCAGGCTTGGTCAACACAAAAAGATACAAAAAATGAGTTTGAGAAGGTGTAAACCAAATTCTTGACAAACAAGCTGAAAAATCTTGATGAAACCCCACGAATTCGGATGGAGCTGCGAAGGGGCCACATTACAAGACCATAGTAGGTCAGTTTCAAAAGAGGTGAAAGGGAAGATGATGTTCATTGGGCCAAAAAGGTAATCATAAGCATAGAAGAAAGGACGCTCCCCCTGGGTCAGGACCAGGAAGCAAACTCTATCACCAGAATCAGGTGCTACTAACTCTTAATTGCTCTCCTGATCCTCACTGCTACAGACACGATGATGCCTTCTAAGCATCACACAAAATTTAGAATCGGCTAAAGAAACACACAGCAAGACAAGAGAGTCCAGCCAATCAAACATCTCTCCAGGAACTAGAGGAGATGCCTCGACAATATTTTTTCGGGAAGACATGACCAACTAGTCCTACAAACAAGAAAAATATTGGATTACTAAAAAGGTAAAGACATCCCAGACAAAATCAAAAAGAACTCGGACAGCACAATCCAGCGCAGTATAGCAGATAAAAAGGAAAACCCCAGGACACAACCCAAGGTCCAGGGGCATACTTTGGAGGCAATCAGGGAATAAAGATTCAAGAAAATCCACAAGACTAATGTCTCAGCAGAAACCATTTCCAAGAAAAACAAACGCGAAAGAAGATCAAAAAGCCATCAAAAGGAGCAACTTCCTCAAAACAACAAAGGAAAGCAAAACAGAAGTAGCATACGAAGCCCTAAAGAAAATCAAATCAGGAGAAAACACCTATAAGCATACATAAGGACAAAAAGAAGACCAAAAGGCATACATCACAGTGATAAACCGAGTATAATAATATACAAAGATTCAAGCTTTCCAACATGCACTCAGTCAGAAATTCAAAAAATAAATACATAGCAGAAAAGACGACGGAAGAAAAAGAAAAACCAACCTGAAAAAAGGAGAAGAATGCGGAAGAAGGTCGAAGACGAAGAGGCTAGAAGTTGTCGTCGGAAGCACTCACGATCGCCAAAACCACGTTGAGACACCAAGAAACATAAGCTTTCAAGGGAAAACAGAAGGTGAGAAAGAAGAGGGGAGTTACGAAATAAAGAAGAGAAACCATTTGGTGAAAAGTTCAAAAAGATCAAAGAAACGAAGCATCAAAAACCAATTAATGGGGCATTAAAAACCTCGCACATTCCCAAGGCCAGGACGCTAATCCAAAAGCACGCATTTTTAAAGGAAGCGAAACGTTCTGTATTCAAAAAGAGAACCCTAGAAAAGACAAAATCAACAAAATGCTCGAGTTTGGCTTCACCCGAAAAAGATTAAATGATTCAACCTCAAAAGGAAGACCGAGCTCGAGCAGGGGCACTGTTCATACCCTGGATCAAAGTTGCCCAACCCGGGATGTTCCACAGACAAAGCAACCGACCTCTTCAGGTCAGGATGACCCGACTTCTTCTCAAAGAGCTCGGCCAAGTCACAGAAAAGCCCAATAAAAGGGCCCAAACAGAGGAACACATCCCGAAATCCAAGGGCAGCCCAAAGCCCATAGAGATAAAGGCGGTTCCCTTGAAGATAAGATGACCTCACTTGAAGATAAGATAAGATAAGATAAGATAACTATCTTATCTCCGAAAAGGTCACTCCACACCATTATAAATACACTGGAGCACCCAGATATAACTCATACTCTGATTCTACTCAATACCTGCTTAATACCCTTGCTAACTTAAGCATCGGAGTCCCTTGCAGGTACCCCACCCTCCGAGGACGAAGGATCAGCACCACCACCAAATCCATCAGATCAGACTCCACAGCTCCGACCAGCATAGAAGATCTCGTCCGAGATCGACCTATAGTTTCAGGTAACCCTCAGAACAGGCACCCTTAACAGCTCAGATTTTAAAATAGAAGTTCTTAAAGTCACGAAAAGGGTCATCAAACATTGAAAACACTTTCTCCTCCTAGGTAGCTCGGAATGAGATCCAAGAAGCCTTCTTCTTGGCCACCGCGGGTTTGGTTAGCACAAACAGGTAAAGAAAAAGGGACAAGGTAGGTTGGATACCCAACTCTTGGCACAATAACTGAAAAATCTTCATGAAAGCCTAAGAGTTCAGATGAAGCTATGACAGGGCCATATTACAGTTCCTCAATGATCAAAGCTTGGAAGCACGATCTCAGGGGTAGATCAAAGCTCAAGCAGGGGCACTGTTCGACACCGGTCCGAGCTATAGGGCCGAGTTGGCTGAAGACAAAGGGACCGACCTCACGGAAGGTTGGCCCACCGCTAACCTCATCGCAAAGAGCTCAGATAAATCACCACAGAGGCCAAAGAGGCCCAAGAAAGAAAAGCCACCGCCTACTAGAAGTTGGCTGGCCGAAAGATAGGTGATCTCACCCACAAAAGATAATATAAGATAACAAACTTATCTCAAGGAAGGTCACTCAGCACTACTATAAATACATTGGAGCACCCAGGTATATCTCATACTCCAATTCCATAAAAACCTGCTTAAAGCCCGTGCTGACTTAAGCTTCGGAGTCTCTTGCAGGTACCACCACGCCCCGGTGATCAAGGTCCAGCAACATCTCAAGCTCCAAACAAGTCAGACACGGCAGCTCCGATCGCACCAGAAGATCTCATCCGAGAACAATATCAACATTTCAGGTAACCCTCGAAACACTATTCAAAACCAATTCAATTCCAGGAGTGTTTAGTTCCCGGGTCATTGATGAGCGGATAAATTATACGCTTTTTGGTAGTATTTTTACATAGTTTTTAGCATGTTTTACTCACTTTTTATTATATTTTTATTAGTTTTTATGCAAAAAATCACATTTCTGGACTTTACTATGAGTTTGTGTACTTTTCTATGATTTCAGGTATTTTCTAGCTGAAATTGAGGGACCTGAGCAAAAATCTGATTCAGAGGCTGAGAAAGGACTGAAGATGCTGTTGGATTCTGACCTCCCTGAACTCTAAGTGAATTTTATGGAGCTACAAAAGCCCAATTGGCGTGCTCTTAATTGCGTTGGAAAGTCGAAATCTTGGGCTTTCCAATAATGTATAATAGTCTATACTTTGCCCGAGATTTAATGGCCCAAACTGGCGTCAAAACGCCCACCAAAGACCATTTTCTGGCGTAAAACGCCAAAACTGGCACCAAAGCTGGAGTTAAACGACCAAACTGGCACCAAAACTGGCGTTTAAACTCCAAGAAGAGTCTATTCACATGAAAGCTAGGAAGCTCAGTTCAAACACACACCAAGTGGGCCCCAGAAGTGGATTTCTACACTATCTGCACCTAGTTACTCATTCTCTTTAAACCTATGTTACTAGTTTAGTATAAAAACTACTTTTAGAGATTTAATTTATACCTCATGACTTTTTTACATTCCTTATTGTACCCTTGACGGCATGAGTCTCTAAACCCAATGGTTGGGGGTGAGGATCTCTACTGTGTCTCGATGAATTAATGCAATTACTACTATTTTCTATTCAATCGCGCTTGCTTCTATTCTAAGATATTCACTCGTACTTCAATGTGATGAATGTGATGATCCGTGACACTCATCATCATTCTCAACTTATGAATGCGTGCCTGACAACCACTTTCGTTCTACCTACAACAGCTTGATTGTGTATCTCTTGGGCTCTTGATTCACGAGTTTGATTGTCTCTCCTGACAACAGAGCATTCAATTTCGTGAGATAAGAACCTTCGTGGTATAGGCTAGAATCAATTGGCAGCATCCTTAAGATCTGGAAAGTCTAAACCTTGTCTGTGGTATTCCGAGTAGGATCTAGGAAGGGATGACTGTGACGAGCTTCAAAATCGCGACTGTTGGGCGCAGTGATAGTTTGCAAAAAGATCAATGGATCTTATTCCAACACAAGTGAGAACCGACAGATGATTAGCCATGCGGGAAACCGTAGCGGACATGTTTTCACTGAGAGGACAGATGGTAGCCATTGACAACGGTGATCCACCAACATAAAGCTTGCCATAGAAGGAGCCAGGCGTGTTTGAAGAAGAAGGCAGTAGGAAAGCAGAAACTCAGAAGGTAGAGCATCTCCGAAACCTCAACCTGTTCTCCATTATAGCATAAAAAGTATTATTTATTTCATATTTTTTTACTGTTTACAAATAAAACTAAGAATTATTATTGATATCCTGACTAAGAGTTACAAGATAACCATATCTTACTTCAAGCCGACAATCTCCGTGGGATCGACCCTTACTCACGTAAGGTATTACTTGGACGACCCAGTGCACTTGCTGGTTAGTGGCACCGGAGTTGTGAAACGTGTAAATCACAATTCTGTGCACCAAGTTTTTGGCGCCATTGCCGGGGATTGTTCGAGTTTGGACAACTGACGGTTCATCTTGTTGCTTAGATTAGGAATAAATTATTTTTTTGTTGGTATAGAGTCATCAAATTTGAGTCTTTTATTTTGTTTTAAAAAATCTTTCAAAAATAATTTTTCTTTGATTAAATTTTGTGTCAAACTTTTAAATTTGGTGTTCTCTTTGTGTTCTTGTGAGTCTTCAAGGTGTTCTTGAGTCTTCTTTGTGTTTTGATCTTAAAATTTTTAAGTTTGGTGTTCTTTGGTGTTTTCCCTCCAAATTTTTGAAAACAAGGAGCATCAGATCTAAAAATTTTAAGTCTTGTGTCTTTTGTGTATTTTTCTCTCTCCTCATTAAAAATTTAAAAATAAAAAATATCTTTTCCTTTAATTACTCATAATTTTTGAATTTTTAGTCTTATTTTATTACTTTGATTGAAAATTTTTAAGTTTGTTGTTTTCTTATTAAGAAAGTTTCAATCTTTAAAATTTTAAAATCATATCTTTTTCAAAACTTCCTAACCACTTTCTCTCTCTTCATTTTTGAAAATTACCACCCAAAATTTTTCAAATCCTTCTAATTAATTAATTATTTTAGTTTCCAGTTTTCTTTTATTTTCGGTTTTCAAAAAAAATTATTCACAATTCACATCACCTCCATTTCTCCATCATGGACCTAGGTGGAACTGAATAGTCCAGAAGGACTCCGGGGTCATGCTAACCCCACTGCTGCTTCATATGGGGGTAGTATCTATATACCCCCCCATTAAGGCTAGCAACGTTGAGCTAAACCCTCAGCTCATTATCATGGTGCAGCAAAATTGTCAGTATTTCGGTCTTCTACAGGAAGAACCTACTGAGTTTCTGGCACAGTTCTTACAAATTATTGACACATTACGTGATAAGGAAGTAGATCAGGATGTCTACAAATTACTACTATTTCCATTTGCTGTAAAAGATCAAGCTAAGAGGTGGTTAAATAACCAACCCAAAGCAAGCATATGAACATGGAAGCAATTATCAGACAAATTCCTAAATCAATATTTCCCTCCAAAAAGGATGACACAGCTAAGGGTGGACATCCAAGGCTTTAAACAAGGGGATAATAAATCTCTTTATGATGCCTGGGAGAGGTACAGAGAGATGCTAAGGAAATGCCCCTCTGAAATGTTTTCAGAATGGGTGCAGTTAGACATCTTCTACTATGGGCTTACAAAAAAAGCCCAGATATCTTTAGACCACTCAGCTGGTGGATCTATACACATGAGGAAGACAATTGAAGAGGCTCAAGATCTTATTGATATAGTTGCAAGAAATCAACATCTGTATTGAAATAGTGAATCTTCCATGAAAGAAGAGGCTAAAGCAGTATCCACTGAAATTAGTCCTCCAGAACAAGTTGCTAAACTTAACAAGCAAATACTTCTTCTAACAAAATAGTTAGCAGAGTTCAAAGAAATTTTACAAGATACTCAAAATGCTAACAAAAATATGGAAGCACAATTGGATCAGACAAGACAGCATTTATCTAAACAGATAACAGAAGTGGAATTAAGAAGTGGAAAGACATTGAATATCACAAGTCAAAGAAGCAAAAAGCTAAGAAAGGAACAGCTAACGAAGGATGACCAATTCGTTGCCCAAAATCCCACTAAGGACAGTAAGAGCCCAGAGAGGAATGATTCTGGCATTCAAACGCCAGAAAAGGGCAATAACCTGGCGTTAAACGCCCATGCTGCTGCCAGTTCTGGCATTTAAACGCCCGAGAAGGGTAGTAACCTGGCGTTAAACGCCTATTCTACTGCCAGCTCTGGTGTTCAAATGCCAGCAAGGGGTCAGACACCTACAAGTGCTAATAACAACCCCCTTAAGCAAGCTTCTCCAACCACTTCTGTAGGACATAAACCTGCAGCAACTAAGGTTGAAGAATACAAAGCCCAGATGCCTCACTACAAAAAAAAAGGCCTATGGTCACGGTAAAAAATCGTGACCATAGCTAGTAAAAAGGGTGGCCATAGATCTGTGGTCACGGTTTTGGACCTATGGTCACGGTTTTTTACCGTGGCCTATTCTCTCGTGGCCATAGGTCTATGGTCACGGTTTTTTGATCTATGGTCACGGTTTCAATTTTCAAAATCTGACACTTTAGGCCACGTTTTTTTACCGTGACCATAGGTTAATCTATGGTCATGGTAAAAAACCGTGACCATAGCCTTATCTATGGTCACGGTTTTCACCGTGACCATAGCCTCTATGGTCACCCCTTGATGAGCGGATAATTTATACACTTTTTGGCATTGTTTTTAGTATGTTTTTGGTATGATATAGTTAGTTTTTAGTATATTTTTATTAGTTTTTAGTTGAAATTCACTTTTCTGGACTTTACTATGAGTTTGTGTGTTTTTCTGTGATTTCAGGTATTTTCTGGCTGAAATTAAGGGACCTGAGCAAAAATCTGATTCAGAGACTAAAAAGGACTGCAGATGCTATTGGATTCTGACCTCCCTGCACTCGAAGTGGATTTTCTGGAGCTACAGAAGCCCAATTGGCGCGCTCTCAACGGCGTTGGAAAGTAGACATCCTGGGCTTTCCAGCAATATATGATAGTCCATACTTTGCCCAA
>NC_029780.3:75066447-75068842 GCF_000817695.3 Arachis duranensis | reverse complement strand
GAGTTGTGAAAAGTATTGTTCACAATTTCGCGCACCAAGTTTTTGGCGCCGTTGCCGGGGATTGTTGAGTTTGGACAACTGACGGCTCATCTTGTTGCTTAGATTAGGTATTTTTTTTCGAAATTCTTGAAGATGAATTCTAGAGTTTCATGATGATTTGTTGAAGTCTGGCTGGCTGAGAGACCATGTCTAATCTCATTGGACCGAGGTTTCAACTTATCACCACAAGAGCGTGTTGATTTTTATCAAATCTTGCTTTTGGAGCAGTGATCTGCTAAGGCTTGGCTGGCCTCTGGCCATGTCTAGTGTTTTGGACCGAAGCTTTCTCTGAAAGCTTGGCTGGCTGTGAAGCCATGTCTAATTCCTGGACCGGAGTCTTAGACTAAACATTGCATGATTCCTGGAATTCTCATTAAGAATTTTGATATCTTTTTCCACTTAATTTTCGAAAAACACAAAAAAAAATTAAAAAAAATCATAAAATCCAAAAATTTCTTATTTGAGTCTAGTGTCTCATCTTAAGTTTGGTGTCAATTGCATGCATTCATTCATGTGTCTTAAGGATTTTCAAGTAATTCTTGATGATCTTCGTGCTCTGATCTTTGAATTCTATTGACTTGAGTGTTTTGAGTGTCTCATATGCATTTCCATTTTGTTAGTGTCAGTAGTATACAAACTGCAAAGTTTGGTGTTTTGCATGCATTGTTATTTGATTCTTGTTGCATTTTGATTTTTCCTTATTATTAAAAATCCAAAAATATTTTTAATTTGTGTCTTTTCAAGTCAATAATAAAGAGAATTGAAGATTCAAAACATACAGCAGAGGAATTGCACAAAAAAAGCTGGGCGTTCAAAACGCCCAGTGAAGAAGGACAGACTGGCGTTTAAACGCCAGCCAGGGTACCTGGTTGGGCGTTTAACGCCCAAAAGGGTAGAATTTTGGGCGTTAAACGCCAGAATGTGCACCATTCTGGGCGTTTAACGCCAGGATGGCTAGAAGGGAAGATTTTGTTTTCAAATCAAATTTTTTCTAAGTTTTCAAAATCTTTTCAAAATCAAATCTTTTTCAAATCAATTTTTCAATCAAATCTTTTTCAAAACCAATTTCTTTCCATTTTTAAAGATACTTGCTACCAATTAATGATTTGATTCAACATTTCAAGTATGTTACATTTTCTGTTGAGAAAGGTTTAATGTTTGGATCATATCTTTTCTTGTTAGTCAAGTTTTTAATTTTCAAATCAAATCTTTTTAAAATGTTCTTCAAATCATATCTTCTCAATCACATCTTTTTAAAACTAAATCATATTTTCTTAACCACATCTTTTTCAAAATAGTTTTCAATCAAATCTTTTTGATTTCTAATTTTAAAATCTTTTTCAAAAATCACTTGATTTCTTTTCCACTTTCATTTTCGAAAATCAAGTATTGTTTTCAAAAATGTTTTCAAAATTTCTTACTTAATTTTCGAAAATTGCTTCCCTCCTTTTCACATCCTTCTATTTATGGACTAACACTATCCCTTAATGCAAAATTCGAACTCCATCTTCTTTGATAAGTTCGAATTTTCTACTTCTGTCTTCTACTCTTCTTTTCCTCTGGCACTTCAAGGAATCTCTATACTGTGACATAGAGGATTCCACATTTCTTGTTCTCTTCTCTTTCTTATGAGCAGGAGCAAAGACAAAAATATTCTTGTTGAGGCTGATCCTGAACCTGAAAGGACTTTGAAGAGAAAGCTAAGAGAAGCCAAAGCACAACTCTCTTTAGAGGACCTGACCGAATTCTTCAAAGAAGAAGAACACATGGCAGCCGAAAACAACAATGCCAACAATGCAAGGAAGGTGCTGGGTGACTTTACTGCACCTACTCCCAACTTCTATGAGAGAAGCATCTCTATCCCTGCCATTAGAGCAAACAACTTTGAGCTTAAGCCTCAATTAGTTTCTCTAATGCAACAGAATTGCAAGTTCCATGGACTTCCATTGGAAGATCCTCATCAGTTTTTAGCTGAATTCTTGCAAATCTGTGACATTGTTAAGACTAATGGGGTTGACCCTGAGGTCTACTGACTTATGCTATTCCCTTTTGCTGTAAGAGACAAAGCTAGGATATGGTTGGAATCACAGCCTAAAGAAAGCCTGAACTCTTGGGAAAAGCTAGTCAATGCCTTCTTGGCAAAGTTCTTTCCACCTCAAAAATTGAGTAAGCTTAGAGTGGAAGTCCAAACCTTCAGACAGAAGAAAGGAGAATCCCTCTATGAAGCTTGGGAAAGATACAAACAATTAATCAGAAAGTGTCCCTCTGACATGCTGTCTGAATGGAGCATCATAGGTATTTTCTATGATGGTCTCTCTGAACTGTCCAAGATGTCTTTGGATAGCTCTGTAGGAGG
>NC_029780.3:75065931-75066161 GCF_000817695.3 Arachis duranensis | reverse complement strand
ATCTGAGGAAGAAGCTTATGATCCTGAGAACCCTTCAATGGAAGAGGTGAATTACATGGGAGAACCCTACGGAAACACCTACAATCCTTCATGGAGGAATCATCCAAATCTTTCATGGAAGGATCAACAGAGACGTCAACAAGGTTTCAATAACAATAATGGTGGAAGAAACAGGTTTAACAATAGCAAGCCTTTTCCATCATCTTCTCAGCAACAGACAGAGAGCTCTA
>NC_029780.3:75062711-75063117 GCF_000817695.3 Arachis duranensis | reverse complement strand
AATTTTGAATTTTATAATAGTTTAATTATTTTGATGTGGTGGTAATATTTTTGTTCTCTGAATGTATGCTTAAACAGTGCATATGTATCTTGAATTTGTGGTTCATGAATGTTGGCTCTTGAAAGAATGATGAAAAAGTAGACATGTTACTGAGGATCTGAAAAATCATCAAAATGATTCTTGAAGCAAGAAAAAGCATTTCTATTCAAAAAAAAAAAAAGAAGAAAACGAAAAAAAATAGGAAAAAAAAAGAGAGTTGTGATCCAAGGCAAATAAGAGTGTGCTTAAGAACCCTGGACACCTCTAATTGGGGACTTTAGCAAAGCTGAGTCACAATCTGAAAAGGTTCACCCAATTATGTGTCTGTGGCATGAATGTATCCGGTGGTAATACTGGAAGACAGAGT
>NC_029780.3:75050047-75061611 GCF_000817695.3 Arachis duranensis | reverse complement strand
AGCTTGCCATGGAAAGGAATAAGAAGGATTGGATGAAGACAGTAGGAAAGCAGAGAGACGGAAGGGAAGGCATCTTCATGCGCTTATCTGAAGTTCCTACCAATGAATTACATAAGTATCTCTATCTTTACCTTTGTGTTATTTTCGTTCATCACCCATATACATTTGAGTTTGCCTAACTAAGATTTACAAGATAACCATAGCTTGCTTCATACTAACAATCTCCGTGGGATCGACCCTTACTCGCGTAAGGTTTATTACTTGGACGACCCAGTGCACTTGCTGGTTAGTTGTGCGAAGTTGTGTAATGCCATGGTATTGAGCTACCAAGTTTTTGGGGTTCATGACCGGGGATTATGAGAGTTGTGAAAAGTATTGTTCACAATTTCGCGCACCACCCCTCCTTAAAACCGTGACCATAGATAAGGCTATGGTCATGGTTTTCACCGTGGCTATAGCTTCTATGGTCACCCCTCCTTAAAACCGTGACCATAGCCCAACCTATGGTCACCGTTTTCACCATGGCCATAGACTCTATGGTCACCCCACTTAAAACCATGACCATAGCCTATCTATGGTCACGGTTTTTCACCGTGGCTATAGCCTCTATGGTCATCCCACCTAAAACCGTGACCATAGCCCTACATATGGTCACGGTTTTTCACCGTGGCCATAGCCTCTATGGTCACCCCCTCCTTAAAACCGTGACCATAGCCTATCTATAGTCACGGTTTTTCACCGTGGCCATAGACTCTATGGTCACCCCCTCCTTAAAACTGTGACCATAGCTCTATCTATGGTCACGGTTTTTCACCATGGCCATAGCCTCTTTACCCTATCTATGGTCACGGTTTTTCACCGTGGCCATAGCCTCTATGGTCACCCCTAAAAAACGTGACCATAGCCCTATCTATGGTCACGATTTTTTAAAACGGTGACTATAGCCTGTTGTTGTTTATGAGATTCAATTTTTTTAAATTATAATCACATCCCAAACTGATAATAATCACAAAATAAATCTAGAAATAAGAAATTAAAGAAATCTAAATCATAAAAGTTTCATTATAAGATAGATATGTTTAATCTTTAGTCTAAACAACACAAATCCAAATAGAGTGAAATTTTTCAATTACATGTACTACCTCAAAAAGTACATAACACATCAAAATATTACATTTACATAACTAATAAGGTCATTGTAAGACCCATCCCATGTGATATTTGTATGGAACATATTTTCTTCATCACATCATGTCTTCCTGCACGTAAAAGAAATAAACATGTTAAATATCTTGCAAAAATGGTTTTGATGATGCAATACATATGCAGCAAAAGAAGGGAAACATTCATCCACAGTAACACTCAAGAATTATTCACAACCATCATTCACTTTAAACAGCAACTATTGTAAGAATGCAGCAGTAGTGATAGCTTAGACTCAGAAATTCATCAAAGTTATCACTACTGCACAAATAATTCAGAATTTGTTCATTCCAACAGCAGCCAACACAAGAATAAGGCAGCAATAATACTATGCAGCAGCATCATATAAACCAGTTTAGCACAAAAATAAAATAATGAAACAGCAACATAGGATCAATAACAGTTTAAACCTAATCAACAGCGCCAAGCAAACTAATTTAGCACATGACATATCAATGAAGCAGCAGCAGAAAACTAAATTAGAACAGGGCAAGTTATTACCAGCACAGAAAAACCAATTTCAGATAGAATAAACATCAGAGTTCAAACCTAAATCCACTACAAAATCAATTGACTACCTAACCACCTAATTCAACTAAGCTAACCTAATCAAACAACAACCTAATCAAGTAACACTAACATGGAGTTTAATCAAAGGAAATTTTTAACAGAAGAAACTAATTCCACTCAACTTTGTAAACTCAATCTCATTATTCTTGCAATTAGCAATCACTACGACAATTAAGTTCTCAAAAAAAAATACCATGTGACAAGCAACATATATACAGCCAATATCCATGCATAATTATACAAGATTAACAATTCTAAAACCTTAACTTTAACTCAAATTCATGATATATCATTTACCAAAAGCATACTATTAATTTAACTAGAAGTTTTGAACAGTACTTACTTCGATATCCTTTGATACATGGTTCGATCCAAATGAAGGAGGAATGCTTCGCCGCGCATCATTTGGTGCACTACTCGCGTCAGGTGGAGATTGTTGAGCAGCTTCTATCATTACTTGCACTTGTTCTGCACTCATACCAGGATTGACTTGTTGCAACAACGTTTTAATCAAGTTTGTTAAACCATCCAACTTGGAAGTTAATTTATTTTGATTTTTCTCCATAGTTGAAACCACTTCATTATGTTGTTGCTGCATTTGTCGGATTTCCTTCTCCTTTTTAAGAGAGGATTTTGTGACTAATCGACCATAGAAACGAACTCTTCCATGTCTCTCTTTTCCGAAAACTCTTCCATGTCTCGTTCACGCCAATAAGTGTTTCCACACTTTGCACACGGACATTGGATTTCTTTTCCAACCGGTTTTCCCTTTACGAAAGCAAACTCTAAAAAACTATTTACACCAACTATGTACTCGTTCTCAAATCTTGGTGAATCCATCCAATCTTTTGACAAAACATGATTAAACCTAATAATGCAAAAATATGAACTTACTAAACATGGTCTAATAGGCCAATTACAGTGACAATCTAGCTACCATAAACACACTACCTAAATAACTAGAAGATCAAATTATAATATATATCAAGTATGATATAAACTTACTGCTTAGTTCCTTCATTTTGAGATGCCATTTGAAGTTGTTATCAACTGTGCTACAACAACTAATCAACTCCTTTTGTCTTTACCAGTCCAAAACAATATCCTGTATGCAAAACAAAACAAAAAAATTCAGGACAAGGTAAATCTATATGAAGAATTAAATTATTAAACCTCCATTCCCTATAAATTTTATTTGAAAAAAGAAAAACTATATTTTTTTTTAATTTTATTTTTTTAACATTGGAAAGAGCATTAATCTTTAAAATTGGTCTTTCAATTTAAGTTTTATACGAAATGAATTGTAGCTTAATTTTTATTTAAAATTATTAATAAATAATTTTTTATACACTTGATTTTGACATTAAAAGGGGGTTATGGTTAATTAGAATATGTAACAAGATCTGAGTTATGATAATTGACAATCAAGTAGAAGGTTAATCAAGTTACTTATAAAAATAGATAGAAAAAATGACATAAGCGTCATTGTTTAATACATTAAAAGGTTGAAACATAAAACAAGTGAACATGTCAAAAAGGAGACCCAAAAATGGGGTTTGAACTTAAAATTCAAAATACACGTCTTCCGTTTAATAATTTTGAATGGGTTTTGGTATTTCTTTCACTTTGTAATAGTCTTGGAAAATTCTTGAGTATCCATTCAAGGTGTAGTCAAAACAGCTTGTCAAAACAGCAACCTTCGTTGATAATTAGTTTATATCAAACAATAATTAGTTTATATTGTATACTAACTATAATTACAATAATATGACATTATTATTTCTGAACTGAGATTTCAACTTTGGGCAAAGTCATTGCTTCAAGGTACAAATTAAGTAGCAGCAGCCAACACAAGAACAAGGCAGCATTAATACTATGCAGCAGCATTATATAAACCAGTTTAGCATAAAAGTAAATCAATAAAACAGCAACATAGGATCAATAACAGTTTAAACCTAATCAACAGCACCAAGCAAACTAATTTGGCACAGGACAGATCAATAAACCAGCAGCATGAAACTAAATTAGAACAGAGCAAGTCATTACCAGCACAGGAA
Source organism: Arachis duranensis (assembly GCF_000817695.3). NCBI lineage: Eukaryota > Viridiplantae > Streptophyta > Magnoliopsida > Fabales > Fabaceae > Arachis > Arachis duranensis. Next base: position 75,057,781 of record NC_029780.3, on the reverse strand, counting down.
AATCAATTTCAGATAGAATAAACATCAGAGTTCAATCCTAAATCCACTACAAAATCAATTGACTACCTAACCACCTAATTCAACTAAGCTAACCTAATCAAACAGCAACCTAATATATCAAGATATTTGTTTCCATTAGGTGCTCTACTTTATTAAAGCATTACTATGCCACTCTAAGGATCAAGTACATCTCAGTAAAAATTTTGTGATGTGCAGCTACCAATATCTTCTTCAAACCTTCCTGCCCAGTACTTTGAAGAAACAAAAAATGTGCCAAATTTTGTGGTATCATGTTTCTTTTAATTTTGTGGCTACAAGAACATTGAATTTCCAAATTTTATCTGCATAAGTCAATCACGATGACTTATTATATGGTTAAAAGTAATCAGCCAACTAAATAATATATATGACATGTGACATTCAATATCATCAAATTGACTATGAAGGTATCACAATCAGAACCAATGCAGATTAATTAAAAGAGTAATTTTTGCTATGTGCTTGTCCACAGTGCTAATTAACATTTAACACTTCCAGAATTCTGCTCTTTTCACCTTTGAAATGCTGTCAAAGACTTCCAATGGAGAAATGTAGCCCATCATTGTCACCCTTTTGCTCTCTACATCTATACTGAATGATGTCACTCCTGAGACAAAACATTAAAAACATGGAATCACAATTCTTTTCATCTTCACTGTAGAATAAATAAATACTATAGTTACTGCTGTTTTTAGAAGGGGTAAAAGTTGTAGCTTCTTTTTTTTTAAACTCATTTATTTGTCACTGTTGCATACCCATCGGTTGTTCTAGGCATAGAAAAGACAGAGCATGAAAAGACAGCAATAAGTTATCACTACTGCACAAATAAAATCAAACCTTAAAGCAAATACCAAAATATCTACTTTTAAACAGCCAACATACAGCAGCAATAGCACTCACAGTGAGACATTGACAAAATCATTCATTTTCGAAGGAGGATAAGTTATTTTCTACAACCACAAGCCATAAGAGTATATATTCCGTTATGTTTTCAAGTCATCACAAATGATTTTGATTAAGTAAAATATAAGCAAAGTACACAGAAAAATGGAATCATTCATTTTCGAAGGAGGATAAGTTATTTTCTATTTAGAGAGAGAGATTTTACAAGAATAAATGAAAGATTTCAATTGAGATGTTAGTTAGTTTAATTAGAAAAGTGGTGCAATATTGAAAAAGAAAAACACAAGTCACAAGCAGCTTAAGTATTAAAAATACAATGCTACTAGTTAATCTAACAATGAAGTGATCTGGCATTGAGAGAGTGAGCAAGCAAAGACATTAAATAAGAAAAGATAGAAGAAGTAATTAAGATGAAAATGGACGTAAGTGCTAACAAGATAGGAGATCAAAATCATTTACTGGATACTACCTTTTTACATTTTAGAAAACTTTTATTTTTTATTTTATTTTAAATCCTTAAACAAACTTAGGGCAACAACCAGTTACTAATTAAAAAGGGTATTAGTGGAGGCAAACTTCCACCAATCAAGAATAAGGTATAAAATTATAATATAAAAAATCTAAGGTATAATCTGAAAAAAAAATGGAAAAAAATTGGTCAATAAAAGAAAAAGAAAAGAAAGAAGAAAAAGCTCAACTAGCGAGCATGAGGTACTGATTAGTAACACGATGTATATATATTCTCATGCAAGTTTAGAGGATCACATAATATTAATAATGCTTTCTTTGCCTACTATTATTACAAATAATGGATATCAAATAATAATCATTCAACGAGAGATTAACACCTTCTGGTGTACTCAATCTTTCTTGGTAACTATCACAACAAGCAGTGTTCAGAAATCATATAAACCTAATCAATGATGCAGCAGCAGAAAATTAAATTAGAACAGGGCAAGTCATTATCAGCACAGGAAAACCAATTTCAGATAGAATAAATATCAGAGTTCAAACCTAAATCCACTACAAAATCAATTGACTACCTAACCACCTAATTCAACTAAGCTAACCTAATCAACTAACACTAACATAGAGTTTAAACTAAATTTTGAGTTAACTAAAATTAAGTTTTGTTTTTTGATTAATCTTAACGGTGTATAGCATGTATATCCCTACTTACATATGCTAAGTACTGTATTTTAGGTTGAGTGTTACTGATAATCAGATTGAATCCAAAGAGAAGAATAACAATATAATTTTACTTAAGAAGTTATATAATTACATATACAGTTCTTGTAATATATTGCAAAATTAGAATAATGGAAACTCTACTTCTTTTTTTTTTCTTTTTAATCTATAAACTTACACTTCATTCCCTTTCAGATAAAAAACTATTTTATTTTATCCAATCTATACTTAGAAGATACTTCAACCTAAAGTAGAAGATTGAATGTTACCCAGAAGATTTTGCTTCGAATAAGGCTTGCTCACATAATCAGGCTTGCTCTTGTGACAGGAAACTCGCGGTGAAACTGAACGGGACACAGCTCAACGGTGAACTCCACCCGTGGTAATGGCGGCAGCGGCTCAGACGGCAGCAGCAGCCGCAGCAGAGCTTCAACGGTGGCGGTGACGGCAGTAGAGGCGGTGACGGACACGAGCTCAGCTATTGACCCCTCTCTCTCTCTTCGAAGTTTCACGGTGGCTGGATAGTGGAGGAGCGCGACGCCTACTTTTCTTTCTCGCGGTGAGACGCGCTAGAGGAGCTCAGCGACACTAGGGTTTCTGCCTTCCTCGATCATGGGGGCTGTGATGAAGTAGGGGTTGGGAATGATAGGGTTTTTTTTCCTAAGTTACTAATTAGGAGGGAATGGGAATTTTGTTGGGAGGGAAGGGAATTGGGGGGGTGGAAGGGAGGAAAACGACGGCGTTTTTGGAGGGATACTTAAAATAATAAAAAATGAATTAAAAAAAATAAACCGTGATTATAGACCACCTTAGGCCACCCCTAATAACCGTGACCATAGAATATCTATGGTCACCTCCAAAAACCGTGACCATAGATATTTTTAGGTCACTTTCTAAAACCGTGACTACAGACTCTTTTAGGTCACCCTTTCAAAAAACCGTGACCATAGACCCTTTTTTGTCACTGTAAAAAACCGTGACTATAGACCATTTCTAAAACCGTGACCATAGACCCTTTTATGCCACCCATCAAAACCGTGACCACAGACCACTTAGGTCACCCCCCAAAACCGTGACCATAGACCCCTTTAGGTCACCCTTTTTTGAAAAACCGTGATCATAGACCCTTTTTGGTCACTGTAAAAAACCGTGGCCATAGACCCTTTTAGGTCACCCCTAAAACCGTGACCATAGACCCTTTTAGGTCACCCCCTAAAACCGTGACCATAGACCACTTTAGGTCACCCCTCAAAACCGTGACCATAGGTACCTTATGGTCACCCTTTATGTGAAAACCGTGACCATAGACCCTTTTTGGTCACTGTAAAAAACCGTGACCATAGACCCCTTTAGGTCACCCCCCAAAACCGTGACCATAGAGCCTTTTAGGCCACCCTTTTTTAAAAAACTGTGACCATAGATACTCTATGGTCACCCTTTCCAAAAAAAACTGTGACCATAGCTTTTTTTTTGGTCACCTTAAAAAACCGTGACCATAGAGGGTCTATGGTCACGGTTTTTTACCGTGACCAAAAAACCGTGGCCATAGACCCAAAATGTTGTAGTGCCTTATCCTCAGAAACTCCGTCAAGCAGAACAGAATAAATAATTTTCCTGCTTTGCAGACTATCTCAGGACTCTTGAAATAAAGATTTCATTTGCAGAGGCACTTGAGCAAATACCCTCTTATGCTAAGTTCATGAAAGAGATCTTAAGTCATAAGAAGGATTGGAGAGAAACTGAAAAAGTTTTTCTCACTGAAGAATGCAATGCAGTCATTCTGAAAAGCTTACTAGAGAAGCTTAAAGACCCCGGAAGCTTTATGATACCATGCACATTAGAGTGTACTTGTACCAAGACAGCTCTATGTGATATAGGGGCAAGTATCAACCTGATACCTGCATCCACTATCAGAAAGCCTGGTTTGACTGAAGAAGTCAAACCAACCCGGATATGTCTCCAACTTGCTGATGGCTCTATTAAAATGCCATCAGGCATGATTGAGGACATGATTGTCAAGGTTGGGCCATTCTCCTTTCCCACTGACTTTATAGTGCCAGAAATGGAGGAGCACAAGAGTGCAACTCTCATTCTAGAAAGACCTTTCCTAGCAACGGGACGAACTCTCATTGACGTCCAAAAAGGAGAAGTGACCCTGAGAGTCAATGAGGATGAGTTTAAGTTGAATGCTGTTAAAGCTATGCAGCATCCAGACACTTCAAGAGACTGCATGAGCATTGATATTATTGACTCCCTGGTGGAGGAAATCAATATGACTGAGAGTCTCGAATCAGAGCTAGAGGATATCTTTAAAGATGTTTAGCCTGATTTGGAGGAATCAGAGAAAACAGAAGAACTTCTGATAACTCCTCATGAGGAGGAGAAACCTCCTAAACCCGAGCTCAAACCACTACCACCATCCTTGAAATATGCATTTCTGGGAGAAGATGACACTTTTCCAGTGATCATAAGCTCTGCTTTAGATCCACACGAAGAGGAAGCACTTATTCAAGTGCTAAGGACACACAAGACAACTCTTAGATGGTCCATAAGTGACCTTAAGGGCATTAGCCCAGCTAGATGCATGCACCAGATCCTATTGGAGGATGATGCTAAGCTAGTGGTTTAACCACAAAAGCGGCTGAATCTAGCCATGAAGGAGGTGGTGCAGAAAGAAGTCACTAACTTACTAGAGGCTAGGATTATTTATCCTATTTCTGATAGCCCCTGGGTGAGCCCTGTCCAAGTCATCCCAAAGAAGGGAGGCATGATAGTGATTCATAATGAAAAGAACGAACTGGTTCCTACAAGAACAGTTACAGGGTGGCGTATGTGTATTGACTACAGAAGGCTCAATACAACCACCAGAAAGGATCATTTTCCTTTACCATTCATAGACCAGATGCTAGAGAGACTAGCAGGTCATGAATACTACTGCTTTTTGGACGAATATTTAGGTTACAACCAAATCGCAGTAGATCCTCAGAATCAAGAGAAAATAGCATTTACATGTCCATCTGGGGTATTCGCCTACAGAAGGATGCCATTTGGTCTGTGCAACGCACCTGTCACCTTTCAGAGATACATGCTCTCTATCTTCTCTGATATGGTAGAGAAATTCCTGGAAGTCTTCATGGATGACTTCTCAGTATTTAGAGACTCATTCAGCTCCTGTCTTGACCATCTAGCACTTGTTCTAAAAAGATGCCAAGAGACTAACCTGGTTTTAAATTGGGAAAAATGTCACTTTATGGTGACTGAAGGAATTGTCCTTGGGCACAAAATTTCGAACAAGGGAATAGAGGTGGATCAAGCTAAGGTAGAATTAATTGAAAAATTACCACTACCTGCCAATGTTAATGCAATCAGAAGCTTTCTAGGGCATGCGGGATTCTATAGGAGGTTTATAAAGGATTTTTCAAAAATTGCCAAATCTCTGAGTAATCTGCTAGCTGCTGATACACCATATGTCTTTGACACAGAGTGTTTGCAGGCTTTTGAGACTCTGAATGCTAAGTTGGTCACAACACCAATCATTTCTGCACCAAACTGGAAATTACCATTCGAATTAATGTGTGATGCTAGTGACCATGCCATTGGTGCAGTATTGGGACAGAGGCATGACAAGCTTCTGCATGTCATTTATTATGCTAGCCGTGTTTTAAATGATGCACAAAAGAACTACATAACTACAGAAAAGGAGTTGCTTGCAGTGGTTTATGCCATTGACAAGTTCAGATCTTATTTAGTAGGATCAAAAGTGATTGTGTACATTGATCATGCTGCTCTTAAATATTTTCTCACAAAGTAGGATTCAAAACCCAGACTCATAAGGTGGGTGTTGCTTCTGTAAGAGTTTGATATAGAAATAAGAGACAGAAAAGGGATAGAGAACCAAGTAGCTGATCATCTATCTCGGATAGAACCAGTAGCAGGAGCGTCCCTCTCTCCTACTGAGATCTCGGAAACCTTTTCGGATGAGCAACTCTTTTCCATTTAGGAAGTAGCATCGTTTGCAGACATTGCAAACTATAAAGCTGTGAGATTCGTACCCAAGGAGTACAGTAAGATGCAAACAAAAAAATTGATTTCTGATGCAAGGTAGTACTTGTGGGATGAACCATATCTCTTTAAGAGATGTGCAGACAGAATAATCCATATATGTGTGCCTAGAGAAGAGGCACAGAAAATCCTATGGCATTGTCATGGATCACAATACGGAGGACATTTCGGAGGTGAGCGAACAGCCACAAAGGTTTTCCAGTCTGGCTTCTACTGGCCTACTCTCTATAGAGATTCCTGAGAGTTTGTACGTAAATATGACAGTTGCCAGAGAGCTGGTAACCTGCCTCATGGCTATGCCATGCCTCAGCAAGGGATCTTAGAGATTGAGTTGTTTGATGTATGGGGTATTGACTTCATGGGACCTTTCCCACCATCACACTCAAACACTTATATTCTGATGGTAGTAGACTATGTATCTAAATGGGTAGAAGCAATTGTAACGCCCACTAATGATACTAGGACCGTGCTGAAGTTCCTCTAGAAGCATATCTTCAGCAGGTTTGGTGTCCCTAGAATATTAATCAGTGATGAAGGCACTCACTTCTGCAATAAACATCTTGACTCTGCTCTGATCCGGTATGGAATTAACCACAATGTGGCAACTCTGTATCATCCACAGACAAATGGGCAGGCTGAAGTCTCAAATAGAGAACTAAAACAAATCCTGGAACGGACTGTAAGTACCCGTAGAAGGGATTGGGCAAGAAGTTTGGATAATACTCTGTGGGCATATAGAACAGCATTCAAGACTCCTATAGGGACCTCTCCATACTAACTTGTGTATGGCAAGGCTTGTCATCTGCCAGTGGAACTGGAACACAAGGCCTACTAGGCAACCAGGTTCCTAAACCTTGACGCTAAGTTAGCTAGAGAGAAGAGATTACTCCAGCTGAATGAGCTAGAGGAGTTCAGACTCAATGCCTTCGGAAATGCCAAAGTTTACAAGGAGAAAGCAAAAAGGTGGCATGACAAAAAGCTGTCATCTAGAGTCTTTGAGCCAAGACAGAAGGTTCTCTTATTCAACTCTAGGCTCAGACTATTGGTGGGCGAAATTGTGATCATCAATGGCTCCATCAACATGGTACGCTCAATTACAATCTCAACTTTTTATCACAACTTCGCACTACTAACCAGCAAGTGTACTGGGTCGTCCAAGTAATAAACCTTACGCGACTAAGGGTCGATCCCACAGAGATTGTTGGTATGAAGCAAGCTATGGTCACCTTGTAAATCTTAGTCAGGCAAACTCAAATGGTTATGAATGATAAATAAAACATAAAGATAAAGATAGAGATACTTATGTAATTCATTGGTGGAAATTTCAGATAAGCGTATGAAGATGCTTGTTCCCTTCCGTCTCTCTGCTTTCCTACTGTCTTCATCCAATCCTTCTTACTCCTTTCCATGGCAAGTTGTATGTAGGGTTTCACCACTGTCAATAGATACATCCCATCCTCTCAGTGAAAATGATCCAAATGCTCTGTCACAGCACGGCTAATCATCTGTCGATTCTCGATCATGTTGGAATAGAATCCCTTG
>NC_029780.3:75049633-75049856 GCF_000817695.3 Arachis duranensis | reverse complement strand
ACATTCAAGCCTTGTTTGCTTGTAGAACAGAAGTGGTTGTCAGGCACTCGTTCATAAGTGAGAATGATGATGAGTTTCACATAATCATCACATTCATCATGTTCTTGGGTTCAAATGAATATCTTAGAACAAGAATAAGCCGAATTGAATAGAAGAACAATAGTAATTGCATTAATACTCGAGGTACAGCAGAGCTCCACACCTTAATCTATGGTGTGTAGAA
>NC_029780.3:75049265-75049559 GCF_000817695.3 Arachis duranensis | reverse complement strand
ATGAGTGGATAATTTGTATGCTTTTTGGCATTGTTTTTAGTATGATTTTAGTATAATCTAGTTAGTTTTTAGTATATTTTTATTAGTTTTTAGCTAAAATTCACTTTTCTGGACTTTACTATGAGTTTGTGTGTTTTTCTGTGATTTCAGGTATTTTCTGGCTGAAATTGAGGGTCGTGAGCAAAAATCTGATTCCGAGACCAAAAAGGACTGCAGATGCTGTTGGATTCTGACCTCCCTGCACTCAAAGTGGATTTTCTGGAGCTACAGAAGCCCAATTGGCGCGCTCTCAAG
>NC_029780.3:75048866-75049096 GCF_000817695.3 Arachis duranensis | reverse complement strand
CCGGAACTGGCATAAAACTTGGAGTTAAACGCCCAAACTGGCATAAAAGCTGGCGTTTAACTCCAGAAAAGGTCTCTACATGAAAATGCTTCAAAGCTCAGCCCAAGCACACACCAAGTGGACCCAGAAGTGGATTTTTAAGTCATTTACTCATCTCTGTACACCCTAGGCTACTAGTTTACTATTAATAGGATCTTTTGACATTGTATCTGTACCTTATGACACTTTAT
>NC_029780.3:75048297-75048701 GCF_000817695.3 Arachis duranensis | reverse complement strand
CGTGCCGTGACAGGGTGCGTTGAACATTTTCACTGAGAGGATGGGAGGTAGCCACTGACAACGGTGAAACCCTTGCATACAGCTTGCCATGGAAGGAGACTTGCGTGTTTGAAGAAGAAGACAGTAGGAAAGCAGAGATTCAGAAGATGGAGCATCTCCAAACCTCAACCTATTCTCCATTACTGCAAAACAAGTAATCATTTCATGTTCTCTTGCCTTTCACAATCAATCCTGATAATTTCTGATATCCTGACTAAGATTTACAAGATAACCATAGCTTGCTTCAAGCTGACAATCTCTGTGGGATCGACCCTTGCTCACGCAAGGTATTACTTGGACGACCCAGTACACTTGCTGGTTAGTTGTGCGGGATTGCAAAAGTGTGATTGCAATTTCGTGCACCA
>NC_029780.3:75047605-75048030 GCF_000817695.3 Arachis duranensis | reverse complement strand
GCATTTTCGTGTAGAGACTCTTCTTGGAGTTAAACGCCAGCTTTTGTGCCAGTTTGGGCGTTTAACTCCCATTCTTGTGCCAGTTCCGGCGATTAACGCTGGGAATTCTGATGGTGACTTTGAACGCCGGTTTGGGCCATCAAATCTTGGGCAAAGTATGGACTATTATATATTTCTGGAAAGCCCAAGATGTCTACTTTCCAACGCCGTTGAGAGCACGCCAATTGGGCTTCTGTAGCTCCAGAAAATCCACTTTGAGTGCAGGGAGGTCAGAATCCAACAGCATTTGCAGTCCTTTTTAGCCTCTGAATCAGATTTTTGCTCAGGTCCCTCAATTTCAGCTAGAAAATACCTGAAATCACAGAAAAACACACAAACTCATAGTAACATCCAGAAAAGTGAATTTTAACTAAAAACTAATAAAA
>NC_029780.3:75044258-75045110 GCF_000817695.3 Arachis duranensis | reverse complement strand
GGCGTTAAACGCCCAGAATGGTGCCAGACTGGGCGTTAAACGCCCATCTGCTAGCCTTACTGGCGTTTAAACGCTAGCAAGATCTTCCTCCAGGGTGTGCTGTTTTTCTTTCTAATTTTCTTTCTGTTTTTGCTTTTTCAATTGATTTTTTGACTTCTCGTGATCATCAACCTACAGAAAACATAAAATAACAAAGGAAAATAGATAAAATATAACATTAGGTTGCCTCCCAACAAACGCTTCTTTAGTGTCAGTAGCTTGACCGAGGGCTCTCATGGAGCCTCACAGATGCTCAGAGCAATGTTGGAACCTCCCAACACCAAACTTAGAGTTTGAATGTGGGGGCTCTGTTTGACTCTGTTTTGGAAGAAGCTCTTCATGAATGTGGGGGTTCAACACCAAACTTAGAATTTGGTTGTGGCCTCCCAACACCAAACTTAGAGTTTGACTGTAGGGGCTCTTCATGCTTCCTCTACATGGTTACAGAGGGATATCCTTGAACCTTAAACACAAGGGATTCTTCATTCACTTGAATGATCAATTCTCCTCTGTCCACAGCAATCACAGCCTTTGCTGTGGCTAGGAAGGGTCTGCCAAGGATGATGGACTCATCCATGCACTTCCCAGTCTCTAGGACTATGAAATCAGCAGGGATGTGATGGTCTTCAACTTTTACCAGAACATCCTCTACAAGTCCATAAGCTTGTTTTCTTGAATTGTCTGCCATCTCTAGTGAGATTTTTGCAGCTTTCACCTCAAAGATCCATAGCTTCTCCATTTCAGAGAGAGGCATGAGGTTTACACCTGACCCTAGGTCGCACAAGGCCTTCTTGAAGGTCATGGTGCCTATGG
>NC_029780.3:75042477-75043430 GCF_000817695.3 Arachis duranensis | reverse complement strand
ACCATTATTGTTGTTGAAACCTTGTTGAGGTCTCTGTTGATCCTTCCATGAGAGATTTGGATGATTTCTCCATGAAGGATTATAGGTGTTTCCATAGGGTTCTCCCATGTAATTCACCTCTTCCATTGAAGGGTTCTCAGGATCATAAGCTTCTTCTTCAGATGAAGCTTCCTTAGTACTGCCTGGTGCATTTTGCATTCCAGACAGACTTTGAAAAATCAAATTGACTTGGTGGGTCAATATTTTGTTCTGGGCCAATATGGCATTCAGAGTATCAATCTCAAGAACTCCTTTCTTCTGATTTGTCCCATTGTTCATAGGATTCCTTTCAGAAGTGTACATGAATTGGTTATTTGCAACCATTTTAATGAGCTCTTGAGCTTCTGTAGGCGTCTTCTTCAGATGAAGAGATCTTCCAGTAAAGCTATCCAAAGACATCTTGGACAATTCAGACAGACCATCATAGAAAATACCTTGATGCTCCATTCAGAAAGCATATCAGAGGGACACTTTCTGATTAATTGTTTGTATCATTCCCAAGCGTCATAGAGGGATTCTCCTTCCTTCTGTCTGAAGGTTTGGACCTCCACTCTAAGCTTACTCAATTTTTGAGGTGGAAAGAACTTTGCCAAGAAGGCATTGACTAGCTTTTTCCAAGAGTTCAGGCTTTCTTTAGGTTGTGAATCCAACCATATTCTAGCTCTATCTCTTACAGCAAAAGGGAATAGCATAAGTCTGTAGACCTTAGGGTCAACCCCATTAGTCTTAACAGTGTCACAGATTTGCAAGAACTCAGCTAAAAACTGATGAGGATCTTCCAATGGAAGTCCATGGAACTTGCAATTCTGTTGCATTAGAGAAACTAATTGAGGCTTAAGCTCAAAGTTGTTTGCTCCAATGGCAGGGATAGAGATGCTTCTCCCATAAAAGTCGGGAGTAGGTGCAGTAAAGTC
>NC_029780.3:75036912-75038794 GCF_000817695.3 Arachis duranensis | reverse complement strand
AGTCATTCAATCCCGGAATCCTACTCGGAATACCACAGACAAGGTTAGACTTTCCGGATTCCCATGAATGCCGCCATCAATTCTAGCTTATACCACGAAGATTCTGATTAAGGAATCCAAGAGATATGCGCCTGGTCTAAGGTAGAACGGAAGTGGTTGTCAGTCACGTGTTCATAGGTGAGAATAATGATAAGTGTCACGGATCATCACATTCATCATGTTGAAGTGCAATGAATATCTTAGAATAAGAACAAGCGGAATTGAATAGAAAATAGTAGTAATTGCATTGAAACTTGAGGTACAGCAGAGCTCCACACCCTTAATCTATGGTGTGTAGAAACTCCACCGTTGAAAATATATAAGTGATGAAGGTTCGGGCATGGCCGAATAGCCAGCCCCCAAACGTGATCAAAAGATCAAAAAATACAATCAAGGACACTGAACACAATAGTAAAAAGTCTTATTTATACTAGACTAGCTACTAGGGTTTACAGAAGTAAGTAATTGATGCAGAAATCCACTTTCGGGGCCCACTTGGTGTGTGCTTGGGCTGAGCTTGAGCTTTACATGTGCAGAGGCTTCTTTTGGAGTTGAACGCCAAGTTGTAACGTGTTTTTGGCGTTCAACTCTAGTTCGTGACGTGTTTCTGGCGTTTGACTCCAGAATGCAGCATGGAACTGGCGTTGAGCACCAGTTTACGTCGTCTAATCATGAATAAAGTATAGACTATATATATTGCTGGAAAGCTCTGGATGTCTACTTTCCAACGCCGTTAAAAGCACACCATTTGGAGTTTTGTAGCTCCAGAAAATTCATTTCGAGTGCAGGGAGGTCAGAATCCAACAGCATGAGCAGTCCTTTGTCAGCCTTCTTATCAGAGTTTTGCTCAGGTCCCTCAATTTCAGCCAGAAAATACTTGAAATTATAGAAAAACACACAAACTCATCGTAAAGTCCATAAATGTGAATTTAGCATAAAAACTAATAAAAACATCCCTAAAAGTAGCTAGATCTTACTAAAAACTACCTAAAAACAATGCCAAAAAGCGTATAAATTATCCGCTCATCACAACACCAAACTTAAATTGTTGCTTGTCCCCAAGCAAATGAAAATAAATTAGGATAAAAAGAAGAGAATATACTATAAATCCCAAAATAGCAATGAATATTAGTTCTGATTAGATGAGCGGGACTTGTAACTTTTTGCTTCTGAACAGTTTTGGCATCTCACCTTTTCCTATGATGTTTAGAATGATTGGCATCTCTAGGAACTTAGAATTTCAGATAGTGTTATTAATTCTCCTAGTTAAGTTTGTTGATTCTTGAACACAGCTACTTTTACGAGTCTTGGCCGTGGCCCTAAGCACTTTGTTTTCCAGTATTACCACCGGATACATAAATGCCACAGACACATAGCTGGGTGAACCTTTTCATATTGTGACTCAACTTTGCAAAAGTCCCCAGTTAGAGGTGTCCAGAGTTCTTAAGCACACTCTTTTTGCTTTGGATCATGACTTTAACCACTCAGTCTCAAGCTTTTCACTTGGACCTACATGCCACAAGCACATGGTTAGGGACAGTTTGATTTAGCCACTTAGGCCTGGATTTTATTTCCTTGGGTCCTCCTATCAATTGATGCTCAAAGCCTTGGATCCTTTTTACCCTTGCCTTTTGGTTTTAAGGGCTATTGGCTTTTTCTGCTTGCTTTTTCTTTTTCTTTCTATTTTTTTTGCCAAATTTTTTTTTGCAAGCTTTTATTTTTTCACTGCTTTTTCTTACTTCAAGAATCAATTTCATGATTTTTTTCATTATCAATAACATTTCTCTTTTTGTTCATCATTCTTTAAAGAGCCAACAATTTTAACATTCATAAACAACAAGAT
>NC_029780.3:75003453-75035457 GCF_000817695.3 Arachis duranensis | reverse complement strand
GGAAGAGAGATTGAGGTGATTGGTGAAGGGTTTTGGGGAAGAGTGTTTATTGGAAAGAGAGGATGAATGTTGAGAAGAGGGCAGAATATGGTAGGTGGGGATCCTATGGGGTCCACAGATCTTGAGATGATCCTATAGGGTCCACAGATCCTGAGGTGTCAAGGATTTACATCCCTGCACCAATTAGGCATGTAAAATGCCTTTGCATGCAATTCTGGCATTTAAACGCCGAGGTGATGCATGTTCTGGGCGTTCAACGCCCAACTGCAGCATGTTTCTGGCGTTAAACGCCAGTTCCATGCTTGTTTCTGGCATTCAACGCCAGATCCATGCTCTGTTCTAGCGTTGAACGCCAGCCAGATACTCCTTACTGGCGTTTAAACGCCAGTAAGTCCTTCCTCCAAGGTGTGATTTTTCTTTTGCTGTTTTTGATTCTGTTTTTAATTTTAATATTTTTTTTTCATGACTCCACATGATCATGAACCTAATAAAACATAAAAAAACAATGAAAATAAAATAAAATTAGATAAATAAAAATTGGGTTGCCTCCCAACAAGCGCTCTTTTAATGTCACTAGCTTGACAATGGGCTCTCATGGAGCCTTAGAAAAGTTCAGACCATGATGATAGACTCCCAACACCAAACTTAGAGTTTGGATGTGGGGATTCAACACCAAACTTAGAGTTTGGCTGTGGCCTCTCAACACCAAACTTAAAGTTTGATTGTGGGGGCTTTGTTTGACTCTGTACTGAGAGAAGCTTTTCATGCTTCCTTTCCATTGTTAAAGAAGAAGATCCTTGAGCCTTAAACACAAGGTAGTCCCAATTCAATTGAAGGACTAATTCTCCTCTGTTAACATCTATCACAGCTCTTGCTGTGGCTATAAAAGGTCTTCCAAGGATGATGCATTCATCCTCCTCCTTCCTAGTGTCTAAGATTATGAAATCAGCAGGGATGTAAAGGCCTTCAACCTTTACCAACACGTCCTCTACCAATCCATAAGCTTGTCTTACTGACTTGTCTGCCATTTATAATGAGAATATGGCATGCTGTACCTCAATGATTCCTAGTTTCTCCATTACAAAGAATGGCATAAGATTTATGCCTGATCCTAGGTCACACAGAGCCTTGTCAAAGGTCATGGTACCTATGGTACAGGGTATTAAGAATTTGCCAGGATCTTGTCTCTTTTGAGGTAAAGTTTGCTGAACCCATGTATCTAGTTCACTAATGAGCAAGGGAGGTTCACCTTCCCAAGTCTCATCACCAAACAACTTGGCATTCAGCTTCATGATGGCTCCTAGATATTGAGCAACTTGCTCTCCAGTTACATCTTCATCCTCTTCAGAGGAAGAATTGTCTTCAGAGCTCATAAATTGAAGAAGAATGTTTAATGGGATCTCTATGGTCTCTATATGAGTCTCAGATTCCTTTAAGTCCTCAATAGGAACTCCTTCTTGCTTGAGAGACGTCCTATGAGGTCTTCCTCATTGTGATTCACATCCTCTCCTTCCTCTCTAGGTTCGGCCATATTGATTATATCAATGGCCTTGCACTCTCTTTTTGGATTTTCTTTAGTATTGCTTGGGAGAGTACTAGGAGGAGTTTTAGTGATTTTCTTACTCAGCTGGCCCACTTGTGCCTCCAGATTTCTGATGGAGGACCTTGTTTCACTCATGAAACTTAAAGTGGCCTTAGACAGATCAGAGACTAAATTTGCTAGGTTAGAGGTACTCTGTTCATAATTCTCTGTCTGTTGCTGAGAAGATGATGGATAAGGCTTGATATTGCTGAGCCTATTTCTTCCACCATTATTAAATCCTTTTTGAGGCTTTTGTTGATCCTTCCATGAGAAATTTGGATGATTTCTCCATGATGAATTATAGATGTTTCCATAAGGTTCACCCATATAATTTACTTCTGCTATTGCAGGGTTCTCAGGATCATAAGCTTATTCTTCAGAAGATGCCTTTTTAGTACTGTTGGATGCATTTTGCCATCCATTCAGACTTTGAGAAATCATGTTGACTTGCTGAGTTAACATTTTGTTCTGAGCCAAAATGGCATTCAGAGCATCAATTTCAAGAACTCCCTTCCTTTGAGGCGTCCCATTATTCACGGAATTCCTCTCAGAAGTGTACATGAGCTAGTTCTTTGCAACCATGTCAATAAGTTCTTGAGCTTCTACAGGCGTTTTCTTTAGGTGAATGGATCCACCTGCAGAATGGTCCAATGACATCTTAGAGAACTCAGATAGACCATAATAGAATATATATATCATGGTCCATTCTAAAAACATGTCAGAAGGACATCTTTTGGGTAGCGTTTGTTTTTGGAGACAGGACACGGAGACATGGACAGCACATTCTTAAAAAGTGTTTGGAAGCAAAGACATGGACACTGAACATATTGTCTACGGGACAGTTTTTTATATTTTGTGTCCACTCTTTTATGAAGAACAATGATGGACACGGGATTTGGAAGAGGGACACGGACTGTTTTTATGAATTTTTTTCTTTTTTGTCCATCGTGCTATTTTTTATTATTCCACTGTTACCCCCTTCTTATTTGTCCTATTTTGCGTTGTTCTCAGAAAGTACTTTTTTTACTCCATGCTCTTTTTCTATCTCTACGTTCTTTTTCTTTCTCTTTTTTTCTCAGGTACTCTCTCCTTTTTATAAAATTTTTTATTGGACTGGATAATTTCTTTTTTCTTATCATTCTTACTTCAACATCATTTTAACCTTTATTATATTATTTGATTTGTAATAAAAATAATAACAAAAATAATTAGTCTGGAGACTTTTAAAAGATAAATATTATAAAGGTAAAATTGATATTTTAAAATGCTAAAAAATAATTTATAAATTGTAATTGATTTTATATAATTTAAAGAAAAATTAATTTTTTGAAAAGAAAAAAAAATTAGATGATAAAAAAAATTAATTTTCTAAATAAAAATAGATTTTTATGTGCAAAAATTAATTTTTTTCCATTTAAAAATGGATTCTTTTTTTAAAACTGATTTTGTATTTAAAATTAATTTGGCTTATTAACCTAAATAAAAATTTTTATTAATCAAACTCAAATTTTTTTTGTTAATATTAACCTAGAAGACGAGAAGAGAGGGAGAATTCGAAAATAATTTTGAAAAAGTAGTTAATTATTTTTGAAAATTAAAGATAAGATATAATTAAAATTAAAATTTAAAACAATTAGTTAATTTAAAAAGAATTTTGAAAAAGGGATGAGATATTTTCGAAAATTAGAGAAGGAGAAGTAGTTAGGTGGTTTTGAAAAAGATAAGAAACAAACAAAAAGTTAATTAGTTAGTTGAAAAAGATTTGAAAATCAAATTTGAAAAGATAAGAAGAAAAGAAGATAAGAAGTTAGAAAAGATATTTTAAAATCAAATTTTTTTGAAAAAAGATAAAATTTAAAAAAATATATTATATAAAAGATAAAATGAAAAGATATGATTAAAAACATATGGTTAGAAAAGATTTAATTTTTAAAATTAAAATTAATTACTTAACTAACAAGAAACTAAAAGATATGATTCTAGAATTTAAAGATTGAACCTTTCTTAATAAGAAAGTAACAAACTTCAAATTTTTGAATCAATTATGTTAATTATTAGCATAATTTTTCGAAAATAAAGATAAAACTAAAAAAAAGATTTTTGAAAAATATTTTAAAACATTAAATTTTCGAAAATTAAATAAAAAAATGAAAAAGATTTGATTTTTGAAAAAGTTTTAATAAGATAAGATTTTTAGAATTTGAAAATTTGACTTGACTTACAAGAAACAACTAATTTTAAAATTTTTTGACTAAGTCAACCCAAATTTTCGAATGTTGAGAGAGAAAAGGAAAAGATATTTTTTTTTATTTTTGAATTTTTAATGATGAGAGAGAAAAACACAAATATGACCCAAAACATGAAAATTTTGGATCAAAAACAATGATGCATGCAAGAACACTATGAATGTCAAGATGAACACCAAGAACACCTTGAAGATCACGATGAATATCAAGAACATATTTTTGAAAAAATTTTTATGCAAAGAAAACATGCAAGATACCAAACTTAGAAATCTTTAATGCTTAGACAATATGAATGCAAAGATGCACATGAAAAACAATAAAAGACACAAACAAGAAAACATCAAGATCAAACAAGAAGACTTACCAAGAACAACTTCAAGATCATGAAGAACACTATGAATGCATGAATTTTCAAAAAATGCAAGAATTTTTTAAACATGCAATTGACACCAAACTTAAAACATGACACAAGACTCAAACAAGAATCACAAAATATTTTTGGTTTTTATGATTTTATGATTTATGTGTATTTTCTTTTGATTTTTTCAAAAAACATATAGGAAAAAGAAAATAAGAAATTCAAAATTTTTAATAAGAATTCCAGGAATCCTTCAATGTTAGCCTAAAGCTCCAATCCAAGGGTTGGGCATGGCTTAATAGCCAGCCAGCTTTAGAAGATATAAATCAGGCATATAACAGTTGATATTCAAATTAACTTGCCTCTATGCTGATGGTTTGGAAGCCTCAATCCAATTGAGTTAGACATGGCTTTACAGCCAGCCAAGTTTCAACATGATTCATGAAACACTAGAATTCATTCTTAAAAATTCTAAAGCCATAGAATGATTAATTTTCAAAATATTTTTTTTTGAAAAATTTTTGAAAACAAAACAAAAAGAAAATTAGCTAATCTGAGCAACAAGATGAACCATCAGTTGTCCAAACTCGAACAATCCCCAGCAACAGCACCAAAAACTTGGTGCACGAAATTGTGATCATCAACAATGGCGCCAAAAACTTGGTAGCGCTCTCAACGTGAATCACACTTAGTCACAACTCCGCACAACAAACCAGCAAGTGCATTGGGTCGTCCAAGTAATACCTTACGTAAGTAAGGGTCGATCCCATGGAGATTGTTGGTATGAAGCAAGCTATGGTCATCTTGTAAATCTCAATTAGGTGGATAATAATTGATTATGGAGTTTTTGAATAATAATAATAAATAAAACATAAAATAAAGATAGAAATACTTATGTAAATCATTGGTGAGAATTTCGGATAAGTGTATGGAGATGAATTGTCCTTGTTGGATCTCTGCTTTCCTACTGCCTTCCCTCAATCCTTCTTACTCCTTTCCATGGCAAGCTGTATCTAGGGAATCACCGTTGTCAATGGCTACATCCCATTCTCTCAGTAAAAAAGGTCCAAATGCTCTGTCACGGCACGGCTAATCATCTGTCGGTTCTCGATCATGTTGGAATAGAATCCCTTGACTCTTTTGCATTTGTCATCACGCCCAACAATCGCGAGTTTGAAGCTCGTCACAGTCATTCAATCCCAGAATCCTACTCGGAATACCACAGACAAGGTTAGACTTTCCGGATTACCATGAATGCCGCCATCAATTCTAGCTTATACCACGAAGATTCTAATTAAGGAATCCAAGAGATATGCGCCCGGTCTAAGGTAGAACGGAAGTGGTTGTCAGTCACGCATTCATATGTGAGAATAATGATGAGTGTCATGGATAATCACATTTATCATGTTGAAGTGCAATGAATATCTTAGAATAAGAACAAGCGGAATTGAATAGAAAATAGTAGTAATTGCATTGAAACTTGAGGTACAACAGAGCTCCAGACCCTTAATCTATGGTGTGTAGAAACTCCACCGTTGAAAATACATAAGTGATGAAGGTTCGGGCATGGCCAAATGGCCAGCCCCCAAACGTGATCAAAAGATCAAAAAATACAATCAAGGACACTGAATACAATAGTAAAAAGTCCTATTTATACTAGAGTAGCTACTAGGGTTTACAGAAGTAAGTAATTGATGCAGAAATCCACTTCCGAGGCCCACTTGGTGTGTGCTTTGGCTGAGCTTGAGCTTTACACATGTAGAGGCTTCTTTTGGAGTTGAACGCCAAGTTGTAACGTGTTTTTGGCGTTCAACTCTGGTTCATGACGTGTTTCTGGCGTTTGACTCCAGAATGTAGCATGGAACTGGCGTTAAGCGCCAGTTTACGTCGTCTAATCACGAATAAAGCATGGACTATTATATATTGCTGGAAAGCTCTGGATGTCTACTTTCCAAAGCCGTTGAGAGCCCACGATTTGGAGTTCTGTTGCTCCGGAAAATCTATTTCGAGTGCAGGGAGGTCAGAATCCAACAGCATGAGCAGTCCTTTGTCAGCCTTCTTATCAGAGTTTTGCTCAGGTCCCTCAATTTCAACCAGAAAATACCTGAAATTATAGAAAAACACACAAACTCATACTAAAGTCCAGAAATGTGAATTTAGCATAAAAAATAATGAAAACATCCCTAAAAGTAGCCAAAAAGCGTATAAATTATCCGCTCATCGGTCACCATATGGATATGTAGAGCTTCAGGATGCTGACTCTAACAAAAAGTTCATTGTTAATGGACAGAGAGTCAAGCACTACCTTGAAGGCAATGTTGAGCAAGAATGCTCAAGAATGAGACTGGATTAAAGCTTAATAAAGTCCAGCTAAAGACAATAAAGAAGCGCTTGCTGGGAGGCAACCCAACCGTCAGGGAAGATTTTTGTTACTTAAATAATAATTATACGAGTTTGATACAATTTATGGTCAAATACAGAAGTTTACAGAGTTATAGCAGAGTTCTGAGCATAAAAACAGAGAAAAAGAGCTCACTGGCACAAAAACTCCAGTAATGAGGCATTCTGGGTGTTAAACGCCAGAATGGGCATCATTCTGGGCATTTAACGCCAGTAAAGGTAGCATTCTGGGCGTTAAACGCTAGAATGGGCAGCATTCTGGGCGTTTAACGCCATAATGAGCAGCATCCTGGGTGTTCAGAAAAATGCCTAGTGACAAAGGATTTCTGGCGTTTAAACACCAACCAGGGTACTTGGCTGGGCGTTAAACGCCCAAAATGGCCAGAAGATGGGTGTTAAATGCCAGAATGGATACCATTCTGGCCGTTTAACGCCAAAAGAGCATGAGGAGGGAAATTTCGTTCCCAATTCAAAATTTTTCAAATTTTCTTATTTTAATTCATAATTTTCTACATAAACCCATTACAAATCTTCATCTTTCAAAATCCATTTTCGAAAAAATTAATTAATTATCTTATAAATCCTTTTCAAATCTTTTTCAACTCTTTTTAAAACTCATTCATCTTTCTAAGTTCTTTCCATATCTTTCAAAATTTTAAAATCCTATCTTTTTCATATGATGTTTATCTTTTACCAATCATATCTTTCTATCATATCTTTTTCAAAAATTTCAAAACCCACCCCCTCCCTTTTAAATCCCATTCGGCCATCCCCATTCATTCACCGTTCGAATCCTTCTCTCCTTCTATCCCTCTTCTTTCCTTTCTTTTGCTTGAGGACAAGCAAACCTCTAAGTTTGGTGTATTTTTCTGTGATCACTGAGCTAAAACTCACCAAGATCATGGCCCCTAAAGGGTAACAAACCACTCCAAGAGGCAAGAAAGAGAACAATCTAAAACCTTGGATGCATGAGAAGTTCTGCACCAAAGAACATGCAGAGCATTACTTCAAAATCACATGCAGAAGATCAGTGATCCCAGAAGTTAAATTTGATCTGAAAGAAGATGAATATCCAGAGATCCAAGAGCAGATTTGAAATAGAGGTTGGAAAATCCTAGCTAATCCTGAGATAAATGTGGGAAGAAACATGGTCCATGAATTCTATGCAAATATGTGGCTAACAGATAAGCAAAGAATGGAGGGAGCTGCCTTTCACACCTTTCGGACTACAGTCAGGGAAAAGATTATTTACTTTTAGCTGGACAAAATAAGAGAAGTCCTCAAACTTCCTACATTGTAAGATGATCCAGAATCCTTTAATAGGAGAATGGCTAAAGATAAAAAGCTGGATCAAGTTCTAGAGGACATATGCTTCCCTAGAACCAAGTGGATAACCAACACAAAAGGTGTCCCAAACCAACTAAAGAGGGGAGATCTCAAACCAGTTGCTAAGGGCTGGCTGGATTTCATTGGGCATTCTATACTTCCCACAAGTAACCGTTTTGAAATTACTGTAAAAAGGGCAGTGATGATTCACTGTATTATATTGGGAAGAGAGGTTGAGGTTCATCAGCTAATTCCTTGTGAAATGTACACAATGGCACAAAAGGAATCTACTGAGGACAAATTGGCTTACCCAAGCTAGATCTATCTGTTATGTAAAGATGCAGGGATACAGATGGGAGTGGATGAGTTCGTCCCAACTGAGCACTCAATCACTAAAAAGATAATGGATGGATCTCAAGCTCAAGACAACCCCACCAACAGGAGGGCGCATGAGCTTCTCCCAGAAATCCCTCAATTTGACTATTGGGCCTGCTTGGAAGCATCTGTCACCAAGCTGCAAGAAGCTATAGATCAACTCCAAGAAGAGCAGCAGAACCAGAACAACATGCTTTGCAAATTGCTCAAGGAATAAGAGCTACAAGGGCGTGAGCTACAGGAGCTGAGCGCCAGAGGTTATCCCTTGAAGCGCCAGGTGTCCCATAGATTGAAGGAGCACCTATCTCCCAAAATCAAGGTTGTTGAGTCCTAACTCTATGATAACTTTTGTCATTAGAGACCTATATTAAGAGTTTCATAAGCATTAGTATTAGGATTGCATGATTATTAGTATTATAATTGCATGAGCATTAGTATTATTTTGATCAATTTGGGTATAATTTAATTTTCTTATCATCATCAAACATGAATAAAATAGCTGATTTTTTTAGAAGAGCAAGGGTGCAAATATTTCGAGTACAAAATAAGAAAAATTCAAATTATTTATATGTGGTGGCATTACTTTAGCTCTCTGAATGAATGCTTGAATATTGCATATTTTTTATAGTGAAGTTTATGAATGTTAGAATTGTTGGCTCTTGAAAGAATAATGAAAAAAGAGAAATGTTATTGATAATCTGAAAAATCATAGAATTGATTCTTGAAGCAAGAAAAAGCAGTGAAAAAAAAAGGAGGGAAGAAAGAAAAAGAAAAAGCAAGCAGAAAAAGCCAGTAACCCTTTAAACTAAAAGGCAAGGGTAAAATGGATACAAGGCTTTGAGTATCAGTGGATAGGAGGGCCCAAGGAAATAAAATCTTGGCCTAAGCGGCTAAATCAAGCTATCCCTAACCATGTACTAGTGGCATGAAGGTCCAAGTGACAAGCTTGAGATTGAGTGGTTAAAGTTGTGATCCAAAGCATAAAGAATGTGCTTAAGAACTCTGGACACCTCTAACTGGGGACTCTAGCAAAGCTAAGTCACAATCTAAAAAGGTTCACTCAGTTATGTGTCTGTGGCATTTATGTATCCGGTGGTAATACTGGAAAATAAGATGCTTAGGGTCACAGCCAAGACTCATAAGTAGATGTGTTCAAGAATCAACATACTTAACTAGGAGGATCAATGACACTATCTGAGTTCTGAGTTCTTATGGATGCCAATCATTCTGAACTTAAAAGGATAAATTGAGATGCCATAACTATTCAGAAGCAAAAAGCTCTAAGCCCCGCTCATCTACTTTGAATTTGAGCTTCATTAAAGACTCTGAGATGTTATTGCACTATAACCTTCTTCTTTTTATCCTATTTTATTTGTCTAGTTGCTTGGGGACAAGCAACAGTTTAAGTTTGGTGTTGTGATGAGCGGATAAATTATATGCTTTTTGGTAGTATTTTTACATAATTTTTAGCATGTTTTACTCACTTTTTATTATATTTTTATTATTTTTTATGCAAAAAATCACATTTCTGGAATTTACTATGAGTTTGTATATTTTTTCGTGATTTTAGGTATTTTCTGGCTGAAATTGAACGACCTGAGTAAAAATCTGATTCAAGAGCTGAGAAAGGACTGAAGATGCTGTTGGATTATGACCTTCCTGCATTCGAAGTGGCTTTTCTGGAGCTACAGATACCCAATTAGCGCGTTCTCAATTGCGTTGAAAAGTAGACATCTTGGGCTTTCCAGCAATGTATAATAGTTCATACTTTTCCCGAGATTTGATGGCCCAAACTGGCGTCAAAACACCCACCAAAGACCCTTTTCTGGCGTAAAACGCCAGAACTGGCACCAAAGCTGGAGTTAAACGCCCAAACTGGCACCAAAATTGGCGTTTAAACTCCAAGAAGAGCCTATTAACATGAAATCTAGGAAGATCAACCCAAACACACACCAAGTGGTCCCCAGAAGTGGATTTCTGCACTATCTGCACCCAGTTACTCATTCTCTTTAAACCTAGGTTTCTAGTTTAGTATAAAAACTACTTTTCGAGATTTACTTTGTACCTCGTGACATTTTTACATTCCTTATTGTACCTTTGATGGCATGAGTCTCTAAACACCATGGTTGGGGGTGAGGAGCTTTGCTGTGTCTCGATGAATTAATGCAATTACTACTGAGCCGACAGATGATTAGCCATGCGGGAAACCGTAGGGGACATGTTTTCACTGAGAGGACAGATGGTAGCCATTGACAACGGTGATCCACCAACATAAAGCTTACCATAGAAGGAGCCAGTCGTGTTTAAAGAAGAAGGCAGTAGGAAAGCAGAAACTCAGAGGGTAGAGCATCTCTGAAACCTCAACATGTTCTCTATTACTGCATAACAAGTATTATTTATTTCATGTTCTTTTACTGTTTACAAATAAAACTAAGAATTATTATTGATATCCTGACTAAGAGTTACAAGATAACCAAAGCTTGCTTCAAGCCGACAATCTCCGTGGGATCGACTCTTACTCACGTAAGGTATTACTTAGACGACCCAGTACACTTGCTGGTTAGTGGCACCGGAGTTGTGAAATGTGTAAATCACAATTTCGTGCACCAGTCATCTCCCAATGACACTTGAGACCACTGAGTGTACAATTCCGGTTGTGACGATCAAGGGGTGTTCAATGAAGAGATAAACATATGAAGAAATAAAACAAACATTCAAAATTGTAATAATTGAACTAATAAAGGAATTAAAGAACTAACTATGCAATATAGACAAGTAAGGTATAAAAAGGATTAATGTAAATGTGTGTGAAAGATTTAATGAATGAAAAGCAGCTTGGCTTGGAATGAGCTAAGGGTCCTTTCCTTGTTGGAACCACAACTATGACAATTAGAATGGATTAATCTCACTTGGTCAACCCTCACATCGGAGAGTAAGTTAAATGAGCATAAGTATTCTTAACCCACAAATCCTAAATTGCTTGCTAATTACCTTAGCAACAAATTAGCATTAGTGGGAACAAGAACAATTAACAATCCAAGAATTGACACTAAATGTTGGACATTCCAACTCTAGGAACCCAATTGCTCACTTTTTCCAAGCCAAAAGATAAAAAACTAGCCCAAAATCATAATTGACATTTTGTCAAACACTTGGTGGGCAAAAGAACTAAACATGGGAAAAATGAGAAAATGCTTGAAACTAAAGGCAACAAATGATCTCAATCAACAATAACAACTCAAGAAAGCATATAGAAAACATCAATAATCAAATTCATCAACAAGAAATTAAAATTGTAAAAGAGGAGTAAAATTGAACTATAACTTGAAATATAAGAAAGAGTAAGAATAATGTAGCTATAAAGAGTAGTAACAAAGAGATACTTACAATGGAAGCTAGCAAAATCCAAGATCAAAAAGTAAAACCCTAGTATAAACCCTAATGGAGATGATGAAAAACTTAGAGAAAAACTATACTAAATCTTCGTAATACTACTCCTAAGCTACCCTAATGTTATTCTATGCTATGGTCTTCATTTTCCCTTCAATATGAGCTAAATCGCTTCAGAAATGGGCCTCTAGTCCACCAAAACCGCGAGTCACGTGCAATTTTAATGAAGGCATGTGCTAACACATGTGCATATGCACACTCTGCCAAAAATCTCCTCCTGTGTGTATGTAGAAGAAGTTGTGTGCACACACACTAGGCGATGCTCTTAATGTTCGCACGATGCGCACAATGCAGCTCACGCACATGCGCCGCTCAACTTTGATGCCTGTGCGTACGCACGCAGGTCTGTGCGTACGCACACATTACTGTGCTCTTCTCCTTTGATTCTTCATGCTTCCTCCTCTTTTCATGCTCTTCTTCCATTCTCTCCAAGCCATTCCTACCTTATACATCTGAAATCACTCACAAACAATCTTCAAGGCATCGAATGGAAGCCAAAATGGAACAAAATAGGCTAATGTAGGCACAAAAGAACATGTTTTCACAATCAAACACAAATTAGGAGGAAAGTTCAAAAGCATACTATTTAAGGGAATAAGTGCAGGTTTATATGATGAAATACATTCAATTTCAACCAAAAAGTCATCATCAAATATGGATTCATCAACCTATCAAGCCAAAGACACCACCATAAAAAAATACTTGGAGGAAACCCGAGAACAACTGACGTATTTTGTAAAGAGTGACGTCGGACATATATCTCAAGAATTCAATGCCTGGCTGATGCTCTCTCACGGTTAGCCAGCACCAAGCCAGGGGAAAATAATAGGAGTCTTATTCAAGAAACCCTACAAGTACCATCAATTTCAAAAGATGAGGACAATTCAAAACCAGAGGCGTTAGCCATATCCAACCAGAATTTAGGGTGGATGACTCCCACAGTCAACTACCTCAAATTTGACATACTTCCCGAGAACGAAAAGGAAGCCAGAAGGCTTATCAAAGAGGCACAAAAATACACGCTAGTCCACAATGTTTTATACAAAAAAGGGATCTCAACACACCTTTTGAAGTGTGTACCAACTTCTAACACAAAGGAAGCCTTGGAAGAGGTACACAGTGTGGCATCTACGGCAACCACCTGGGAGTTCGGTCACTAGCTAAGAAGGTGATCCGAGCCGGTTTCTTTTGGCCGAGCTTATAGAGGGAAGCAGCCGAGTTCATCAAAGGTGCCTACCATGTTAGAAACACACCAACTTTCATGTCTCTCCACTCAAGGAGTTGATCAGCATAACCTCCCCATAGTCGTTCGTAAAATGGGGTCTCGATCTACTCGGGCCATTCCCACAAGCTCCAGGATAAGTCAAATACCTCATAGTAGGGATTGACTACTTCACTAAGTGGATTGAGGCAGAGCCCTTAGCAACCATTACTTCCCAAAGAAGTCAGAAATTTCTATACAAGAATATTATCACAAGGTTTTGAGTCCCCCACTCCATCACCACAGACAACGGGACCCAATTCATTAACTCCACCTTCCAAAACCTGGTGGCCGACTTAAAAATCAAACACCAATTCACTTCAGTAGAATACCCTAGGCCAATGCACAGGCTGAAGCAGCCAACAAAGTCATACTGGCCAGGTTAAAACACCGACTACAAGACACAAAAGGGGCTTTCGCTGACGAGCTCCCTCAAGTCTTGTGGGCATATCAGATTACCCCATACTCCACGACAGGGGAATCACCCTTCCGACTTGCTTATGGAATGGTGGCCATGATTCCAATAGAAGTTGCCAAAGAATCACCTAGGGTAGTATTCTACAATGAAAGAGCCAACACCCAAGCACAAAAAGAAGAGCTCGACCTCCTCGTAAAAGTCCAAAAAAGAGCTCAGATTAGGGAGGAAGCTCTAAAGCAAAGGATGGCCCTAAGATACAATAAAAAGGTGGTCAAAAGAAACTTCAGCACCAACAACCTCATCATAATCCAGAATGACATTAAAGTGCAAAGTTCTGGGGAAGGAAAGCTGGCCTCTGATGAGCGGATATTTTATACACTTTTTGGCACTATATTCTCAGTATTTATAGTATGTTTGTTGAGTTTTATTATTTTTTGGTTGGTTTTAGTGCAAAATTCATATTTTGGATTCTACTTTGAGTTGTTGTGTTTTCTGATGATTTTAGGTAATTTTTGGCTGAAATTGAGGAGTTTTGGCAAAGTCCGATTCAGAGGCAAGGAAAGCGTAGCAGATGCTGTCAGATTCTGACCTCTATGCACTCAAATGAGCCTTTCTGGAGCTACAGAGGTTCAAATGATGTGCCCTTAATTTCGTTGGAAAGCTAACTTCTAGGGCTTTTCAGCAATATATAATAGTTTATACTTGTTTTTGGAAATGAATGACCAAAACAGGCGTTGAACGCCCACAACTACCCCATTTCTGGCGTTCAACGCCCAAAAGGGAGCAAGGCTGGTGTCCAATGCCCAAAAGGGAGTACCAACTCGTAGACTCATCCCAAGCTCAGCCCAAACACTCACCAAGAGGAATTTCGCACTAAGAGTCCAGTCTATCTTAATTCTGTAATCCTTAAGTATTATATTGGTATTTAAAGGAGAAGACCACCCTTGTTTAGGATCTTCTTCCTCTTCTACACACTATTTTCGAACCTTACATATTATTTTCTGTATAGTATGAGAAAGTAAACCTCCTAGGTTAAGGTTAGGAGCTCTGCTGATTCTTATGGATTAATAATATCACTTTTCTATTTCAATCTATGCTTGATTCTATTCTAAGATGTATCTTCGTTCTTCATCCTAATGAATTGGGAGTGTAACTTAACCGTCATCCCTATTCTACATGGGTTCTTGCGAGTCCTTGACGGGATAGTACTGAACAACAAGCTTGATTATACATCTCTTAGATGACTAATCCATGAGTTCGTTGGGGACTTGGAGACATCAGTTCAGCCGAGGTACGGGGTGATTAGGGCCTTTGTGGTATAAGCTAGAATCATAAAGCGTCATTCTCCAATCCGAAAGATCCGACCTTGTCTGTGGCATTTTGAGTAGAATTATTAGAGATTGGACTGCAAGAGCTTCACCTTCATTTAGATTTGATAACCATTGACATCGGCATTTGATCTAAAGTAGACATTGAGAAAAGTTAAAGTAGACATTGAGAAAAGTTTATCCAGAAGGAGGAAGCATCTTCGAAGCTTTAACTGATCCACTATTATTGTTATCACATTAATCTGGTATTTCATTCTTTTTATTATTTGTTTATGCTTTCAACCAACAACTATCTTTTCTAACTACAAAGTGTCTGACCTCCAAGAGCGGGAGCTCCCGAGATCTTGGCACGCATTTAACCTAAGAAGGCACTATAGTTAGAAAGTGAACCTTGTGCAGAGGTGTACTCTTTTTTCCTAATATTAAGGGTTTTTAACGAGGCACCAGCACAAGGGCTAGGGGTACCCAAGCCCCCAGATTTCTGTAAAGAAGCTCTCTACTTTCTAATAAAAGACCTATCTTATTTTCTCCAGCTCTACTTTAAAAGAAGTTTCCTGTTGGAAGACACATTAATTTAAGCTCAACAAACTGCAAAAATTATTGTCTGACCTAAAAAAGGTAGGCAAGATAAGGCGATGAGGTCCAAATTAATGTAAGTTACATAAACAGCTCATATAAAGCGATTTTAATGAGATCAGATAAAAAACAAGCAGTAAAAGTAACTTACTAAAGGCCGACTACTCGAGGTCGGACCTATGAAAGAAAATTCAGTGACTTAACAAACAAAAGGGAAAACAACTACAAAAAGCCTAGCTTCATCTCAAAAGGAAAAAGGGTTTGAATCAAGCATTATTTATAAAAAAATTACAAATGATAACCGATAATAAAAAGTTCAAAGCGAATACCAACAATTACAAAATTAAAGTCTTAAAGACCCACAAGTCAGCCATCTCAGAAAGATAAACTAAAGGAAAATCAAAGGGGGCTGAGGTTCTCGCCTGTTACAGCATCCTTGGCAGGGGGAGATGGGGGAAGAGCAGTGATCAGAATAGCCTTGATGATCTCGGGAGATGAAAGAAAAGCCTCCACATTGACGGCCTCGGGCCAAGGCTAAGCTCGAACCTTGGAAACAAAAGAAGCCTGACCAGCCTTGGGATCGGACACGGGCACCTCCTTATCCTCTTCTGGTGCTGGAACGATCTTCCCATCCACAACAACATTGTCGGTACTGAACAAAGAGAGGTCAAGGTCGGGGGCTAGGACCCAAACTTGGGCCTTCAAATTCTCATACATTTCAGCCATACACCCGACCACATGCTCTTGAAGTTCGACATAGTCATCCCGGGCTGCCTTTAGATCCTCCCGCATATTGATCAACTCCCCATATATCTGAGAATAACTATTCTCGGCCTTTTTTTTCATCTCCTCTGTCAATAGTGACACTGCCTCAGCCTTGGCTGCTTGGGAACGAGCCTTCTCCAAGTCCGACTCCAACTTAGCATTCTTCCCCTATAACTTGGCCTTCAAACCATTCAACCTATCCATATTAGCTTGAGCAAAGTTCAAAAAGGCCTAAGAAGCATGAAAAGGAGGGAAGAGCAGAGGATCTCTGTCTCAAAGTCGGTAAAGGGAAGAGTAATACCCAAACTGGTGAAAAAACAATCATAAGCGTAGAAAAAAGGACGCTCTAAGTTGTCTAAAGGAGGGAAGCAAACCATCTCTTCAGGTTTAGGAACAACTAGCTCATAATTTTTCTCATCTTCCCTATTAACACATATCCTATGATGCCAACGAAACTTGTTACAGTACTCCCTATCCACTACAGTTACACAAAAAAAGACTACAGTATCTACCCATTTATGGAGGCCAGGAGGGACCTTAGTGGACATTTTGGTTAGAACAGAAGGAGACATATAGCTACACCTATAAATACAATAGCAAAAGATATCATTACTACAAACAACCCGGACAAGGGAAAAGAAGTCGGGTAAACCCCGAAAAATCAAAGACAGCCTTTTTAAAAATATGTTCAACAAAGGTGCCCCTCCCATGCAACATCATAAGCATCACAATGACACCTTTGTGGGCATCACAGATGCAAACAACCAAAGCAAACCAACCACAACCCTTCAAAGTTCACAGAAAGCCAAAGCAAAGTAAAAGGGACATTTTTACAAAAGCAGTAATCAAGTGAAAATGGGATTTCCAAGAAATATCAAGTCAAAGAAGGAAACTTTTCAAGAGATGCAGTGAATCATCATCAAAAATAGAATCAGCAAAACCACTATCAACATTCACCAAAATCATTCAAGGCAACAGCTACGCAAGCCAAAAACGCGAAAACCATTAAAACACAAACATAGATGGAAGATGAAAAAGAAGGGCGCGTCAAACTGTAGTAACATGAATGTTCCTCTCGAAAAAGGAAGCCTCTGGGAAACCCAAGGAAAAGAAAATCTCGAAAGCAAGGATGATCGAAAAGCAACGGAGAAAAGTTCTTTCACAAAAGGAAAATGGAGAGAGAGGGAGAGAGAGAGAGAGTGAGAGTCGCAGAAATGGAGAAAAAAAGAAGAGAATCCACAAAGCTTTTATAAGAAAGCAAAGAATAACGAGCCCAATAACTGAGCTTTAAAATTGTACGTGAAGATAAAAGAAACTGTCGCGCTAATTCAGCCCCTCATTTAGAGAGGGACAACGTTCAAATTTTTAAAACCCGTAACCGCAACCCAACCTCCGCAAAGAGAAGTGCCGGGCGTCTCCAACAGAAGCCACGAAATGCTTGAGCCCGACTTATAGGAAAAATTAGGACTCAAGCAAGGGCACTATTCATACCCTAGCCTAAACCTAAAGTCAGGCCCAATAAGGATGAGAGGATCAACTTTGGAAGGTGGCCTCTCATCCCTTACCTGACCTCTTCAAATAGGTTAGACACCAACCAAGGAGTCTAGCTCTACTTATCCAACATGGCAGGTTACTGCTTCTAGAAGCCATGACTAAATCTCTATCTCCACCAAGAGATAGACCCCAACAAACTTCTAAGATATAAGATAAGATAAGATGGAACTACTGCCACCAAGGAGGTCATCAAACTCTACTATAAATACACTGACACCCATAGGTATAACTCACGTTCTAATCTACTAAGAACCCTCTTAAAGCCCTTGCTAACTTAAGTATCAGCGTTTCTTGCAGGTACCACCCCCACCTCCTCATGAAGAACTCCGACAGGCAGTATCTCGACACCAAGGAGGTCGGATGCTGCCATACTAAGGGATCTAGACCTCACATTTAGGCCGAAACCAATGTTTCATGTATCCCTCGAAACACTTACTTTTTCTTTTAAGTTGTTTTCCAAAAAAGCTTAAGATTTAAAGAGCCTTTCTTCATCTTAACAATGACGCTAGGTCTATTTTGAATTAGTTTTTATACAGTTGCCTAGTTGGAGGTTATACCTTGACAACTTTTAATGTTGTTTTTTTGCTAAGTTTGAAAGTGACAAACTTGTTTATTTAATTTCCCTTTTATAAGTTCCAACTTTATGTAATTGGACATTGGTAAGTTACTTCTACACTTTGTTTTTGGTCCGCCTTGATTCTAAGGTCAGTTTTCAAGAGTTATTTATATAACTTCTTACATTAATTTGTGCTTCATCACTTCATCTTGCCGACCATCTTAGGTCGAGCAATGATTTTCGTAGTTTATCGAGCTTAAATTAATGCGTTTTTCTAGAAAATGTTTTTTGAAGATTTATTTAAAAATGAGAAATTTCTTTTACATGAATTTTCTGGAAAGGGTGTTTAACTACCATTTGCCCTTGTTATGGTGCCTTGTTAAAACCCCCTTAAAAAAACCTTTTTTAAGGGAAAAGTATTAAGGTTTGGAAAAAGAGTATACTAGAGAACAGGATATGCTACCTAACTGAAGCATTTCTTTAGATTACATGTGTGCCACGGCCTCGGGAGCTCTCATCCTTGCAGGTCAGACACTTTGTAGTAGCCCTTTCCTAAGACTTCGATAATCTTGTAGGGTCTTTTCTAGTTTGCAGCTAACTTTTCTTTCGTCTGACTTCTGAACTCCAATGTCATTTCAGATCAGTATAAGGTTGTTTGAGGTAAAGTTTCTTTTGATCACCTTCTAATTGTACCTTAGGGCCATCCTCTACTTTAACGCTTCTTCTGATCCGAGCTTTCTCTCCAACTTCTGGAAGGAGATCGAGCTCTTCTTTTTGCACTTGGGTATTGGCCCCTTCATTGTGGAATACAACCCTAGGTGACTCTTCACCAATTTCTATGTGGATTATAGCTTCCATTCCATAAGCAAGACGGAAAGGTGACTCCCTGGTTATGAAATAGGGAGTTATTAGATATGCCCATAAGACTTGGGGGAGTTTTTCAGCCCATGCTCCCTTTGCATCTTGTAGACGGTGCTTTAGTCCAACCAATATGACTTTGTTTGCAGCTTCAGCTTGTCCATTAGCCTGAGGATGTTCTACCAACATGAATTGGTATTTTATCTTGAGATCGGCCACAAAATTTCTGAAGGTTGAGTCTGTTAATTGAGTCCCATTGTCCGTGGTGATGGAGTGAGAAACTTCAAACCTTATGAAAATATTTTTATAGAGGAACTTCCAACTTCTCTAGTTAGTGATAATTGCTAGTGGTTCTGCCTTGATCCACATGGTGAAATAGTCAATCCCCACTATGAGATATTTGACTTGTCCCGGAGCTTGAGGAAATGGTCTGAAGAGGTTGAGACCCCACTTTGCAAATGGCCATGGTGACGTAATGCTAACGAGCTCTTCAGGAGGCGCAACATGGAAGTTGGCATGTTTTTGGCAAGGTGGGCACTTTTTAACAAACTCGGCCGCTTGTCTTTGTAAGGTTGGCAAGAAAAAGCTGGCCTGGATCTCTTTTTTGGCTAGTGAACGGGCTCCCAGGTGGTTCCCAAATATGCCACTGTGTACTTCCTCTAGTAGCTCTTTTGTGTTAGAAGTTCGGACACACTTCAATAGAGGTGTTGATATGCCCTTTTATATAGGACATTGTGGAACAGTGTATAATTTTGTGCTTCCCTTATCAGCCTTCGAGCCTCTTTCTCATTCTCCGAGAGGATATCAAATTTAAGATAGTTAAATATAGGGATCATCCATCCTAAATTTTGATTAGATATGGCCATCACATCAGAGCTATCATCTTCCTTTAATATTGATGGTGTATAGAGAGTCTCCTGGATGAGGCTCCTATTGTTGCCCCTGGCTTAATTTGGAGAGGGCATCTGCTCAGGCATTTAATTATTGAGTTATATGTCAAACCTCTCCTTTCGAAAACTGTGCTAGTTGTTCTCTTGCTTCATTTAAATATTTCTTTATGTTAGGATCTTTGGCTTGATAAGTGTCATTAATTTGTGAGGTTACCACTTGAGAGTCACTAAACACTATCAACCTTTTTGCCCCTACTTCTTTAGCCAGCTTCAAGCCAGCAAGCAAGGCTTCATACTTTGCTTGGTTATTAAAAGTAGGAAAGTCGAATCTTAGCGAAAGCTCTACCCGGTTTCCTTGCTCACTTTCCAAGATCACACCTGCTTCGGTGGTGGCTTTATTGTATGACCCGTCAACGTATAAGCTCCATGTTGTTGGGATTCCCCGACTTTCCGTTTCTTCAACTATAAAGTCAGCGAGATGTTGAAATTTGATTACTGTTCGATCTTCATATCTCAAATCGAACTCGGATAGTTCCATAGCCCATTGCAACATCCTTCCTGCTAGGTGTGTCTTTTGCAGAATATGTTTCATTGGTTGGTTGGTACGGACTTTTATAGTGTGAGCTTGGAAATAAGGTCGGAGCCTAGAGAAGTGATGATAAGAGCATACGCAAATTTTTTATCTTTTGATAGTATAATTCTTCTCCTTGTAAGGCTTTGTAAACAAAGTAGACGGGTTGTTATCCATTTTTATCTTCTTCGATCAAGGCTAAAGCTATAGCTCAGCTTGCCACTGTTGGGTAGAGAACAAGCTCTTCTCCTGCTATAGGTAGGGTAAGTATGGGGGGTTGACACAGAAAGGCCTTGAAGTCCTGAAAGGCTTGCTCATATTCTGGAGTCCAATCAAACGACTTCCCATTTCTAAAGTTTGAGTATATGGGTAGTGATTTTAATACTGATCCTGCTAGAAACCTAGATAGAGCAGCTAACCTTCCATTCAATTATTGAATTTCTTTGAGACAGGTCAAGCATTTCATGTCTAGTATGGCTCTACACTTGTTCGGGTTTGCTTCTATGCCTCTTTGAGTAAGCATGAAGCCTAAGAATTTTTTTGCCACTACTGCGAAGGTGCATTTTGAGGGTTTTAGCCTCATTTCATACTTTTTTATTGTAGAAAATACCTCAGTGAGGTTGGACAAGAGTGCTGAGTTAACCTTGGTTTTAACAAGCATGTCGTCCACATATACCTCCATAAGTTTTCCTAAGTGGGAAGAAAATACCTTGTTCATTAGTCACTGGTATGTGGCTCCGGTATTCTTTAACCTAAAAGGAATTACTACATAATAATAGTTAGCCTTCGGAGTGATGAATGAGGTCTTTCCTTGGTCTAGCTTATATATTAGGATTTGATTATATCCCAAATATGCATCCATGAAGGACAAGTACCGATAACCTGAGGCGGAATCGACCAAAGCATCGATACTTGGAAAAGGGTGGGAATCTTTAGGACACGTTTTGTTAAGGTCGGTATAATCTACGCACATTCTCCATTTTCCATTCTGCTTTTTCACTAGAATCACATTTGCCAGCCAAAGTAGATACTTTACCTCTCTTATGAATCCAGCTTCCAATAATGCTTGCATCTGTTCCTCTACGACCTGTGTCCTTTCTGGCCCAAGTTTCTGACGCTTTTGTTGGATAGGTTGGGAGCTTAGGCATACGATGAGCTTATGAGACATTAGGTCGGGATCTATACCAATCATATCGGATGCTTTCCAAGCGAAGAGGTCAGAATTTCTTCTTAGAAGGTCAATGACCTGCTTTTTGTGCCCTTCTTCTAGGTTGGCCGCTATATTTGTTTTCTCAGTTTGATCTCCGATTTGCACTTCTTCTATCTTTTCTCTAGGTTGAGGGCATAGTTCCTCTCGAGTTTGGATGCCACTGATCTTGATAGTGTTGACTTCTTTTTCGCCCAGACTGCGTTTTAGATTGAGGCTTTCATTGTAACATTTGTGTGCTAGCTTTTGATCTCCCTTTATGATAGCAATTTCTTCTACATTTGGAAACTTCATGCATAGATGAGGTGTGGAAATAACTACTGCAAGTTGGTTCGGGGTTATCCGGCCATTAGGGCATTATACGCTGAAGTGACGTCAACCACGACGTAGTCGATGCTTAATGTTTTTAACCTGGCGCCCTTTCCAAAAGTAGTGTATAGAGAGATGTACCCAAGAGGTCGGATTGGTGTGTCCCCTAATCCGAAGAAGTTATCTGGGTATGCCTTTAGATCCTTTTCTTCAAGCTCGAGCTTATCAAAAGCGAGTTTAAACAATATATCTGCTGAGTTACCTTGATCCACAAGTATTCTATGGAGGTTTGCATTGGCAAGGATCATTGTTATCACTACGGGGTCGTCATGGCCAGGTGTTACTCCTTGAGCATCCTCTTTGGTGAACAAGATGGTTGGCAAGTGGGGAGATTTGCTATCCTCCCCGACTTGGTACAGCACTTTAATATGTCATTTCCGTGATGATTTTGATATTCCTTCTCCAGCAAATTCTCCATTAATTATGTGTATATGTCGCTTAGGGGTTTGGAGTGGACATTCTGGTCGTCCTCCTTCTTCATCCCTTTTCCTTTTCCTTTTCCTTTTCTTTTAATCGTCCAACCTATCTGCCAAGTACCTATCTAATCGACCTTCTCTGGCCAGCTTTTCAATGACATTTTATAGATTATAGCAGTCGATAGTAGAATGCTCGTAGAGTTTGTGATATTCGCAATATTTTTCTGACTTCCCACCTTTTTATGTTTGATTAAACGTGGAGGTGGAAGCTTCTCGGTATGACATATATTTTTGTAAACATCCACAAAAGATATTTGGAGGGGAGTATAGTTAAGCGCATTTTTTATAGCATATAATTGTATTTTTAGTTTTAAAAACTTATAGATATTTTTAAAAACATTGTTATGCTAAGATACTTTTTCAAATTAGTTTGTGATTTTTGAAGTTAAAATGCTTAACATAGCCTTAATAAATATTTAAAATTTTTTTATTAAATTTATGTCTATTAAAATTATTTTAAATACTAAAGAGATAATTTTACCAAACACATTTTTTTAGCTTATACTTATTGACATACAGTTATTTCTATTTTATTTTACCAAATATAGTTGTTATAAATTTTAAAATGTTACGTTTCAAAAACTAATTTTGATAAGTTAGTTTTAAAAATAAAACCTTTACTAAATGGAGCCTAAAACTTTAAGCATCCTTCGGTTAATAATTAATATGAAGATATTAGGTCATTAATGTGTTTGATTCTCTTGATGATCAAATGGTATGTAAGGAATTGATACGTCCATATTGATTAATGTTCCAATGACAAAGATGCCATTTATTAATGAGTTTGATTCACTATGATGATCAAATGGTATGCAAGAAATTGATATTTCCATTCCTAATTAATTAGTGTCCAATAACAATGTTTGCCATTTAGTACGGCAAAAATGTTTGGTAACAAACAAAAATCAGCTAAAAACAGTCATAATTTGCCTTATTTAATATTCATTAATTGTTATAACAATTAAAGAATGTTAAATAAAAAAATTCTTGCTTTTTTTTTCTCTCTAGCATTATTGATAAAACGTTTATTCAAAACTAAAAATATTTTTTGAACATTTAAATTATTATATTCTATATATAATTACCTATTTGAATTATTTTGGTTCGATTCTTATTTTTAAACACAAACTTTTTGATTTAATCTTTAGATCTTATTAAGGGTTAAATAGATCCGATATAATTTTTCGTAAAAAATTGAAAAATTGGTAGTATTGATTCAAAAGAGAGATTTAATAGTGTAAATAGCATCATTCTTTAAGTTTTATAGAGAGATTTTTCTACCTATAGATCAGTTAATTATTGCTCAGATCAGAGTTAGGGCACCAAGTAAATAGTGACCGAAAGTGACAAAATAGAGCAACTACTTTTGATAGTTGGATTAGCTTTTCAAATAAGAGAGTGAATTTAGAAGAAGCTAGATAAGTGCTCTACAATATATTATATTAGTTCCAACATAATTCTATAAGATGATATAGATCAATAATTTGAAATTTGCATTAAAAAGAAAAAAAAATCAACAACCCACATTGTCTCAAAAAGAATTAAATCTTTTAAAATAAAAGGTCGTACTCATAACCTAATAAATTCGGTACCTGCATACATAGTTCTATGTCTTGAATTCCTAATTTTTGTTATCCTATGTAGAAATTTAGGGCAAGGAATCTGATCAACCACCACTAAGAATCAGGTGAAGGGTATGGTGCGGTACAACACGCAAGCAATTTAGTATGGTGGTGGTGGCCCAAGGCACACCATCTACGTGCTATGAAATTTTATAAGCTATGCTTACCAAAATGTTTTAGGTCAACATTGATTTGAGAGATTAGAAGTAATCAAAATGATTTTGCACCCTACATCTTTGATCTATTTGTACGTAAAATTGACACCCTTATCACTCTTAAATTTCGATAATATTTATTAGAAATATAATTATTTATATATTTTTTTATTGACTTAAGTTGTTAGAAGAAGTAATATTATCACATAGTATCAAAATTTTTATAACTAAAAAATGTAGAATTTGAAGAATTTGATCTTTATTAAACCTATTAATATAAGACAAATAAAAATAAGTCTATATAAAAATTTATGCAAACTCAAAAAAATACTATTGCATGAAAAATAAAATTATTTATATAATTTTTTCGATCAGGTTAAGATTTTTTCGTATGATGACAATATTTATTATAATAAGTTAATTCTTGATAATTTTTCACATTCAAATTATTGTTGTATTTGGTGCTTATTACAATATAAACATCTAAAAATATAACACACGATGTTATTACTCCTTTTTTTAAGTAATTTCATATTGAAACTAGCCATTTCCACGTAATCCCCCCCCTCGCCCCAAAAAAAACTCGTGATAAGTGTGAATCAATTAGTGATGTAGCCAGTTGCAATCAACTACAAAAATTAAAATTTAAAACATCTAAAAGAGTTATTCTAATCCTATTTTTTCTCCCATTCACAATTAAAAAACAACCTCACAAACTCTTATCACACTCGCTTGCTCCATAAACATAGCCGTCAGGTAAAATTGGGTATACAAGTTATAATTCGTGGGTCAATTCGTTTAATTCATAATTCGGCAATTCGCACCACTTTAAATACGTAATTTTTTATCCGCAATTTTAATGAATTTTTCAATTTATACCATTTAACTCATGGCCTAAATAGGTTGAACCTGCAGCTAGGGGCGGAGTCACTCATACAAGAAGGGAAGGTCGTGGCCCCTAAATTTCAAATTTTTTTTATAAGTTATGTATAAATTTTGGTTTATTAGCCCTCCTTAAATTTTAATTATAGTCTCTTTATATTAAAATAATTAAACTTTAGTCCCTCTTTAAATTTTATTCTAGCTTCGTTCCTGCTCGCAGTTTAACGGACCAACCCATTAGCCCACATTAAATATATATAATATAAAAAAATGTATTTATATGAGTTAAAAGTTAACAACACATTTAAAATTTATTTTTTCCACCTCAATATTTACTCTTTAACTCTTTAGTTAAACATAAATTGGCATAAATATCAATTTATTACTGTGCACGATTTGTGACTTTTTCTATGACCCATTTTCTTGCCAAATTTTTTGTCACAACTCATGAATTTAAAAATAACAATGCAAAAAAAAAGAGACAGAGAAAAAATTTTGCGGTTTGGGCTGGCCCACAAAACTGTAGACCAATACAGTGCAGACACGGGCCTTTCTCAAAGCAGACCATATATATTGCAAGCTAGTACGGCTCGGTACATTAATATTTAGTCCATTGTGGGCTGGGATAAACGGACCGGGCTAGTCTGTATACCCATTTCTACCATCAGGTCGCTGAGGATGTGCCATTCGCACTGGTGTGGCACTAGCCGCCGACCAACTATCCACCACCGACTGAGTCGAAACACGCACTGTGTGTAACATCCTACCATTTATTACCTTATACTTAAGTCATAATTCAATTATGGTTTTGTGCTACCACACAAAGTTAAGATATAAATACGTATATATAGAAAGGAATATTATACTAGTAGCCTATGAAAGGATTTAAAACTCGAGAAAAAGACAATTCGTCGATCTCTTACACTCGATAATGTATATACATATAAGCTCGTCGGAAGAAAGGTAGATAATTAAAAGCTCGAAGGAAGAATAAGAGTAAAGAGACATATATAAGTATATATAAGTATCAACTAATCTCGGTCTACGAAGATTAGGCCGGCTAAAGTTACAACAGTAAAATAGTTGGATAGATATAAGCTATCTCTCCGAAATATATCATAAGCCTCTAAAGGCAAGTCTTCAAAATAAGTGCATAATATAAGTATTTCCAAAAGAATGAAAGAGTCTAAAATTAAAGTAGAAATAAAGGTCTTATTCGCTGTCCTTCCATATAAACCTCCACTTAGTGAAAAGCACTGGACCTGCATCTGAAAAGTAATAATTTCCAAAATAGGTGAGAACATAATCCCTTACGAGCTTCTCAGCAGGGCAATAATTTCAAATAGAGACTATGTAAAACCACATGAACCCGCTAGGCAATCCTAATCTCCAATCACACAAAGTTCAAGCCTAGGATTCTTACTGATCTGGTCAAGGTAGATAAACTAAACTCAACTATAGTAGTTTTCTTTAAATCTCAATTTTCTCTTATACAAATTATCATCTCTCTCAATATCATAGAATCCCAACTCATTTAATAATTCAATATCAAAATTTAGTTTCTATATTATCAATTCATTCTCAATTTTTCTTTTATTTCCACAATTCTCAATCATTACCTCCCATCAAGAACAACCTTCAGCATCACCACCATTAGCATAAAGGATCTCTCAGCTATGCAAACCCATACAAGACAGTATAAAGAATACAGAAATAGAGAGAAAAGATAAAACAATTAGCATATAGGTGCAATTATTCAAATAGGTATGCCAAATACAAGATGCACACCCAAACAAAACACACAAATGCAAATGATATATGCCTGCCCTATGGCCAATAAGCTCATCTGTCGGTTATACAGCCAAACCCAATATGTTCAGTAGCTAACCTTGGATAGACACTCGGTGCGCGAATCCCCAAGCTCAAACTCATACTCATTGATCAATGTCCATGGGGAAAACATCCGAGAAGGTATAAATGCTCAACCATATCTTATGACGAAGGGTTAACAAAGTCTCAATTCCTACCAGAAGCAAGCAGGATAAAACCACCATCCTTGCATATTACCTTGGAAACTCAATTATCGACTAGAAGCAAGCAAGACAAAACCACAATCCTTGCATCTATCCCAAAAGCTCAAATACCGACTGGGAGCAAGCGAGACAAAATCACAATCCTTGCATCTGCCCCAGAAGCTCAAATACTAATTGGGAGCAAGCAAAAGAAAATCACAATCCTTGTATTTACCCGAGAAGCTCAATTATCAATCAAAGTCATTCTCATTATCTCATCGAATCAACTCAATCTCATCATTCAATCATATAATCTCATTCTCGTTATCCTCTCGAATCAACACAATCTCATCATTCAATCATATCATCTCATTCTCGTTATCCTCTCAAATCAACTCAATCTCATCATTCAATTATATCATCTCATTCTCGTTATCCAACCATATCAACTCATTCTCATAATCCAATTATATCAACTCATTCCTGTAATCACTTCCAACTCACTTTAACTCAATATTTTCCTTCCCAACACTTTCTACCCTCTAATTCACCGTTCTATACCCATTAGAGGATTTACAATGTTTGGAACGTTAAGGAAATGGTTTAAAGGCGTAAGATTCATTCCAAATCCTAGAAACTAGTTATCGGGTCTCAAATAGGGGTTACAGAAGTGAAACGGCGGATTGGATAGGGGCAAAAATAGTTAAAAATCATCCTTTTTAAAAAATAGGACAATTGTATGTACGCATGCCTCATGCGTACGCACAAGTACTCCTTTGCCTGTACGCGTGGAACGTGCACGAAAAACATTCAACTTTGAAAATGCGGATTGTGCATAGGCATGCCTTGTGCGCATTCACAACTCCATTTTTGTGCGTGCGCGTGAAAATCGTACAAAATTATTTCTTTTTTGTTACACCCCCATGCGTATGCATGGGTCTGCATGACCTCAGTTTTTTACACTTTCCATAGAATTCAGTTTTAAACCTACAAAATTTAAACTCTCACAATTTTTTCTACAAAATTCATTTCCTTCATCCCTAGATGATTTTAAAGATCTTTCCACTAACTTTAATCTAATACAAATCTCATTCAAATCCATACTCCGAGTGCCAAATTATGTTCCATCAAAGTTGGCTAAAAATCTATTTTTTTACCAATTTCACTAAATCCCTTAATTTCATCCATTCTCAATTCAATTTAATCCTAAACTAGTTCAAAACTATTTCTACACATCTCAAACACTCATTCATCAATCTTCAACCATTTCAATCCTAAATTAACCTACTTCTAACTTATTTGACACATTCCATTAATTATATCCATATTCATCAACAATATGCAACATTCATATATTCAAAACTCTCAATCAACCAATAATCAATCATCTCATCCTCACACAATAATTCACACTGCTTATCTCAACTTATCATATAGGGAATTTTCTCACCCTATCACGGCCTCCGACCCAATTTTCACAAATTGCAATATTCACACATCTAATTCTCAATTAAAATTTCAACACACATACTCATTTTCATGCAACATGACATCAACATATCCACTTGCAATAATATCACATTACACTCTTTAATTTCATGTCAAAACACATCAACCAACATGATACTCATACTAGCCAAGTTTTAATTGAAGAGGGGGAGACAATTTTTGCATGGCTACAAACGTTGCAGTGATTGGAGCTCTATAGCAAAGTTATGGAGGTTTGAAGGTAGAGATAAGGTTAATTTTTCTCCTCTCTTCTTCCTTCTCTCAATTTCAACTGCGCCCTTCCAAAATGAATGGGGAATGTACTGAATTGTTTGTTAAGTGTGGATATATATACTTAAACTTGGGCCCAGTATGGCCCAATTTCATTTCCTTAGCTTGTTGGCCCAATAGGCCAAAACCTTTAAGGTAAGCGTTTTAATTCGCATCTTAAATATCTATATTTCTCCAAATTATAAATATTAATTCTCTAATCCTTTTCGCTATCATTTAATTTATTTATAGTTAATTTTTTATTTAGTATTTTGTGCAATTTTTACATCCTATCCACCTTAATAAAAATTTTGCCCTCAAAAATTTCGATTGCTAAAAGAAAAACAGTGAGGGTAGCGCTTTCATCTCAACTCTTGTTCCTCGATCCTTTATCAACCCTCGAATCAATCTTATATTCCAAAAATTCTCTTTCACATCGTAACAACCCAAAAGCCATGAAAATCGCCACACTTTCGCAGTGTCACTCTGATCGTTTGCCCTCAAGAACTTATTTATTCACCCACTTCATCTAAGGCAAGTATCATATACTATAAATGAATATTTTCATTCCAGTATCATGTAAGACAAGTAAAAGCATATTAACACTCTTGCATTTACCTCCGTTCAGAGTCTCTGACCCACCAGCTTTACCTGCCGTTAAGGTGAAGAGAAGACCTTACCGTTGAGCTACTCCGGTATTCTAATTCTTACTCTTCAGACAATTTCACGACATGTGACCAGCACCACCACAAGAGTAACATAAGCCCAAACCAGTTATATATACATGGAGTATCAGGATGATAGCTTCTGCACCTCATACAAGTCAAATCATTATGAGGAAGTTGAGCTTGCTTCCCTCTTTCTCTTCCTCGGTGATTGTTGTTATCATTTCTTTAGAAGTTATTCTAGCCATGGTAGGGTTATGAGGCATAACCACCTCTCTTAAAGTTTGGGTTTTCTTGTCCCTTGTTGTAAAAGCCTCCATGATTATCCCTTTCCACCGAGCTCCCTTTGGATCTCAACTACTCGGCTTTTGTTGACCAGTTCAACAAAGTTTTTTATCTTCAGAGGTGCCACAACTTTCATTATGTCATCTTGAAGGCCATCCTGATATTCGAGGCACTTCCACTCCTCATAACATTCAGGTGCTCCTTGGCAAATCCTCAAAAAATGACACTGCTCCTCAAATTTATTAGTATACTCTATCACAAATGTAAACCCTTGCTTTAACTATAGCAACTCCAACTCTTTAGCTACCCTTACAGAATTTGGGAAGTACTTCTTGTAGAATTCCTTTGAACATTTTCCAAGTGATAATCGCATGCTCATTACCTTGTTGCAACAAGTAGTGAGCTCTTTGCCACTAGAATTGAGCCTCTCCAATTTAATTAATTTTTATTAAATTTGTATTCTATTTTAAAATAGGAAAAGATATTATTTTAGTTTTAGAAAATAGATTTTAAATTAATTAGAATTAGATATAAAAGAGAAAAAAAACTTCTTTTCTGGGGATTATTCCATCTTATTCTGAAAATTACAGTTTACCTTAATCCTGGTTTTTCTCTCTGAACCATGAGCAACTAAACCTCCACTGTTAAGGTTAGGAGCTCTGTCTATTATATGGATTGATTCTGTTGCTTG
Source organism: Arachis duranensis (assembly GCF_000817695.3). Taxonomy (NCBI): domain Eukaryota; kingdom Viridiplantae; phylum Streptophyta; class Magnoliopsida; order Fabales; family Fabaceae; genus Arachis; species Arachis duranensis. Next base: position 75,004,821 of record NC_029780.3, on the reverse strand, counting down.
TCTTTTCTATTTTAATTCATGTACTAATTTATATTTTAAGAATTTTTTTCATTCTTTATTTTATTAATTTAGGTGGAACGGAAGTATGACCCTCTTTCTAGTTGTGTTCTTGTATAACTTGGAAAAGTTCTTTACTTGAACAACAGCTTGAAAATATATTCTCCTAAATTTCTAATTATCTGGATTTAACGGGATACGTGACATATAATCCACTTATATTTGGGTAATTAGGATTTCTGTGGCATATAACTAGAATGGAACTTCACCCTCTAATTGGAATTAATTGACCAAGAAATTAGCGGTTGATGAATTTTAGAGGAGACTAAAAAGGTCTAAGGAATTAGGGTTTAGTCATATATAGTTTGTCAAGAATTAAATCTTGCATGATTAAGATAAATTAATAAGAAAAGTCAATCCAAAAAATAGATAACTCTGAAGCTTTAACTGCTTTCTCTGTATTTCATTCCCAACTTATTTATTGCCTGTCTTTTGATATTCTGAGTTTCTTGTTTAATACTTTTTGAACTCTCAAACACCATTATCTGTTTGTCTAACTAAGTAAATCACTTAACCGTTGTTGCTTAGTGACGTTAGGATTTTTGCTAGTAAAGAATTTTATAAAAATATTCGCGTTGTAGATATAGCTTCTAAACTAACAGAAGTCCCTTCGTACAAACGTTTTGGTTGTCACAAGTAACAAACCCCTTCAAAATTGATAACCGAGTATTTAAACCTCGGGTCGTCTTCTCAAGGAATTGCAGGGAGGTATGTTCTTATTATTGGCTATGAAAAAGGTAAAATTGGGGTTTTGAGAATGAGGAATAAATATGACAAATAATTTAAATGACAATTAAAATAAATAAATACTGTAAAGCAAAACTTTTGGCAAGGTATGAGAAATTGGAAGTCCAGACTTTGTTATTCTTATCAATAATAATGAAAGTTGAATCTTAATTCCACTTAGTCAACCTTTGCTAAAGCAAAGGAAAGTCAAGGGACTAATTAGTTGACCTTCGAATCCTATTTATTTCCTAGGAAAAGGTTGGGATTATTGAAGTTCAGTTCAATTAGCAAAGATAACAGTTATCAATTATGTTGAGCTAAGATAACTCCTGAGTTACTGATTTCTCAACCAAGACCAAAAGTAAAAGAAATTAAATCTGCTGGAATAAAAATTGTCTTCAGATTGAGAATAATCAATGGCATAAATAAAGAAAGCAATATTAAACTGAAATACCTCAAATATCATTAAATAAGAAAATCATCATGAAAGTGGCATAGGCCAATTAGGCAACATAACTAATACAAGCAAGCATTAAAGTATCTGAGAGTAAGAGATAAATATAAAGTAAAAGAACATTGAACCTG
>NC_029780.3:74981910-75002896 GCF_000817695.3 Arachis duranensis | reverse complement strand
AAGTGGTTGAATGCCATGCAATGCAATTCTAATCTAAATGCAACTAACTAAATGCATGGTGCAATTCTAATTTTATTCACTCATATATAAAGCTTACATGTAGTTAAATCAATTCACATTCTCAAGGAATCATATATATATAGCCAACATTAGATAATGATAAAGCACTTTTACAATTGAGATGGGAGAAAAACATTTTATAAACTTGCAAGACAATTAGTAATTTAAGCAGAGATATATGTTAATGAGTTAGTAAACCCTTACTGGATTTTGTGTTTACTCTATAGTCACTCAGTATTTATTGGGTTAATCACTCTATTCTTCTTTTTATCCTTACTTTCTATAACTTTGTTTTTAATCTAACCAATCAACAATTATAAAATATAGACATACCAAAAATCATGAGGTCTTTAATTAAGGTTGTAATGGGGCCAAGATAAAGGTAAGGGTATATGTATAAGGCTAAGTGAGCTAATAAGTGAATCTTTAATTAGTCTAAGATCTCACCTAACATACATAATTTCTAAAGTAAAGCTTCTTTACCTATTTTCCCATATTTTTCCCACTTTTTTATGTTACATGCTCATGTATTAGTTTTGATATTTGCTCCATGTGCATTTGCTTTTAATTTGCATACTTTTTTTTAATGCAGATGGTAATTAATTATTTTAATTTCACATGAGCATGCTTCCCAAAACATTTTTATTCTTTTCAACTTCTCTACCTTTGTTTCTATCATCCATGTTCCCATAAAGTTTTCCCACACTTAATTAATTACACAATTACTATCTTAAGCTAACCAAGGATTCAACTTGGAATTTTTAATTTGTTTTTCTGCTTAAGGCTAGTAATGTGGTTATAGAACAAGAGGGGATTAAAAGGCTTAAGGGGGCTAATGAGGATGTCATAAAAGGTAGGCTTTATTTGGGATAGTGAGTTAAAATCAAACAAGGCCTCAATCACTCTCTTGGTATGTATCTATATTCTATAATCGGACATATAGATTAAAACAAAGCAAAGAACACCAAAATAAAAAAGAAGGGTGAAACACACAGGAATAAAATATTATGGTTTAAATGTAACCCTACAATTAAGCTCAAAACTCACATGCTGTATGTTCTCAAACTCATAAACCATACATCATTCATATATGTCATGCAGGTTTAGTAAAAATTTCCCATTATTCTCATAAAAAAATTGTTTTAGGTGGCCTTTAAGGTTTTAGTGTTTCTCCTTGATGAAATGTTGTTAACTAACTAACATGTAATGCTATATATACAAGGTGTGGATTGTTTATATCTTGTTTAAATTTCCTAGTCTACTCCTTTTATTTTGATCAAATTAAACTATTATATGCCAAAAGGGTAAACTATACTAATTAATCCACATACTCTATAGCTAATAAGTTAGAACTGCAAACTAAACTAAATGGCTAAAATATGAACTAAAAATGCAAAATGCAGGAAAAAGAAAAAAAAGTAAAAATACATGAAAGTAGCAATGTATAAGTACTCAGAAAATAAAAATAAAAATAAAGAGAAAAATACAGAAAAATAGCCAAAATAAAAAAGAGAAGGGTCTGTAGTGGTTCACCAAAATAGTATGCCAGAGATGGCGACCTCCCCACACTTAAAATAAAGCATCGTCCTCGATGCTCGCTCAAGCTGGGTGTGAAGGGGTGTCATCACTGGTAGGGTGGATAGCTGGAGTCTCTGTGGTGGTGGTCAGAGGATCTGTCTGCTGCAGAGGAGGTGCTGACTGGATTGAGATCTCAGGATCTGCAACCTCAATCTGATGTGGAACCTCTGCCTGGGGAGCAGCCTGCTCTTTGCCTGCCTGCGGATGGGTCTCCTCCTGGGAATGAGTCTCCTCCTCGTGCTCATCCGCCTCCTCCTCTTATGGCTCTGATGGTGTGTCAAGCTCGGAGGGGATGTCACTACCCTGTCGGATCATCAGCTTCAGATGCTCATAGCATCGCTTGCTGCGATGCTCCGATCTCTCATACCGGCGCCGGTGACGGCACTCCATCTGATCTAGCTGTCGGAACAAGCGGTGCACGAGGCGGTACACTGGCTCTGAGGCAGGTGGAGGTGCAGTGGTGGCAGCAGGGGCAGCTGTGGAGGAAGAGGGTCCTGCGGACGGTGGGGCTGTCTCATCAGTAGCGGTGAAGGGTGGTGGTTTGAAGCCTAAAGCTAGGAAGTTCCTACTGTGAGGAATGATCTTCCTACAGTCCGCAGCTGGTGGTCTCTCATCGGCATCCTCCCATGGCACGTTAGCTCGACGGCCCAGCTGTGTCACCAAATAGGGAAAAGGGAGAGTGCCTCGGACGTGGACCCTGGCCATATAATGTCGGATAAATCGTGGCAAGTACAGGTCCTTACTCTCCATCACACACCATAGGAGGGTGATCATAGCAGCCAAAATCTCTATCTCATGAGTACTCGGCATCACATAGTTGCTCAAGATCTGGTGCCATAGGCGAGCCTCATCATTTAAGTAAATCCGCTTGATTCCCTTAGGCATGGTGGTATCCTGATCTATTTCCCACAGAACAGTCGGGTCAAGGGCTATCCTTGCCTTGACAGCATCCCAATTAAACCTCAAGAAATGCATGTCCTCCTCAGCCTTTTTGTAACCATCAGGCTGATCGAACTTGGGTGGGAGCTGTAGAATGTCCTCTATGGCCTCTTCAATGACTAGAATCTGCTTTCCCCTTAGGTGTACTACATCCAGAGAAGTCAAGAAGTAGTTGCAGTAGAATTTCCTTACCCAAGATGCGTTCACCTCAGCCAAATTTCTCTCCAGAAAGAACCAGGCTCTTTGTTTGATTTGCTTAGTGGTGTATTGCTGGAGTTCTCCTGGGATCTTCAGAGTCCTCTCCAGGTATAGGTTCCTGGAGGTTACAAACACCGGATACTTCAGCTCACAGTACCGATTTGCAAATTTCACTGGATCATTGGCAGGGAGCAGCTGGTCAGCTTTCTCCTGTTGGGTAAAGTTCTTCTCCCTCCAGGAGGAGTCATGCATCAGATCGATGATGGACATGGAGAATTCTCCTCTTTTACGCTTGCCAGTAGTAGCCTTGACTTTTCCTTTCCTCTGGGAGGCAGACATCCTGAAAAATGGAAAACCAGGATAGATAAAAATAGGAAAGCAAATAGGCACATAGTCAAAGAAAACACAAAGTGGCAAGGGAGAAATAAAATAAGGAAAATGAGTTTATTAAATGTGCATTAAGGATTGTATAGGAGTGAAAAGTTTAAAAGGAAAAATTCACAATCCAAAATGTAATTGAATTCATGTTAAATAGAAAAATTAACATTATGCCATGGTTAGAAGGTTAAAAGAAAGTGAAAAGCTAGAGAAAATGTTTCAAAAGGTTAGTTTGGTTAGTGTTGAAAAAGAGTTCAGGAAATTAGAATTAGTAAGTCAGTAGGATAAAAATTGGGTTAAGGTAAGTGACATAATGAAAAATTCCAAGTAACAAGTATTCACAGGTAGGAACTATAAGTAACTCATAACCGAACAAGGAAAACAGGTTGATGCTGATTCAAGTAGATATAAAGGAATTAAAAATTGGAATCAAACATCACAGATGCAGTTTATGAACCAGGAAATCAAAAAGGATAATGAAGCTTGCCTTGGCATTCATGAAATGGTTTGGGTAAAGCAGAGGAAAACAGAGTTCAAAATGCCAAACCAAAACATGAATGAGAACGTTTTACAGAAATTTGGGCAGCATTCCGGCTAAAATTGGATATTCCCAGAAAATAAACAACAATCAAATAGTTCATATGAATTAAAATTAAAGCTTGCAATTACATATAAGGAATATAATCATGAAAATGCAATGTAAAGAGCGGCATAAAATAAGAATTTGCAGCATATGAACTAACATCAGAGCAGCAGCAGGATTGCAAAAACATAAAGCAATAAACACGAACAGTGCAAGTAAACAGACCTAAATCCACTAACCACAGCCTAAGCTACTTAACAACCTAAAAATCCACTACGGCATGCATATCTATCTATCCTAATGATGAACAGAAACAGAAAAAAAATTTAAAATAACTGCGAAGGATAGAAAGGCGGCGTTCGTTGGAACCTGGTAGGCGTAAGAAGTAGAATGGGGCAAAAAAGCGGCTGGGTGATGGTTGCGGCGGCGACCGGTGCGGTGGAGGGGTGTGGTTTGGCGGTTCGGGCAGTGGTGCAGTGGCAGGGTCTGGGTGGTTGATAGTGACGGTGGTGGCCGGTGGTGGTGGTTGGGTGGTGGAGAGGAAGAGAGGGGGGAAAGGGTTTCGGGAGGGGGGCGCGACTGATAGGGTTCGCGTGATAGGGGGTTATAATTTGAATCCATGCGATCGCGTGGAGCACGCGGTCGCGTGGCTGGGGTGAAATGGGGTTGACGCGATCGCTTGGATCGCGCGATCGCGTGGAACGGATATAAGAGGGGGTGACGCGATCGCATGAGGCATGCGATCGCATCGCTTGAAATTGTGCTAAACGCATGATTCCAACGTCGTGTCAGCGCAACTCTCTGTCTCCTTTTGGGGTGGTGTGCAATCCGCGCGACACGATCGCGTCGCTCACGCTGTCGCGTGGGATTAGTGTATGTGCATGTGACGCGATCGCGTCAGGGACGCGATCGCGTGGGTCTTTTGTGTGAAACGCACAATGGCTACACAATTCCAGCCCAACTTTCTGGGCGTTGGATCTTTACGCCGATTTCCAGGTCACGCGACCGCGTGATTGACGCGAACGCGTGGGAGGTGTTTTATCGCAACTGACGCGATCGCATGATCGATGCAGTCGTGTCGCACGCCACTTTTTTTATGCAGAATAAGATGCAGATGCAGATGCCATAAATGTTATGCAAAATTCTAGGTTCAATCAAAACTCAAGAACAAACAAAATAGACAAAAGTGAAAACTGAGAAAGGGACGATCATACCATGGTGGGTTGTCTCCCACCTAGCACTTTTAGTTAAAGTCCTTAAGTTGGACATTGGATGAGCTTCCTGCTATGGTGGCTTATGTTTGAATTCGTCCAGAAATCTCCACCATTGCTTGGAATGCCAATAGCCTCTGGGGTCCCAGACTAGGCATGTGAAGCTTCTGAGCAGCTTCAAATAGATTTTCAGGCTCCCGGGGTGATGAATATCAGAATATTCTCCAGGATCCCAAACTCTGGTTCCAAATCCGCTTTCGTTTTGATCTATACTTCTCCATCCCGGCGGTTTGGAAATTAGATTCTTACCATGGTGACCAGACTTTCTCCGTGATCCATTCAATTGAGCATGATACCAATCCGTGCACTTCGAGTTGAAGCGTGGAACCTTATTGAACCTTGTGCACCCGCTCTGAGTACGAGCCATTTCCCTTTTACTCTTAAAGCCGCAAAGAGCTCTAAGCTGGCCATCTGTTTCAAGTAAACCATATTCAAGTGGAAAAGTAAAGATAAAAGCTAAGGATTTTACCCACTTAAAGCTTGTATTGGGTGGTAGTGGCCTCGGGATAGGTGGTTCCAGTGGTTCTGTAAGTTTTACTCCCTTGTACTCTTTTGTGAATTTCTCCATGTCATTGTAAATTTCTTCCACTTCAACCATATCTTGATCAAAGTCTTCAATTTCTCCCTCATCATCGCTTAAGTCATATATTGGAGGTTGAGAAAAATCTACCTCAGCATCATCTTCATATTCACTCGGGGAAGATTCTTCTGTCTCAAAGAATTCACTTGCGGATACAAGTTCGTCACTAAGAGAACAGGACTCGCGATCATCATCATCAAGGAAGCCTGCGTCCTGGGTTATTCCGTTCAGTTCTTCATAAGATATTTGCAGTAGAGGCGGTGCAAAATCCTCCTCAGCATCAATTGTAACATCCTTGACGAAATTCTCCATAACTCTGGATTCAGGTGGCGGTTCGGCGTCTCCTAAATCTTCAACCAACTCTTCTTCTTCTGCAATGACAGCTTCCTCTACTTGTTCCAGTACGAAGTTATGCTCTATGCTGGTCACTGGAGCTTCTAGCGTCTTCTTTGTACTGCGTTCTTCATTGGATTCTCCACATAAAGCCATGGGAGTCTGTTGAGGGGCTGAACGTCTAGAAGATAATTAATTTATTGCTTGCTCCAGTTGATGAAGGGTTGCAGTAAATTGTTTTATTGATTCTTCAAGGCGAACCTGTGATTCTGGCTTTGATGGATATGGGTATGGTGTATGGGGGAGTGGTGGTTCTTGGGAGTAATTGGATTGGTGTTGGGGTGGATAAGGATCGTATGGTGGCGAATGGTGAAAAGAAGCTTGTGAGTGTGGTGGCTCGAGGTTATGTTGAGAGGATGGTCTATAGGCACAGGGAGGGGCTTGTTGGTAGTTACAAGATTGTCCACCATATCTTTCAGCTGGGTATGCATTGTAGAATGGTCGTTGTCCATGATATCTTGGAGGGTGTTGTTGCCTAAAGGGTTGATTAGATCCTCTTGGCTCCATCCATCCTTGATTGGTCTGACCTTGATGCATATTTCTGCTGTGGTTTCTATTTCCTTCAACAAAGTTAGAACCAAACTCAAAGCGAGAGGGGATACGTGTTCTTGTATAACTTGGAAAAGCTCTTTACTTGACCAACAGCTTGAAAACATATTCTCCTAAATTTCTAATTATCTGGATTTAACGAGATACGTGACATATAATCCACTTATATTTGGGTAATTAGGATTTCTGTGGCATATAACTAGAATGGAACTTCACCCTCTAATTGGAATTAATTGACCAAGGAATTAGCGGTTGATGAATTTTAGAGGAGACTAAAAAGGTCTAAGGAATTAGGGTTTAGTCATATATAGTTTGTCAAGAATTAAATCTTTCATGATTAAGATAAATTAATAAGAAAAGTCAGTCCAGAAAATAGATAACTCTGAAGCTTTAACTGCTTTCTCTGTATTTCATTCCCAACTTATTTATTTCCTGTCTTCTGATATTCTAAGTTTCTTGTTTAATACTTTTTGAACTCTCAAACACCATTATCTGTTTGTCTAACTAAGTAAATCACTTAACCGTTGTTGCTTAGTGACGTTAGGATTTTTGCTAGTAAAGAATTTTATAAAAATATTCGCGTTGTAGATATAGCTTCTAAACTAACAGAAGTTCCTTCGTACAAACGTTTTGGTTGTCACAAGTAACAAACCCCTTTAAAATTGATAACCGAGTATTTAAACCTCGGGTCGTCTTCTCAAGGAATTGCAGGGAGGTATGTTCTTATTATTGGCTATTGAAAAGGTAAAATTGGGGTTTTGAGAATGAGAAATAAATATAACAAATAATTTAAATGACAATTAAAATAAATAAATACTGTAAAGCAAAACTTTTGGCAAGGTATGAGAAATTGGAAGTCCAGACTTTGTTATTCTTATCAATAATAATGAAAGTTGAATCTTAATTCCACTTAGTCAACCTTTGCTAAAGCAAAGGAAAGTCAAGGGACTAATTAGTTGACCTTCGAATCCTATTTATTTCCTAGGAAAAGGTTGGGATTATTGAAGTTCAGTTCAATTAGCAAAGATAACAGTTATCAATTATGTTGAGCTAAGATAACTCCTGAGTTACTAATTTCTCAACCAAGACCAAAAGGAAAAGAAATTAAATCTGCTGGAATAAAAATTATCTTCAGATTGAGAATAATCAATGGCATAAATAAAGAAAGCAATATTAAACTGAAATACCTCAAATATCATTAAATAAGAAAATCATCATGAAAGTGGCATAGGCCAATTAGGCAACATAACTAATACAAGCAAGCATTCAAATGTCTGAAAATAAGAAATAACATAGAGTGAAAGAACATTGAACCTGGGATTGAGAGTCACTCCTAAAACTAAGAGAAGTCCTAAATCCTAAATTCTAAATTCTAATCCTAAAGAGAGAGAGGAGAGGACCTCTCTCCAAACTAGATCTAAATCATGGAAAGTGACTAAAAAATGCCTCCCTCACTGAATGGATGCATTCCTCCACTTTATAACCTCCAATCTATGCTGTCTGTACTTGGATCTGGGCCAAAAGGGCTTCAGAATTCGCTGGGGTGTATTTTGTAAATTCTAGTACGAGGCCTCTGTCACGCGTCCGCGTGGGTCACGCGGTCACGTCATCTGGAGTTCTTCTTATCACGCGGTCGTGTCGGTCATGCGTCCGCATCGTATGCCATTCGCTCAAGTCGCGCGGTCGCGTCAGTCATGCGGCCGCGTCGCTGCTTCTTTGCTCTTGGCACGCGATCGCGTCGTCCATGCGATCACGTGGATGCCAGATTCTTCAAAACTCCGTTTTGCACTTTCCTTCCATTTTTGTATGATTTCTTTTCCATCCTTTAAGTCATTCTGCCTTAGAAGATCTGAAACTACTCTAACACACTAATCACGGCATCAAATGGAAATAAAGGAAATTAAAATAATTAATTTTAAAGCATAGGAAACATGTTTTTCACATACATCACATAATAAGGAAGGGAAAGTAAAACCATGCAATTAATATAAATAAGTGGGTGAAGGATTGAATAAATCACTCAGATTAAGCACAAAATATATCCTAAAATATGGGTTTATCACTTAGTCCATCAATCCCGGTGGGATCGACCCTCATTCACTTGAGGTACTACTTGGTACGACCCGGTGCACTTACCGATTTGTTTGTGGTTATAAATTCCGCACCAAATTTTTGATGCCGTTGCCGGAGATTAATTGTGATTGATAATTACTCGTTATTTGATTGCTTAGATTAGATAATTTTTCTTTTAATTAGTTTTATTTTAGTATTATTAATTTCTATTTTTCATTTTTTCCTTAATTTTTTTTCTTGTTTTTCGTTCACATTCTCCCCTGTTCCCTTTCTTTTTTTATTTTCTTTTAACTTTTAATTTCTCTAACTTTAATTTTTATTTTTTTCAAGACCTTCATGCATTCCTTTTTTATTTTCATTTTTATTTTCGTTTTCTTTTGTTAGTGTCTTATTTATTCAATATATTTTTATTTTATTTTATTTTATTTTAATTTTTCTAATTTTGTTTTTCTTTTTATTTTCTTATAATTTATTTTTGTTGTTTTTCATTATTTTTATTTTTCTATTTTTTGAAATTAAGTTTGGTGTTTTCGTAGTAATTTTTCTTTTAAAAATATTTTTTAAAACACTAGTATTTTCTTTGTTTAATTTCTAATTTTTTCGATCACCTCTTTTCATTTATTTTTGAATATTTTTTTTATTTTTATTATTATTTATTTTATTTCTTTTAAAAAAAATTCTGTTTTTTCTTTTTTTGCTTTCCTGTTTACCACATGGTGCGTTTAATTCTATTTGGTGTTTTGTGTTAAGGAAAAATAATGGACAGATATCACATGGGTTACCACTCACACCCATGGAGTGATTCATATTATTGTGGATTGAGGAACTATCCGAATTTTGTTTGGCAAAATCAAAACCAAAGAAACCTTAGTGCTTCATGTTCCAACTATCAAAAGCCACCACCCCCCTATTCATATCAAGAACCACCATCTCCATATACATACCGAGAACCATCATCTTTCTACCCATATCAAGAGCCACCACCTCCCTATTCATATCAAGAACCACCATCTCCATATACATACCAAGAACCATCATCTTGCTACCCATATGAAGAGCCACCATCTACCTATTCATACCAAGAACCATCCTCTTTTTACTCTTATCAAAAACCATCATCTCCTTCTTATTCATATCAAGAGCCACATCTCCTTATTCATATCAACAACCATCATCTCTTGAGCTTCTCATGAAAGAATTCATACATGATATAAGGACGAGTGTCAAAAATGTAGAGAAATATGTGCAGTCGATTATCAAGAACCAGGAAGAGGAACAAGCAAATTTCTTCCCAAGAAATATAATGCAAGATCCTATGGATGAAAGTGAGGAAATCAATCAAAGGAGTTCATACTCCAGTGAATTAGAGAATTTTTCACCCTCACACATGGAAGAAGAGGAAGATGCAAAAATAAAGGAGGAAGATGCACCAACAAAGAATGAAGATGCACAAATAAAGGAGGTTGTACGGGATGAAAACAATTATGGGAATCTACACTCCAATGAAGCAGAGAATGGCATAGATGACGAGTTTATTGAACCACCAATTCAAGAAGTTCTTGATGAAGGGTACACTCTAACCATCACACAACACCCAAATTTTGAAATCAAAGAAGTGAAGGCAACCAAGGAAAGCACTGAAAAGGGGATTGTGACAAAGAAATAGAAGAAAATATCCTTGATAAAGAGAAGGTCAGAAAAAAATAATCCAACCTCTACCCCCAACAAGCAAGGTTAATCAAGCTAATTACAATAAAAGAAAGCTTCTTAGGAGGAATTTATATCAGGGGGCACTAATTTTCATCTCTCCCCCTTTGGAGACATTTCTTTTAACCAACTGGAAGAAGAAGAAGACAATTCAACAATCAAGTGTCAAGCTAGTGACATTAAAGAAGTGCTTGTTGGGAGGTAGCCCAACTACTAGTATCCTTGTTTTTGCAGTTACTATGGTTTTAATTTTATATTTATTTTGATTTTAGCATTATAGTTATTTTAGTTATGGTTTTAAATTACTTTATCTAATTTTTTTTAGAATTTTTCTTGTTTTATATGTGTTTTGGTCATGCAGAATGATTAAAAAAAAACAGGAGCAATTAAGAAGAATTTTTGACACCCTGTTTTCAGCTTTTCTTTGCTTGAGGACAAGCAAACTTTTAAGTTTGGTGTTGTCACTTCGCTTTTGGCCTTTTCTGTTTATTTTAATAGCACCAAAGGGAGATGAATGTTCTTCATGGAGGAATGAGATGGCCACCAGCATAACTGTGTTGGTTGAGTTCTTTTCATTCTATATTTTCTCCTGTTCTTAGTATGTCATATTCCTATTTTCTGTTTATTTTGTTATTGCATGATCAGTTATATTTTCAATTCCCAGGTTCTAATTTAATTTACTGGCTATTTTGTTATTTGATTTTCTTTTATGCTGAAAAAGAGTGTCTCATGTATTGCTCACTGAGCTTGAAAATCAAAAGAAAAGAATAAAGTGATGTAATGCATGAAAAGAGTGAGTTTATATTTAAGATTAATCTTATTTACTTAAATGTGGTGGTATTATTTGTAATTCTGAATGAATGACATGAATAGTGCATATTTGAATTTGAATGAAGAGATGTTGATGTATGAGGAACAGGAATTTTGAGAATTATTATGACTTCTTTGAAATAAACAAAAATTTAATCCTTGAAGCAAAAGAGATAGCAAAATAAGCATAAAAGAAAGGTCCAAAGCTCTGAGCATCAATGACTAGGGAGTCTGAAATAATCAAAAGCTCAAAGAGTTGTTTTTCTAGTCATATGCTTGTGGTATTCTTGTTTCAAGTAACCTTTGAAGACAGAACATTTAGAGTCGTGACCAAATGCATTCAGCAGGGTATGCCAAAGGCTTTGAGCACCACTGTCTAGGAGTAACTAAAAGAAAAATCAGAATTTAGAAAGAGTTCACCAGTCAAATGCTTGTTGTGTTTCTGTGTCAAGTAAAGCTTGAGACAAAACATTTAAAGTCACGGCTAGGCTCAAGGTGCAAATCACCAAAGAAAAGAAAATTAAGGTAAATTTTGATGTGTTCAAGGATTAAACTAGAGTATAAAGATCAGAGAATTCATAATATGATCCGGAGTCTAATTCTGAATGACACTGACATTCCTTTGATTCAAAGGAGAGTGAGATGCCAAAACTGTTCAAAGTTACAATGAATAAACCCCACTTTAAGAATAGACTTGAGCCTGACTAATCTCACTTCTCATGCAAATTCACATCTTGATCATGTACTGATTTTGGTTGCTTGAAGACAAGTAACAATTCATGTTTGGTGTTGTGATGCGTGAGCATCTTATCTATTTTTTCCTTGTGAATTTGCACTTGAATTGCTAAGTTTAATCAAAATTTAAATATATTTTGGCCACTATGGATGATACTTTGAGTTGTGCACAATTCTACTTATTTCAGGTAGCATTCGGAGGGATTTGACGGAGTTTTGTAGCAAACAAGGAAGAAAGCGAATGATGCTGTCAATCCTGGCCTCCTTGCACTCAAACAAAAATACCTTGAGCTACAGATATTCAATTGATGCGATTTCTGCAGCATTGGAAAGCTAACTTCTACGGCTTTCCAATAATATATAATAGTACACAATTCGCTTCTAGCAACCTCTGCATCCTCCATGTTGAACTTAGTTCCTGCGAAGTTCAGCGTGGATTTGAGAACTCCCAGGGAAGCACACGCTGCCTTCTCCACGCTGAACTTGGGAAAAGTCAAGTTTAGCGTGGATTCAAAGGAACACGCTAAAGACGCCACTGCCTCCTCCACGCTGAACTTGGATGGATCCTCATAATACGAATGGTCCCCAATCTTCTTCTAAAGGCTGCACGCATAGTTTAATTAAATTTGATTAAATTTGTATTCTATTTTAAAATAGAAAAAGATTTTATTTTAGTTTTAGAAAATAGATTTTAAATTAATTAGGATTAGATATAAAAGAGAAAAGAAACTTCTCTTCTAGGGATTATTCCATCTCATTCTGAAAATTACAGTTTACCAGAATCTTAATTTTTCTCTCTGAACCATGAGCAACTAAACCTCCACTGTTAAGGTTAGGAGCTCTGTCCATTGTATGGATTGATTCTGTTGCTTATTTTTTCTATTTTAATTCATGTACTGATTTATATTTCAAGAATTGTTTTCATTTTTTATTTTATAAATTTGGGTGGAACGAAAGTATGACCCTCTTTCTAATTGAGTTCTTGTATAACTTGGAAAAGCTCTTTACTTGAACAACAGCTTGAAAACATATTCTCCTAAATTTCTAATTATCTGGATTTAACGGGATACGTGACATATAATCCTCTTATATTTGGTTAATTAGGATTTCTGTGGCATATAACTAGAATGGAACTTCACCCTCTTATTGGAATTAATTGACCGGGGAATTGGCGGTTGATGAATTTTAGAGGAGACTAAAAAGGTCTAAGGAATTAGGGTTTAGTCATATATAGTTTGCCAGGGAATTAAATCTTGCATGATTAAGATAAATTAATAAGAAAAGTCAATCCGGAAAATAGATAACTCTGAAGCCTTAACTGCTTTCTCCTTATTTCAGTCCCTACTTATTTATTGCATGTCTTCTGATATTCTGAGTTTCTTGTTTAATGCTTTTTGAACTCTCAAACACCATTTTCTGTTTGTCTAATTAAGTAAATTACTTAACCATTGTTGCTTAGTCCATCAATCCTCGTGGGATCGACCCTCATTCACTTGAGGTACTACCTGGTACGACCCAGTTCACTTGCCGGTTAGTTTGTGGTTATAAATTCTGCACCAAGTTTTTGGCGCCGTTGCCGGAAATTGATTGTGATTGATAACTACTTGTTATTTGATAGCTTAGATTAGATAATTTTTCTTTTAATTAGTTTTATTTTAGTATTATTAATTTCTATTTTTCATTTTTTTCCTTAATTTTTTTCTTGTTTTTCGTTCACATTCTCCCCTGCTCCCATTCTTTTTTTTGTTTTCTTTTAACTTCTAATTTCTCTAACTTTAATTTTTATTTTTTTCAAGACCTTCTTGCGTTCCTTTTTTATTTTCATTTTTATTTTCGTTTTCTTTTATTAGTGTCTTATTTATTTAATATCTTTTTATTTTATTTTATTTTATTTTTTTAATTTTTTCTTTTTATTTTCTTATAATTTATTTTCGTTGTTTTTCATTATTTTTATTTTTCTATTTTATGAGTCTTGTTTAATTTTTCCATTTAATTTTTGAATTCTATAGCATTTATTTTTTCTTAATTTCTGAAATTAGGTTTGGTGTTTTCGTAGTAATTTTTCTTTTAAAAATATTTTTAAAACACTAGTATTTTCTTTGTTTAATTTTTGATTTTTTAGTTCACCTCTTTTCATTTATTTTTGAATATTTCTTTTATTTTAATTATTCTTTATTTTACTACTTTTAAAAAATTCTATTCTATCTTCTTTGCTTTCCTGTTTACCACGTGGTTCGTTTAATTCTGTTTGGTGTTTTGTGTTAAGGAAAAATAATGGAGAGAGATCACATGAGTTACTACTCACACCCACGGAGTGATTCATATTATTGTGGATGGAGGAACTATCCGAATTTTGGTTGGCAAAGTCAAAATCAAAGAAACCTCAGTGCTTCATGTTCCAACTATCAAGAGCCACCACCTCCCTATTCATATCAAGAACCACCATCTCCATATAAATACCAAGAACCATCATCTTTCTACCCATATCAAGAGCCACCACCTCCCTATTCATATCAAGAACCACCATCTCCATATACATACCAAGAACCATCATCTTGCTACCCATATCAAGAGCCACCATCTACCTATTCATACCAAGAACCATCCTCTTTTTACTCTTATCAAAAACCATCATCTCCTTCTTATTCATATCAAGAGCCACATCTCCTTATTCATATCAAGAACCATCATCTCTTGAGCTTCTCATGAAAGAATTCATACATGATATAAGGACGAGTGTCAAAAATGTAGAGAAATATGTGCAGTCGATTATCAAGAACCAGGAAGAGGAACAAGCAAATTTCTTTCCAAGAAATATAATGCAAGATCCTATGGATGAAAGTGAGAAAATCAATCAAAGGAGTTCATACTCCAGTGAATTAGAGAACTTTCCACCCTCACACATGGAAGAAGAGGAAGATGCAAAAATAAAGGAGGAAGATGCACCAACAAAGAATGAAGATGCACAAATAAAGAAGGTTGTATGGGATGAAAACAATTATGGGAATCTACACTCCAATGAAGCAGAGAGTGGCATAGATGACGAGTTTATTAAACCACCAATTCAAGAAATTCTTGATGAAAGGTACACTCTAACCATCACACAACACCCAAATTTTGAAATCAAAGAAGTGAAGGCAACCAAGGAAAGCACTGAAAAGGGGATTGTGACAAAGAAATAGAAGAAAATATCCATGATAAAGAGAAGGTCAGAAAAAAATAATCCAACCTCTACCCCCAACAAGCAAGGTGAATCAAGCTAATAATAATAAAAGAAAGCTTCTTAGTAGGAATTTATATCAGGGGGCACTAATTTTCATCTCTCCCCCCTTGGAGACATTTCTTTTAACCAACTGGAAGAAGAAGAAGAGAATTCAACAATCAAGTGTCAAGCTAGTGACATTAAAGAAGTGCTTGTTGGGAGGTAGCCCAACTACTAGTATCCTTGTTTTTGCGGTTACTGTGGTTTTAATTTTATAGTTATTTTGATTTTAGCATTATAGTTATTTTAGTTTTGGTTTTAAATTACTTTATCTAATTTTTTTTTAGAAATTTTCTTGTTTTATATGTGTTTTGGTTATGCAGAATGATTAGAACAAGAACAGGAGCAATTAAAAAGAATTTTTGACACCCTGTTTTCAGCTTTTCTTTGCTTGAGGACAAGCAAACTTTTAAGTTTGGTGTTGTCGCTTCACTTTTGGCCTTTTCTGTTTATTTTAATAGCACCAAAGGGAGATGAATGTTCTTCATGGAGGAATGAGATGGCCACCAGCATAACTGTGGTGGTTGAGTTCCTTTCATTCTATATTTTCTCCCATTCTTAGTATGTCATATTTCTACTTTCTATTTTTTTTTTGTTATTGCATGATCAGTTATATTTTCACTTCCTAGGTTCTAATTTAATTTACTGGCTATTTTGTTATTTGATTTTCTTTTATGCTGAAAAAGAGTGTCTCATGTATTGCTCATTGAGCTTGAAAATCAAAAGAAAAGAATAAAATGATGTAATGCATGAAAAGAGTGAGTTTATATTTAAGATTAATCTTATTTACTTAAATGTGGTGGTATTATTTGTAATTCTGAATGAATGACATGAATAGTGCATATTTGAATTTGAATCAAGAGATGTTGATGTATGAGGAACAAGAATTTTGAGAATTATTATGACTTCTCTGAAATAAACAAAAATTTAATCCTTGAATCAAAAGAGACAGCAAAATAAGCATAAAAGAAAAGTCCAAGGCTTTGAGCATCAATGACTAGGGAGTCTGAAATAATCAAAAGCTCAAAGAGTTGTTTTCCTAGTCATATGCTTGTGGTATTCTTGTTTCAAGTAACCTTTGAAGACAGAATATTTAAAGTCATGACCAAATGCATTCAGCAGAGTATGCCAAAGGCTTCGAGCATCACTGTTTGGGAGTAACTGAAAAAAAAAATCAGAATTTAGAAAGAGTTTCCCAGTCAAGTGCTTGTGGTGTTTCAGTGTCAAGTAAAGCTTGAGACAAAACATTTAAAGTCATGGCTAGGCTCAAGGTGCAAAGCACCAAAGAAAAGAGAATTAAGGTAAATTTTGATGTGTTCATGGATTAAACTGGAGTATAAAGATCAGAGAATTCATAATATGATTCGGAGTCTAATTCCGAATAACACTGACATTCCTCTGATTCAAAGGAAAGTGAGATGCCAAAACTATTCAAAGTTACAAGGAATAAACCCCACTTTAAGAATGGACTTGAGCATGACTAAACTCTCACTTCTCATGCAAATTCACATCTTGATCATGTATTGATTTTGCTGGCTTGAGAACAAGCAACAATTCAAGTTTGGTGTTGTGATGCGTAAGCATCTTATCTATTTTTTCCTTGTGAATTTGCACTTGAATTGCTAAGTTTAATCAAACTTTAAATATATTTTGGCCACAATGGATGATACTTTGAGTTGTGCACAATTCTACTTATTTCAGGTAGCATTCGGAGGGATTTGACGGAGTTTTGTAGCAGAAAAGGAAGAAAGCAAATGATGCTGTCAATCCTGACCTCCTTGCACTCAAACGGGAATAACTTGAGTTACAAAAGTTCAATTGACATGATTTCAGTGGTATTGGAAAGCAAATTTCTAGGGCTTTCCAACAATATATAATAGTGCACATTAAGAGCAACCTCTGCATCCTCCACATTGAACTTGGTTCCTGCGAAGTTCAGTGTGGATTTGAGAACTCCCAGTGAAGCACACACTGCCTTCTCCACGCTGAACTTGGGAAAAGCCAAGTTCAGTGTGGATTCAAAGGAACATGCTAAAGACGCCACTGCCTCCTTCATTTCCAAGTTTAGCGTGGATCCTGATAATACGAGTGGTCCCCAATCTTCTTCCAAAGGTTGCACGCATAGTTTAATTAAGGGTTAAGTATGGTTTTGGTCCCTAAAGTTTAGCGTCAGAATCGAAACCATCCCTCATCTAATTTTTTATTTAAAATCGTTCTTAACGTTTTTTTTTGTATTAAAATTGTTCTTTTTAATAAATTTTTTATATTATTCCTAATCTACCCCATATTTTAAACAAAAAGTTATAAAATTTCCCTCACCGCCTCACCACACAACCCTCATCTCTTCGCCCAACCCTCACCGTCGCGCCAGCCACCCACGGCAAAGGAGAGAGATCAAGACAGAGAGAGACGCGAAGAGGGAGAAGGACTCGTGCTGCTGCATCTTGCTGCCTCGCCGCCTCGCTACCTCACCGCTTCAGCTTCTTGCTTCGATCTCTATTTCTGCTTTGTCTTCGGTTTCTTCTTCTGGGTTTGCTTGAATTTGAGTTTTGTGTTTGTTTTTCTGAGTTTGAATTTTAGATTATGAGTTATGGGTTCCGATGATGATGATGATTTTCTGAGTTGAGTTTTTGTTTTTTTGAGTTTGAATTCTGGGGTTGTTTTTCTAAATTTGAGTTCTAGATCTGAGTTCTGATGAGGATGACAATGATGATGTTGATTTTCTGAGTTTTGGTTGGTGTGATGTAGATGGTGATGGAGTAACAGTGGGTGTGGGTGGTGGTGGTGGGTTTTGGTTTTGAGTTCTTATGATTCCATTATCCATGGTGATGCTGGTGCTAGTGTTGGTGGTGATGGTGGTGGTGGTGTTGGTGGTGGTGTTGGTACTGGTTGTGGTGGTGGTGGTGGTGGTGGTATTGGTGTTGGTGGTGGTGGAGGAGGTAATTGTGCTATAGTGGTGAGGGTATTTTTGTCCGAAAAAATTAAAAGGACGATTTTAATACGAAAAAAATGTTAAGGACGATTTTAAATTGAAAATTAGATGAGGGACGATTTCGATTCTAGCGCTAAACTTTAGGGACCAAAACCATACTTACCCCTTTAATTAATTTTGATTAAATTTGTATTCTATTTTAAAATAGGAAAGGATTTTATTTTAGTTTTAGAAAATAGATTTTAAATTAATTAGGATTAGATATAAAAGAGAAAAGAAACTTCTCTTTTGAGGATTATTCCATCTCATTCTGAAAATTACGTTTACCTGAATTCTAGTTTTTCTCTCTGAACCATGAGCAACTAAACCTCCACTGTTAAGGTTCAGAGCTCTGTCTATTGTATGGATTGATTATATTGCTTGTTTTTTCTATTTTAATTCATGTACTGATTTATATTTCAAGAATTATTTTCGTTCTTTATTTTATGAATTTGGGTGAAACGAAAGTATGACCCTCTTTCTAATTGAGTTCTTGTATAACCTGGAAAAGCTCTTTACTTGAACAACAGCTTGAAAACATATTCTCCTAAATTTATAATTATCTGGATTTAACGGGATACGCGACATATAATCCTCTAATTTGAATTAATTGACCGAGGAATTGGCGGTTGATGAATTTTAGAGGAGACTAAAAAGGTCTAAGGAATTAGGGTTTAGTCATATATAATAAATCTTGCATGATTAAGATAAATTAATAAGAAAAGTCAATCTGGAAAATAGATAACTCTGAAGCCTTAACTGCTTTCTCCGTATTTTATTCCCAACTTATTTATTGTCTATCTTCTGATATTATGAGTTTCTTGTTTAATGCTTTTTAAACTCTCAAACACCATTTTCAATTTGTCTAACTAAGTAAATCACTTAACCGTTGTTTCTTAGTCCATCAATCCTCGTGGGATCCACCCTCATTCACTTTAGGTACTACTTGGTACGACCCGGTGCACTTGTCGGTTACTTTGTGGTTATAAATTCCACACCAGTTCCCCCATGGGCATGCTTATATATATATATATATATGAATTTAAGCTTTGGCCTTTGTCTCTCCCCATGGATGAGCTTGAGATTTTTTCCATGGATATTATTAAAATTGGGGATACGCGTACAGAGGCACTATCCATTGGTTAGCTATCAGGACATATCATGTCAGCTGTATAACCGACAAATGAGCTCATTAGCCATAGGACAAACAAACATCATATGCATTTGTATGTTTTGCTTGGGTTAGCTATATAACTAACAAATGAGCTCATTAGCATATCTATTTAACTATGCTTATCTGCTATTTGGCCTACTTGCTATATTTGTATCCTATCTTTATTTTCCTAGTTTGTATTGTGTGTATGTGCAACTTGGAGATCCCATGCTGATGGTGGTGAAGTTGAGGGTTATTTTCCTAATTGTGATGATTTGATTGCCGATTTAGTTGGGTTACTTGTGTTGGGAGTTATGATTGGTTTCTGATTGATGTATTAGTAAAGTATGAAAAATCAAGTTTGTTCAGTATAGACTTAATAAACCTATGCTTGCAACAGGTTGATCATTCATACAGTCTAGGAAACTGATTAAAATTTTTTTATAAGAAAACAAAGGTTTTGGATTTCTAAAAAATTAAATATTATTTCTTTGAAAAGGTTTTGGATCATTAGTTTACGAACGGATTCCTCGCGGTTTAGAATTTCACAAATAAATTCACGTTGCTAGTATAGCTTCTAAACCAACAAAGAATCCTTTCGTACAAAAACTTGTTTGTCACTAAAGCAAACCCAATAAAAATTAATAACCAAAGTATTTAAACCTCGGGTCGTCTCTCAAGGAATTTCAGGAAGGTGTGTTTATTATTGGCTATGAGAAAAGTATCTTTTTGAGTTTTTGAAAGGTTTGAACAAGGAATGTAAATGACAAGGAAGTAAACTAATTATCATGAAAACCCTTGCAAGGTATAAGAACTGGACGTCCTATCCTAGTTATCCTTATCAATTGTGATGAGAATTGGCTTTTGCTCCCACTTGGTCAACCTCTAACTATGAAGGTATGTTAAGTGGATAAAATCAATTTGATTCCTCAGGTCCTAGTCAATTCCTAAGAAAACGCTAGAGTTAGGAGAATTCAAATCAATTAGTAAAGAATGCCAATTTTCAATCAACAAGGAGTTTGATAACTCAAGTGTCTCCAATTACTCAACACAAGCTAAGAATGTAAAAAGCTAAATTAAAATCATATATATGAAATACCTCAAATTGCATTAAATAAAGAAATCAAATCCAACATGGAGTTCATAAACAAATAAAAGAGAAACTAAATTAAAAGAACATTGAACATGGAATTGAGAAGAAGTTAACCTAACCTAAGAGAAATCCTAAATCCTAAATTGGTGGACGAAATTGTGATCATCAATGTTGTACTCTTTATTGTTGTATGGAATAATTATAATGGCTCTTTGCTATGTGTGGACACAACTCCGTTCAACTAACCAGCAAGTGTACTGGGTCGTCCAAGTAATAAACCTTACGTGAGTAAGGGTCGATTCCACAGAGATTGTTGGTATGAAGCAAGCTATGGTCATCTTGTAAATCTCAGTCAGGCGGATAGTAATTGATTATGGTTTTTCGAAAATTAATAAATAATAAACATAAAATAAAGATAAAGTTACTCATGTAATCCAATGATGGGGATTTTAGATAGGCGTAAGGAGATGCTGTGCTCCTCCTGAATCTCTGCTTTCCTACTGCTTTTATCCAATTTTATCACTCCCTTCTATGGCAAGCTGTATGTAGGGCATCACCATTGTCAATGGCTACATTCCATCCTCTCAGTGAAAAAGGTCCAAATGCTCTGTCACAGCACGGCTAATCATTTGTCGGTTCTCAATCAGGTTGGA
>NC_029780.3:74981464-74981765 GCF_000817695.3 Arachis duranensis | reverse complement strand
CCTTCCGGATTCCCATGAATGCCGCCATCAATTCTAGCTTATACCACGAAGATTCTGTTTAAGGAATCCAAGAGATATGCGTCCGGTCTAGGGTAGAACGGAAGTGGTTGTCAATCACGCGCGTTCATAGGTGAGAATGATGATGAGTGTCACGGATCATCACATTCATCAATTTGAAGTGCAACGAATATCTTAGAATAGGAATAATTCGAATTGGATAGAAAATAATAGTAATTGCATTGAAACTTGAGGTACAGCAGAGCTCCACACCCTTAATCTATAGTGTGTAGAAACTCCACCA
>NC_029780.3:74980882-74981458 GCF_000817695.3 Arachis duranensis | reverse complement strand
ATTAAAACTTGAGGTACAGCAGAGCTCCACACCCTTAATCTATGGTGTGTAGAAACTCTACCGATGAAAATACATAAGTGAAAGGTCCAGGCATGGCCGAGTGGCCAGCCCCCATGATCTGAGAACTAATCGTCCCAAGATGTCTAATACACTAGTAAAAAGTTCTATTTATAATAAACTAGCTACTAGGATTTACAGGAGTAAGTAATTGATGCACAAATCCACTTCCGGGGCCCACTTGGTGTGTGTTTGGGCTGAGCTTGATCTATCCATGAGCTGAGGCTTCTTTTGGAGTTGAACGCCAAGTTGTAACGTGTTTTGGGCTTTCAACTCCGGGTCGTGACGTGTTTCTGGCGTTTTACTTCAGACAGCAACATGGAACTGGCGTTGAGCGCCGGTTTACGTCGTCAATTCCCAAATAAAGTATGGAGTATTATATATTGCTGGAAAGCTCTGGATGTCTGCTTTCCATCGCCGTTAAGAGCGCGCCATTTGGAGTTCTGTAACTCCAGAAAATCCATTTCGAGTGCAGGGAGGTCAGATTCCAACAGCATCAGCAGTCCTTTGTCAGCCTCT
>NC_029780.3:74978761-74980785 GCF_000817695.3 Arachis duranensis | reverse complement strand
AAATCACAGAAAAACACACAAACTCATAGTAAAGTCCAGAAATGTGAATTTAACATAAAAACTAATGAAAACATCCCTAAAAGTAGTTTAAACTTACTAAAAACTACCTAAAAACAATGCCAAAAAGCGTATAAATTATCCGCTCATCACAACACCAAACTTAAATTGTTGCTTGTCCCCAAGCAACTGAAAATCAAATAGGATAAAAAGAAGAGAATATACTATAAGTTCCAAAATATCAATGAATATTAATTCTAATTAGATGAGCGGGACTTGTAGCTTTTTGCTTCTGAACAGTTTTGGCATCTCACTTTTTCCTTTGAAGTTCAGAATGATTGGCTTCTCTAGGAAGTTAGAATTTCGGATGGTGTTATTAATTCTCCTAGTTAAGTATGTTGATTCTTGAACACAGCTACTTATGAGTCTTGGCCGTGGCCCTAAGCACTTTGTTTTCCAGTATTACCACCGGATACATAAATGCCATAGACACATGACTCGGTGAACCTTTTCAGATTGTGACTCAGCTTTGCTAGAGTCCCCAGTTAGAGGTATCCAGGGCTCTTAAGCACACTCTTTTGCTTTGGATCACGACTTTAACCTCTCGGTCTCAAGCTTTTCACTTGGGCCTTCATGACACAAGCACATGGTTAGGGACAGCTTGGTTTAGCCGCTTAGGCCTGGATTTATTTCCTTGGGCCCTCCTATCCATTGATGCTCAAAGTCTTGGATCCTTTTTACCCTTTCCTTTTGGTTTTAAGGGCTATTGGCTTTTTCTGCTTGCTTTTTCTTTTTCTTTCTATTTTTTTTCGCAAGCTTTTGTTTTTCACTGCTTTTTCTTGCTTCAAGAATCAATTTTATGATTTTTCAGATTATCAATAACATTTCTCTTTGTTCATCATTCTTTCAAGAGCCAACAGTTTTAACATTCATAAACAACAAGATCAAAAATATGCATTGTTTAAGCATTCATTCAGAAAACAAAAGGTATTGTCACCACATCAATATAATTAAACTAAATTCAAGGATAAATTCGGAATTCATGTACTTCTTTGTTCTTTTGCATTAAAAACATTTTCATTTAAGAGAAGTGAAGGATTAATGGAATTATTCATAACTTTAAGACATAGTTACTAAACACTAATGATCATGAAGTAGAGACACAAAACATAGATAAACATATAATATAAAAACCGAACAGCAGAAAAGTAAGAACAAGGAATGAATCTACCTTAGTGGTGTCTTCTTCTTGAAGGACCAACAATGTCTTTAAGCTCTTCTATGTCCCTTCCTTGCCTTTGTTGCTCCTCCCTCATTGCTCTTTGATCTTCTCTTATTTCATGGAGAATGATGGAGTGCTCATGATGTTCCACCCTTAATTGTTCCATATTGTAGATCAAATCTTCTAGGGAAGTGTTGAGTTATTCCAAATAGTTGTTGGGAGGAAAGTGCATCCCTTGAGGCATCTCAGGGATTTCTTGATGATGAGCTTCCTCATGCATCTCTTGAGATCCGTGGAGGGTCTCTCTTGCTTGCTCCATCCTCTTCTTGGTGATGGGCTTATCCTCTTCAATGAGGATGTCTCCCTCTATGATAACTCCAGCTGAGTAACATAGATGACAAATAAGAAGAGGAAAATCTAGCCTTGCCATGGTGGAGGACTTTTCGGCTATTTTGTAGAATTCATGGGAGATGACTTCATGAACTTCTACTTCCTCTCCAATCATGATGCTATGAATCATGATGGCCCGATCCACAGTAACTTCAGATCGGTTGCTGGTGGGGATGATGGAGCGTTGAATGAACTCTAACCACCCTCTAGCCACAGGCTTGAGGTCCAGTCTTCTTAGTTGAACCGGCTTGCCTTTGGAGTCTCTTTTCCATTGAGCTCCTTCCACACATATGTCCATAAGGACTTGGTCCAACCTTTGATTAAAGTTGACCCTTCTAGTGTAGGGGCGTTCATCTCCTTGCATCATGGGTGCCAACCTCACATTTTCCGGACTAAAATCTAAGTATTTTTCCCG
>NC_029780.3:74975717-74978668 GCF_000817695.3 Arachis duranensis | reverse complement strand
ATACTCATTTTTCTTGAGTTTGAAAGGGACCTCAGGGATCACCTTCTTCTTTGCCACAACATCATAGAAGTGGTCTTGATGGCTTTTGGAGATGAATCTTTCCATCTTCCATGACTCGGAGTTGGAAGCTTTTGTCTTCCCTTTTCCCTTTCTAGAGGATTCTCCGGCCTTAGGTGCCATCGATGGTAATAGAAAAACAAAAAGATTATGCTTTGACCACACCAAACTTAAAATATTGCTCGCCCTTGAGCAAGAGAAGAAAGAAGAGAAGAAGAAGAAGAAGAAAATATGGAGGAGAGTGAGGGAAGGTGTTTCGGTCAAGGTGTAGAAGAGGGGGTTGTGTTGTGTGAAAATGAAGTAGAATGGAAGGGTATATAGAGGGAGGGGAGTGGGTGTAGTTTCGGTCATTTAGGGTGGGCTTGGGTGGGAAGGATTTTTGAATTTTGAAGGTGGGTGGGGTTTATGAGGAAGAGTGGATGGATGTGAGTGGTGAAGGGGGTAATTGGGAAGAGAGGTTTGAGGTGATTGGTGTAGGGTTTTTGGGAAAGTGTGTTTATTGGAAAGAGAGAATGAATTTTGAGAAGAGGGGAGAATATGTTAGGTGGGGATCCTGTGGGGTCCACAGATCCTGAGATGATCCTGTGGGATCCACAGATCCTGAGGTGTCAAGGATTTACATCCCTGCACCAATTAGGCATGTAAAATTCCTTTGCACACCATTTTGGCGTTTAAACGCTGAAGTGATGCACACTCTGGGCGTTCAACGCCCATGTGTAGCATGTTTCTGGCGTTGAATGCCAGTTCCATGCTTGTTACTGGCGTTCAGCGCCAGCTTTCCTCAAGGCATATTCCTGGCGTTCAAATGCCAGGATGTTGCTTGTTTCTGGCGTTTAGCGCCAGAAACATGCTCTGTTCTGGCGTTGAACGCCAGCCAGATGCACCTTACTGGCGTTTAAACGCCAGTAAGTCCTTCCTCTAGGGTGTGATTTTTCTTCTGCTATTTTTGATTCTATTTTTAATTTTAGTATTTTTTTTCGTGACTCCACATGATCATGAATCTAATAAAACACAAAATAACAATAAAATAAAATTAAAATTAGATATATAAAAATTGGGTTGCCTCCCAACAAGCGCTTCTTTAGTGTCATTAGCTTGACAGTGGGCTCTCATGGAGCCTCACAGATATTCAGAGCATGATGAGGGCCTCCCAACACCAAACTTAGAGTTTGAATGAGGGGGCTTCTCAAAACCAAACTTAGAGTTTGGTTGTGGCCTCCCAACACCAAACTTAGAGTTTGACTGTGGGGGCTCTTTTTGACTCTGTACTTAGAGAAGCTTTTCAGGTTTCCTCTCCATGGTTGCAGAGAAAGGTCCTTGAGCTTTAAACACAAGGTAGTCCCCATTCAATTGAAGGACTAATTCTCCTCTGCTAACATCAATCACAGCGCTGTGGTTAGGAAGGGTCTTCCAAGGATGATGCATCCATCTTCTTCCTTCCTAGTGTCTAAGATTATGAAATCAGCAGGGATGTAAAGGCCTTCAATCTTTACTAACACGTCCTCTACTAATCCATAAGCTTGTCTTACTGACTTGTCTGCTAATTGAAATGAGAATAAGGCAGGCTGTACCTCAATGATCCCTAGTTTCTCCATTACAGAGAGTGGCATAAGATTTATGCCTAACCCCAGGTCACACAGAGCCTTGTTAAAGGTCATGGTGCTTATGGTACAGGGTATTAAGAATTTACCAGGATCTTGTCTCTTTTGAGGTAGAGTTTTCTGAATCCATGTATCTAGTTCACTAATGAGCAAGGGGGATTCAGCTTCATGATAGCTCCTAGATATTGAGCAACTTGCTCTCCAGTTACATCTTCATCCTCTTCTGAGGAGGAATAGTTTTCAGAGCTCATGAATGGCAGAAGGAGATTTAGTGGAATCTTTACGGTCTCTATATGAGCCTCAGATTCCTTTAGGTCCTCAATGGGGAACTCCTTCTTGTTTGAGAGACGTCCCAGGAGGTCATTCTCACTAGGATTTTCGTCCTTCTCCTCCCTTGTGCATTCGGCCATATTGATTACTTCAATGGCCTTACAATCTCCTTTTGGATTCTCTTCTGTATTGCTTGGGAGAATACTGGGAGGAGTTTCAATGACTTTCTTACTCAGCTGAAGTGGCTTTTGATAGATCAGAGACTAAGTTTGCTAAATTAGAGGGGCTCTGTTCAGAATTTTCTGTCTGTTGCTGAGAAGATGATGGAAAAGGCTTGTTATTACTGAGCCTATTTCTTCTTCCATTGTTAAAGCCTTGTTGAGGCTTTTGTTGATCCTTCCATGAGAAATTTGGATGATTTCTCCATGATGAGTTATAGGTGTTTCCATAAGGTTCACCCATGTAATTAACCTCTACTATTGCAGGGTTCTCAGGATCATAAGCTTCTTCAGAAGCTGCTTCTTTAGTACTGTTGGTTGCATTTTGCCATCCATTCAGACTTTGAGAGATCATGTTGACTTGCTGAGTCAACACTTTGTTCTGAGCCAATATGGCATTCAGAGTATCAATTTCAAGAACTCCCTTCCTCAGAGGCGTCCCACTATTCACGGAATTCTTCTCAGAAGTGTACATGAATTGGTTATTTGCAACCATGTCAATAAGTTCTTGAGCCTCTTCAGGCGTTTTCTTTAGGTGAATCGATCCACCTGTAGAATGGTCCAATGACATCTTGGAAAATTTAAATAGACCATAATAGAATATATCTAATATGGTCCATTCTGAAAACATGTCAGAAGGACACTTTTTGGTCATCTGCTTGTATCTTTCACAAGCTTCATATAGGGATTCACCATCTTTTTGCTTGAAGGTCTGAACATCCACTCTAAGCTTTCTTAGCTTTTTAGGAGGAAAGAATTTATCCAAGAAGGCTGTGACCAGCTTATCCCAGGAGTCCAGGCTATC
>NC_029780.3:74974407-74975553 GCF_000817695.3 Arachis duranensis | reverse complement strand
AAAATTTCAGAAAGGTTGCCTCTGGATTGTTGTAGTTTAGCTTCTCTTAGTTTCCTCTTCAGAGTCCTTTCAGGTTCTGGATCAGCTTCGACAAGAGTGTCTTTTTCCTTGTTCCTGCTCATATAGGGAAGAAGAGAACAAGAAAAGAAAGAAGAATCCTCTATGTCACAGTAAAGAGGATCCTTTGTCGTTAGTAGAAGAAGGAATGGAAGAAGAGTGAAGAAGAATGGTTAAGGATAGAGGTAGTGACTTGAGATGAAGAGAGGTGAAGAGAAGTGTTAATAAATAAATAAATAAATAGAAGAAGGAGAGATAGAGAATTTCGAAAATAATTTTGAAAAAGTGGTTAGTGATTTTCGAAAATTAAATATAAGATATAATTAAAATTAGAATTTAAAACAATTAAAAAGAATTTTTGAAAAACAGAGAGGTATTTTCGAAAATTAGAGAGGGATAGGTAGTTAGTTGGTTTTGAAAAAGATATGAAACAAACAAAAGTCAAATAGTTAGTTGAAAAAGATATTAAAATCAAATTTGAAAAGATCAGAAGATTTAGATAAGATATTTTGAAATCAAATTTTTGAAAAAGATAAAATTTTGAAAAAGATATGATAAAAAGATAAGATAAAAAGATAAGATAAAAAGATAAGATTTTTAAGAAAAAGATATTTTGAAAAAGATTTAATTTTTAAAATTAAAATTGATTACTTTACTAACAAGAAACTACAAGATAAGATTCTAGAATTTAAAGATTGAACCTTTCTTAACAAGAAAGTAACAAACTTCAAATTTTTGAATCAATCACATTAATTGTTGTGTAATTTCGAAATTTTTGAAATAAAGATAAGGAAGAGATTTTGAAAATATTTTGAAAAAGATTTTTAAAATTTTCGGAAAAAAGAAAAAAATGAAAAAGATATGATTTTTGAAAAAAACAGATTTTTGAAAAGATAAGATTTTTAAAATTTGAAAATTTGACTTGACTTGTAAGAAACAACTAATTTTGAAAATTTTTGACTAAGCCAACTTCAAATTTTCGAAATTTTGAGAGAAAAAAGGAAAATATATATTTTTTTTATTTTTGAATTTTTAATGGTGAGAGAGAAAAATTAAAAACGTCATTTTTGTGTTTTTCTCTTTTCTTTT
>NC_029780.3:74973833-74974270 GCF_000817695.3 Arachis duranensis | reverse complement strand
TTTTTGATGCAAAGAAAACATGCAAGACACCAAACTTAGAAATCTTTAATGCATGGACTCTAACAAACAAAAAATGCATATGAAAAACAACAAACAACACAAAACAAGAAAACATCAAGATCAAACTAGAAGACTTGTCAAGAACAACTTGAAGATCATGAAGAACACCATGAATGCATGAATTTTTGAAAAATGCAAGAAAATTTTTTTAAAGCATGCAATTGACACCAAACATAAAAGTTGACTCAAGACTTGAACAAGAAACACAAAATATTTTTGATTTTTATGATTTTATGATTTTTTTTTGAAAATTATATTTTAAGAAAACGACAATAAAGAAAAATTTTTGAAAGATTTTTGAAAACTTTTTTTGAAAAGAAAATAAAAAGAAAATTACCTAATCTGAACAACAAGATGAACCGTCAGTTGTCCATACT
>NC_029780.3:74973044-74973277 GCF_000817695.3 Arachis duranensis | reverse complement strand
AGGTGAGAATGATGATGAGTGTCACGGATCATCACATTCATCAAGTTGAAGTGCAACGAATATCTTAAAATAGGAATAATTTGAATTGGATAGAAAATAATAGTAATTGCATTGAAACTTGAGGTACAGCAGAGCTCTACACCTTTAATCTATGGTGTGTAGAAACTCCACCATTGAAAATACATAAGTGAAAGGTTCAGGCATGGCCGAATGGCCAGCCCCCCCAAAAAGTT
>NC_029780.3:74947824-74972868 GCF_000817695.3 Arachis duranensis | reverse complement strand
GGCCCACTTGGTGTGTGTTTGGGCTGAGCTTGATCTATCCACGAGCTGAGGCTTCTTTTGGAGTTGAACGCCAAGTTGTAACGTGTTTTGGGCATTCAACTCCGGGTCGTAACGTGTTTCTGGCGTTTTACTCCAAACAGCAACATGGAACTGGCGTTGAGCGCCAGTTTACGTCATCAATTCCCGAATAAAGTATGGAGTATTATATACTGGTGGAAAGCTCTAGATGTCTGCTTTCCAACGCTGTTGAGAGCGCGCCATTTGGAGTTCTGTAGCTCCAGAAAATCCATTTCGAGTGCAGGGAGGTCAGATTCCAACAGCATCAGCAGTCCTTTGTCAGCCTCCTATCAGAGTTTTGCTCAAGTCCCTCAATTTCAGCCAGAAATTACCTGAAATCACAGAAAAACACACAAACTCATAGTAAAGTCCAGAAATGTGAATTTAACATAAAAACTAATGAAAACATCCCTAAAAGTAGCTTGAACTTACTAAAAATTACCTAAAAACAATGCCAAAAAGCGTATAAATTATCCGCTCATCATAAATCCAAAGAGAGAGGAGAGAGCCTCTCTCTCTAGAAAAACTACATCTAAAACTAAAATCATTGTGTATGAAAAGTTGTATCTTGTGTCAATGAATGGATGCATTCCCCCACTTTATAGCCTCTAATCTATGTTTTCTGGGCCGAAAACTGGGTCAAAAACAGCCTAAAAATTTCCCCCAGCGATTTCTATTAATTTTGCAGATCGTGCATGTCATGCATATGCGTCAGTGATGCGTATGCGTCGCTGGTCGTTTTGGCGTGACACGCGTTCGTTCAAGCACGCGCTCATGTCATACTGCAGAACTCCAATCCACGCGTACGCGTCAAGCACGCGCACACGTCACTGCAATTTTCTCCATGTCGCGCACACGCGTGAGCCATGCGTGCGCGTCACTGCTCACTGGTTATCTTCTTAGTTTCTTGTGTTCTTTCCATTTTTGCACGCTTCCTTTCCATCCTCTAAGCCATTCCTGCCCTATAAACCTTGAAATCACGTAACACACATATCAAGGGATTGAATGGTAATAAGAGATGATTAAAATTAGCTAAATTAAGACCAAAAAAACATGTTTCCAATCATAGCACAAAATCAGGAAGGAAAATATAAAACATGCGATTTATATGAATAAGTGTGAGAATAGTGGATAAAATTCACTCAATTAAGCACAAGATATACCACAAAATAGTGGTGCATCATTAGTCGTTGATTTTTAAAAGAATCATAGGACGAACGATAATCACTGCCTTGAAATCAAACTTCTCTTTAAACATATCTTCTTATAACAATTCTTAAATCATCTACTGAGAACCCATTCGAGGACAATGTCCTCACTCCCCTATAGAATTTCTTTTTTTGTGACAGGTTCTGAAAGCTTTGGCACGAAGCCGCGATCGAACTACAGAACTTTATATATATATTTTCATTTTCTGTAATTGTATATTAAGAAGTTTTGAATAAGTCTATGTATTTATTATTATGTAGATATGATACGTGATTATGTGATTTTAAAGTAAATACTTTTTGCTTTCATAATTAAAGATTCTATTCATATTCACGAAGGCTCAATATTTATTAAATATAGTCTCAAATTAAACGATTAGAGGTAAGTAATGCCTAAACTTTTAGTACGATAATATTTTCCTTCCCAACACTTTCTATCCTCTAATTTACTTGTTCTATAGCCGTTATAGAATTTACAAAATTTTGTAACAATGGAACGTTAAAGAAATGGTTTAAAGGCATACAATTTGTTCCAAATCCTAGAAACTAGTTATTGGATCTCAAATAGGGGTTACAGAAGTTAAACAGCGAATTAGATAGGCAAAAATAGATAAAAATCATCATCTTTGAAAAACAGGACAGTTGTGTATGCACAAGTCCCCCTTTGCGCGTACGCGTGAAACGCGTAAGAAAAATATTCAATTTTGGAAATGCGGGTTGTGCATACGCATGCCTCGTGCGTACCTACAACTCCGTTTTTGTGCATGCACATGAAACTCGCACGAAATTATTTCTCTTCTGTTACACCCCTTATGCGAACGCATACCTCAATTTTCTGTAACTTTTACAAAATTCAGTTTTAAACCCACAAATTCAAACTCATAAATTTTTCTACAAAATTTTGTTTTTCTTCATTCTTAGATGGTTTTAAAGATCTTTCCCTTAGCTTTAATTTAAGAAAATGTCATTCAAATCCAAACTCCGAGCGGCAAGTTATGACCCGTCGAAGTTGGCTAAAAATATGATTTTTACCAATTTCACCTAATCCTTTAATTCTATCCATTCTCAATTCAATTCAATCCTAAACCAGTTCAAAACCATTTCTACACATTCCAAACACTCATTCATCAATTCTCAACCATTCCAACCCTAAATTAACCCATCCACTTTCAACTTATTTAACACATTTCATCAACAATATGCAACATTCATATATTCAAACTCTCAATCAACCCAAAATCAATCCTCTCATTCTCATACAACAATTCACACTACTTAGCTCAACTTACCACATAGGAGATTTCTTCACCCTATCACGGTCTCTGGGCCAATTTCCACAAATCGTGATATTCATACATCTAATTATCAATGAAAATTTCAACATGCATACTCATTTTCATGCAACATGACACTAACATATATTACAATATCCACTTTCAACAATATCACGTCATACTCCTCAATTTCATGTCAAAACACATCAACCAACAAAATACTAATACTAGTCATTATTCAAACACATCAACAATCAATTTCATTCAACTTATCCTATGGGCAAGTAACCTAGGTTTTCATATAACCTTACATAATACGTACTCAAAACTACCACCCATACCTTAATATCGCAATTTCAAGCTTCCAAGCTTTCCTTTCCAAAATTTCACCAAGCCAAGTTTTTAATTACTCAATCTAACATCACATTATATAATTTGACACAATATTAAAAATTAGAGATTTCATAAATTGATGAATCAAGAGAAAAAATGGTTCCGTACTTTTACTCACTAAAATTAGTAATGAATACCACCAAGAACACAAGTTAGAGAGTCCCTATAACATCAAAATTACCAAAAATTCTCAATACGCAAACTAAAATGCAATTTTAGATTTGAATAAAAAACTGGGGTTGAAATTTTGAATTACTCACCAAACTATTCAGATAGAATTGAAGAAGGAGAGACAAGCTTTGCGTGGCCACAAACAGTACGACAATTAGAGCTCCGTAACAAAAGTTATAGAAGTTTGACGGTGAAGCTAGGGTTAGCTTTTCTCTCCTCTTTTCCCTTCTCTCAATTTCAGCTGCCCTTTTCCAAAATAAATGGAAGATGTGCTGAATTATGGGTTAAGTATGGATATATATACTTGGACTTGGATCCAGTGTGACCCAATTTCATTTCCTCAGCCCGTTGACCTAACTTTGGGCCAAAACTCTTAAGATAAGCGTTTTAATTCACACCCTAAATATTTTTATTTTCCTAAATTATAAATATTAATTCTCTAATCCTTTTTTTCTTTCATATAATTTATTTATTAGTTGTTGATTATTTATTTAGTATTTTGTAGGATTTTACACCGTGAAAGAAGGGCAAAGACACGCCCCTTCGATGCTGCCGCTGCCCATCGTGCCCCCAACGATGCCGTCCTCTATGCCTCCAACCACCACAAACTATCCACAGTCAGTTGAGAGTGAAACAAGATCGCGCATCACAGCAACAATGAATGCGCACCACGCCACCGACAAGCGTTGTCTTTGATAAAAACAACGTTTTTGTGTGTTTAACTAGTATTTTTAATGGGTTACCTATGTTCGAATTTATTGTAATATTAACATCACATAAGCTGTTTTATTAAACATGATGACCTCAGAAACAATTCTTAAAAGAACTTTATAAATGATGGAGCAATATTCAAGTTTTGAATGTTTTTTCTCCTAAGTTTCGATTTCTTTTGTATGTTTTAGATGTTTATTTTTTGGGGTTTTGAATGAATTTTTTTAATAGTTTTAGAAGTTTCAATGCTTAGGTTTTAGATGTTCTTTGTCTAATTTTTTTTATGTTTCATTTTGTTAAGTTTTAAAATTTTTAAAATAATTTTGGATATCTCACCATGGTTAAGTTTTGGATTTTTTTATTATGTTTCGGATTCTTTTTATTTTGATTTAAAATAATTTTGCAATGATTTTGGTTTTTGTTATTATTTAGTTTTAGATTTTTTTATAGGTTTTGAATTTTTTCATTAGGTTTTAGTTGTTTCTCCTTATAATTTGAATTGACGTTCCTTTCAAAAAAATTTTAAAAAAATTTTGGACATCTTATTTTTATTAGATTTTGGATATTTTTCTATTATATTTCAAATGTTTTTTATTTGAAATTTTAAAAATAATTTTACGATGATTTAGACGTTTGCTATTATTTAGTTTTAGATATTTTTTAAATTTTAGTTTTTTTATTTAATTTTAAATATTTTTTATGATAATCTGAATTTTCTTTTAATTTTTTTTTTAAAAAAAATTTGTAATTAACTGTAGTTGAGTACAGCCGATAGAATTGTGATAAATTATGTACACATGTATACGCTGCAACTTTATTTGGCTTGAGTGCGTCAGTGGGTGCATGACTACATGTGCATACAAAAGCTAAGATAATGCATACGAATTTTGAGTGTTCTGTGATATCATATCATTTATGTCAAGAGGAAAAACAGGAGACTTCGACTTATAAATTAAATGAACAACAACAACAATAATAATAATAATAATAATAATAATAATAATAATAATAATAATAATTTAGCATTCACATTTTAATTAAATTTTTAAAATAAAATTTATGTCTGTTTATATAATATACATTTCACTTAATTTAATTATTTGTCAATGGATGTGAGACTTTATTTTGTAAACTTGATATCTCAGACTCTTTATAGCATGCATATCCTAAAAAAAAAGTAATAAAAGTTGACACTTGTGATGATGACATTAAAATATAATCCCTGCTGCTTTGGAATTCAAAGTGGAGTGTATATTTTATCCTTATTTTTCTAATCAATAATATTATTTTCTAATCTTCATGTTGCATACAGCAAGCACATTCAACATTAATTCTCTAACTATATAAATGCAAGTGTCCTCCACTACTATTTGTTCACCTATAGATTCTCCTTGCATATTCCATCACTTTTACCACTAACTTTGATAATAATAATAATTCAAAGAAATAGTTTCCAACAAGAAGCTAAGATGAGCCAACAAGAGAAGGAAGTGGTGCAAGGAGCAGTGGAATGGAAGATCAAGGTAGGAGATGATGATGATGATAACCACTCACCAGCGTCATCATCATTATTATTATTATCATCAATGATGGTGGCTTGTATTTGGGGAGCCATACTAGGGGTGGGTATGAAGGTTTGCAAGTTTATGAAGAAAGCATGGCAGATGGGTTTGGATGACCCTAGAAAGTTCATCCATGGATTGAAAGTTGGGGTGGCACTTTCAGCAGTTTCATTTTTTTACTACATGAAGCCTTTATATGAAGGAGTTGGTGGAAATTCTATGTGGGCAGTCATGACAGTTGTGGTAGTTTTTGAATACACAGCAGGTAGGTAATTAATACTTATAATATATACCAAATTTAATTTTAGTGCATTGTGATATCTAAATTATTTTATTATTAGTTTAATGTTGATGGTAATTAATTAGAGTAGGAGTACATAAGCTTTCTTTTTGAAAAAAATTAATTCTTCTTATTTTGATAATTTTTAAAAAATGAAAATAAAAAATTTTATGTACTCATAATGTATTTATACTATAATTAATTACCATTAAAACTAAACTAATAAAAAATAATTTAGATAACAAGGTAAGCGTGAAAGATGTTATTGTAAATAATAATATGGAACATTATGAATGTAAATAAAAAGAAAAAAATTGCAGTAACATTATGGATGCATGGAATTGCAGGGGCAACCATTTGTAAAGTTATAAATAGAATATGTGGGACATCACTTGCTGGGTTTCTAGCCATTGGGGTTCACTGGTTAGCTAACAAAGCTGGAGAACAATGGGGTCCTATGATTGCTGGTGTCTTTCTCTTTCTCTTTGGTAATACTACTCTTTCTATGTGAATGTGCATTATTATTTAGAATAAATATTATTTTGAGTCTTAGCTGTTTGTCCGAAGAACATTATTATTATTTAAGCTGCTTTTGTTATTAGTTGAAATGGTCCCTCGCATATGAACAAATTATCATGTATCGAAATCGTCTAAAATTGAGAATGAATTGAATCTTCAGACAAATAGGCAGAAATAAGTAAAAAAAGAAATTTACTCTATTGCTTATTAATTAGTACATAATTATTGATCATCTTGCTAATTAATTTGTGTGCATGCAGCTTCTGCAATAACATTCTCGAGATTCATTCCTAGCATAAAGGCTCGTTTTGATTATGGGTGCTTAATATTCATACTGACATTCAGTTTGGTTGCGGTGTCGGGTTATAGAGTCGAGAAGTTGTTGGATTTGGCACAACAGAGAGTTTCAACAGTTATAATTGGGACATGCCTTTGTATGATAGTGAGCATGACCATTTGTCCCATTTGGGCTGGTCAAGAGCTTCATCTTTTGGTTACTAAGAATCTTGACAAACTTGCCAACTCCCTACAAGGTCTCCCCTACTACTCCATTTTATTTAGATCTTTAACCGTTATTTTTTTTATGCATTCTTAGCTTAAACAGTAAAGATCGTTTACTTCCAGTATTTTATTCTCTAACAAAATTTTATTTTTTAAAATAAGTAATCAAAAAATTATTCACACATTAGATAGATTAATTTTTTTGTCATTTTGATTGAAGATTAATTTAAGTATTTATTTCATTCTTAAATTATTTAACAAAATAGTTAAAAAAATTTACTTAGGTATATTATCGTATATTTTAAGTAAATATATTACTTAATAAATAATATAATTGTGTATTTAANNCAGAAGAAACTATGGTATATATGTGCATCTACAATAATAATAATAATAATAATAATAACAATAATAATAATGTGTTTTGTATATAGGCAAATTTAGCAAGATGGGAGCCTGCACATGGGCGGTTCAACTTCCGTCACCCATGGAAGCAGTATGTTAAAGTAGGAGCCTCCATGCGCACTTGTGCTTCCTGCTTAGATGCTCTTATTGCCTGCATTAATTCACATAACCAGGTAATTAACTAAATAAAATAGTAAATTATGTATATTTAATACGAGTTATGTTAAGTATATATTAAAATCAATCATCAAAATTAGCCACTAATATAAAATATATATTGAAATACAAATACACATTAAAAATAAATTGAACAACACATGTATTTATATATAAATATATTAGTGACCAATTTTGATGGCTGATTTTGGTATACAAATAGTATTTTTAGACTCTAAATATAAAATATATTTGTATGTACGGTCTCTTTCGGTTATATATATAAAAGACAATGGACAATAAATGAACCGACGTAATATCTTTTGTATTTTTAACTTTGAGCAATGCTAGGGGGCCAACAATTTTTGTGATTGTTAGCCATCAACTAGCCATCAATGATGATTTGATGGTGTGAGATTGGTATGAGATTTCATCCAATGGCTCACATTCCTCTGCTGGTTATATGCTGGCCAAAATTCAATAAAACTGCTGGCCCCTAGACTTTTCCTTTAACTTTTATCATGACCTTTTAGATATAGTAATTGAGATAGAAAGCAATGAATTTTTTCGCAGGCTCCAGATCACATAAAGAACAAGATTAGCGGCATCTCAGTGAAACTGGGATCCAAATGTGCCAACGTCATAAAAGAGGTAGCAACAACAATGAGGAACATGACAAAATCATCCAAAGTTGACGTGTTAATTATGGAGATGAACGATGCAGCACAAGAACTGAGGGACTTGTTGAATAATTCACATTCAAACAATCTATTGATTATCCCACAAAAACCATCAACAACGACAAACGAAGAAGATGAAGAAATAGTGGGTTCAGTAGTTGAATTGAATATGATGATGATACCAGCAGTGATGGAAATAATTCAGGTGGTAACTGTGGCTTCATTGCTCATTGAAACTGTGTCGCGTGTGGAAGACATTGTGAAAGCCGTTGATGAACTATCAAATTTGGCTAAATTCAAAGAACCCAAGTGTGTCAAAGACAATAAGATCCACCCAACCAAACAGCAGAATCATCATGATGATGATCACGAAGCAGCCAATAATAATGATAATAAAACGCTCCAAATGGTCTGAAAATCGAAAACTTGAATGATATTATATATATGTAGAAGGTCTAGCTGTGTACATTCTTTGGTACATGATAGATTGCATGTTACATATATAAAAATTCATATTATGAAAGGATACATGAACCAAATCTGTGGAGAAATTAAGAACAAGGAACTGAAGAAAGGAATACCCACACGCACAAAATCCATCATAAAATACTAATTTTATTATCCTAGAAAACACTTAAATTACGTTTGTAAAAAAATTCATATCCAATATTATATTCTAGAAGTCTTCAAAATGGATTGATTTTTCTGTCAAAAAAAACTAATTTAATTTTATACAATACTTTAAGATTTAATTATTCTATAATAAAATAAATAAAAAATTTATTTGTCCATACGCACATTAAAAATTTTATTAAAAACGGTAGAAAAACTAATTAATTGAAGTAATTCTCAAAACTTTTAAAATAATAAAAATTTATTAAAAATTAAGTATATTCCAACCTAAAATTTATTGAAATCGATTTCGGTATTCATACAAATTATTAATATCCTCCATTAACAAAGATGCTATAAACTCACAAAAACCGCTAAAGATAGAAATCAATGATGATAATATATATATATATTTGACGTATTATAATTTTCAAGGAAAAGTAAAAACTAAATTTTTATAATAGAAAAAATTATAAAAAAAAATTAATCATAGAATATATAAATTTAGTGAAAATCTTTGTTTTTTCACAAAATTTTATTATTCACTAAAAAAATTTTCATATTAATGAGTTAAGCAACGTGGTTCAAGTCTTATCATGTTGGATATATTAAAACAATGTCGTATATGTTTTGGTGCTAAAAAAGTACTAAACAATATCATTTGAGAGTTTGAACAATACTAAAAAGAGGAGTGTAATGTTTTAGTATTGTTTAAACCTTCAAACGACTTTGTTTAGTGCCTTCTTTAGCGCCAAATACATACGATGTAGTTTTAATATATTCAATGTGGCAAGACTTGAACTACGTCACTAATAGCGTTAAGTTCCGATGACGAAAGATATACCAAGAACTACATTGTTACACTTTTTTAAATCTAGAAAACTAAATTATAGCAATTAAAAAGTCAATAACTAAATCAGTATAACTAAAATGGAACTTAACTCCATATTAATATATGTGTGTCACAATTAGAAAATAGATTAAACAAACTAATTTATAGACAGATTTAGTCTTTATTACAAACGGATTTTTGGTTACCAACCGGCGGATTTTATCTCTCTGTAAAAGTCTCGTCGAAAATTATTTACCGACGGATTTTTTTCCGTCGGAAAATTACCGACGGATTTTTACCAGTTACCGACGGATTTTCTCTTTGTAAATTCTCCATCCATTTTTCGAAGACGGCGAACTTTCCGACAGATTTTCCGTCTGTAATTACAGACGGATTTTCCGTCTGTAATTGGAACTTTGGAAAATCATCCCAAACTCTGAATACAGACAGAAAATCCGTCTGTAAATCCGTCGGTAAAATAAAATATTTTTTTAATTTTTCTATTGCAATATATATATATATATATATATTGAGCCCCATAGAGTATAATTATACAAATTTTTATCTAATTTGTATTTGAATATTTATAATATTTCAAAATATAAACAAATTCATTGTATTATCAAACTAAGAAAAGTACTATAAACAAGCAAGTCAATATAATTTAAAATATAAACAAAGTGTATTGATCATCAACTATAATTTCCAGTATATTGTTCAACCATACTAAAACTATCAGCTATAATTTTCAGTGTCATCTTCACCTTCATCATCATCATAGTCCTCATCCGAACAATACAAAAACTATACCAGGTCCATTTTTGCCCTTGCTAGCTCCCTCTCCAATGTTTTTTTCTCCTCCAGCATGATGGTGCAACTCCAAGTTACTACACATACTAACCAGTCAGATATTATATGAGAAAATGAGTTCAAGATATGCCTACTAGCAGCTCAAAAATACGCCGTTGGTAATCACGAATGGCATTAGCAATGGCTCCGCTTGCTAAGATGGTTTCCTCGAGTTCTTGAATGGTTTGGCTAAGCTTTTCAACTTCCAAAATCTTTTGACGGTATGTTTTCTCTAGGATTTTGTTTTCCTCCTGTTTATGGCAGCTGTTAGTTAGCTGCATTTAAGTTCACAATAGAATGAAAAAATGTGAGAAAGGATAGAGATTCTTGCCTGACAAATCTCAATCTATCTCAGCTTCAAATAGAGCAATGATGCTGTCAATTGGGAGAGAATTATCATCCTTTTGATTTGCATGTACCCTTCTAAGAGTTGCTTCTGCCGCATATTGTGTAGCCAATGCAATTACTGTGAAATTTATGTCCACAATCTAGCGAGCCAACACTCTCTCCTTCAGTATAATCCTCCTACAGAACATTGGAGAACAATAACAAATGTTATAAGAAGAATCCCCTCTTTACTTTAAGGGTGTGTTGGGGAATTTGGGTCATGGAGGAAAAGATAGAATAAGAAAAGGGCTTCAAGAGTAAGACAGACTCCCTTTTACTCATTGAGCTGTTTCCTTCCCAACTTGCAATTGCACCTTAATTAGCTGAGACCATAACTCTTACCTGACAGATACAACAAGGCTCAAGATCTGTAGAAGACTCCGCCATAACAGACATGTATATTTGCTGTTTCATCGACTTTATAATGACATCCTTGCTCAATCCAGTGCTGACATCTCCAATTCGCTCCTCCAATGCCAATAATTCCTGCAGTTCGACTTGAAGTCAGAAGAAATCGCAGAAACCTTGCCAATGTAGAGGAATAACAATCATTTGTGTTTTACCTCATAAGACATGTTATCAACATCAAGGCACATTTCTCTGTGCCTGACATGCAGTTCAGCCATCCCATGATATATGAAAGGGTAAAAAAAGCATATAATCCTGACATTTCACAAGTGGCAAAGGAGAACGTCTTTAAGTTAGCATTTTCAATAGAGTAATACGAGGTCCACAAGATATCATTAAGGGTGATCGACCAAAGCAGATAAAATTTCCAAGATGGATTTCACAACACAACATATGATCAAGAGATATATGCTTATGCAATAAATTTAGAACCTCGGCCCTTAAGTTATCACCCCTCCGCATTGCAATCAAGACTTGGCAAATCTGGCACAGAGAACAATTAAATTAGGTCAGTTAGACTGATGGTCGCATCAAGACGACTGTTAGTTGGCTAAAACAGCTAAGCAATCCTATTGACAAGACAAGAATAGTAAAAGAAAATGAAAAGATGGGAAAGAACTGCATACATAAATTAGATGATAACATCAAGTCAACAAGACCATAAATATTTTTACACAATGGTATGAATCTTGAAAATTCAAACTGCGTATAAACTAATGCATATTCCTAAGGTCTAAATTCTTAATTCATGGCTAAATCTCTGTTTTCAGTTTCTTTCATCCATCGCTCTAACCAACTCGAACTAAACCGTGCCAGTTAATATAAAAGTGTGATTAAATTAGAAAAAAAAGTGTGATTAAATTAAAAATATTATCAGTTAATATAAAAGTATGATCTTAATTTAAACTATACTTTTTAAGTGTTGTCATAACCAGCATATTCATAGTTATCATAAGATTCACCATTTTAAAATGGGGATATTTTAAAATGGTTGATATATTTACACCTTGACAGCTTATTGTTTGAGGGGCGAGGAAGGGGCATTAAAGCTCTTGCAGAAATCTGTCTATGAAAGAATGGGCAAAAGATATTTTAAATATTGACTAATTTCAATGCCGCAGTTATTTGATAATATTAAGTAAAAAATAAGGAGAAAAGCAATTACTGATCATACTGCTGAATTTTTTTTCATCACTGGACATGCCACTAGACACTGCTTTGCCAGATGCACTAGAAGCTTGTTCTCTGCAATAACTTGGAAATTTTATGATGCAGAATGTATCAAAGAGAAACAATTGGCATGTGTAGATTAAAATTCAAATTAGAAAACAGGGTTCTAAAGAACCCAGCTTATCTAAATTTTCTACTTTTGTATATTAACAGACGAAACTCAATAGATTTATAAATTATAATTAAAAAAATGTGTACAAAAATAAAAGCAGTTAAGTTGTCATGTCATGTTTTAATTTTCTCTTGAAAGATATAAATAATTTAAAATAGATTCCAATAATGCAACATGCAAGAATGTAAGACATTGTTAATAACTAACTCGTAGATGTGCCTTTTTGTCCCTTACTATGGATGCTGTTGTTAACAAAATTGAGCTAAAAGACTTGCACATAATGCATCAAGAATCAAAATCAAGTAGGAACATAAAGAGCACCACTTGAGGGACATTATAGGTTGTGCTGGTCTTTTAGGAGCCAAAAAGAATAATAATAATAATAATAATAATAATAATAATAATAAAAGGTTATTAATTATATATACACATACACTTCATGATACACATACACTTCATGATAATATGCTCCACTTGAGAGAAATTTATAACACCCTTTTCACCTAAGGCCTTTGTGAGTTCTCTGCAAAATAAATAAATATAGATAATAATTAAAAAAAAGAATAAAAGGATGATGAAGATCAGAATATAGAGATATGGATATACATACAGGAGTGTGGAGTCTCTAATGGATCCATTGAGATGAGCATGCAACTCCACCTTTGGTATTGACACCCACCACTCCATGTTCTTGTTTGTTAATTAGTGAATCTCACAACAAGAAAAAGAATGGAGAGAATAATAAGTGAAAGAGCAGAAACAGATGGAGTAATATGTATATTGAAACAGGGGGCTAGCACTATATATATTTATAGAAAAGCATCAATACTAACAGCTATCACCTACTACTAATAAACTCTTGTAACTAAGTTGCTCTTCTTAACATCGTTTACATTGCTTCAATTTGACCATACTAGCAT
Source organism: Arachis duranensis (assembly GCF_000817695.3). Taxonomy (NCBI): domain Eukaryota; kingdom Viridiplantae; phylum Streptophyta; class Magnoliopsida; order Fabales; family Fabaceae; genus Arachis; species Arachis duranensis. The sequence goes on along the minus strand of NC_029780.3, from coordinate 74,959,601 downwards.
CAACAATTTGACCACTCATTGACACCCATTTACTGGCTTCAATTTGACCATACTAGCATCAACAATTTGACCACTCATTGACACCCATTTACTGGCTTCAATTTGACCATACTAGCATCACAAACAGGTATACTCCAGTTGCTCTTCTTAACATCGTTTACCTTGCTGCGAGTATATGAATTTTCATAATATAATAACTGCTTAAGTTGTAAAACATGTCTACCCACCTCGTACTTTTGTCTGTCCATTCATGATTTGTATCTGCTTCATCACTAGAACTCCCAACGAAAAAAAATCATCTTCACTCAGATCCAAAAGGCCATCATCCTCACTGCCAGTCTCTGTTACAAAAACCAAAAGAAGATGAATCGTACAGAGATACCAAATAATGCAACACAAATACAAACAACAGCATGCAAAGTTTAGTGTTACACGTCCATGTTCCAACTTCAATTTGAATACTTGTGCACTTGAATTTTATTTAAATGAGCTTTATATATATAGATTGGTGAATCTCAAACTTGCCTTGCTGAAAATGTCGGTAAATGTGACAAAACTAGCACATGTATTTCTATTTAAAATTCTGGAGTTTCTTGCTTAATTGATAAAAATAATGTCCAATATAAATTACTTAATCTTTTCTGTGTTCCTCAAATTACTCAAAACTTATTAAGTGTGTCAAAATTACTCAAAATTTATTGTGTCAAAACTCATCTAGCATGACTAGAGATTCTATTTATAACCAGTTTACTGCACAAACACAAACTAAATTAAGAAATGAAAATATAATCGAATGCATGAATTATGTATATATAATATAATTGAAAATTATTATTTAATTATATATAATTAAAAATCTAGATTTATTATAATAAGAAAAGGAACAAGAAGAAAAAGAAAAAAGATGTGGACCGGAGGAATACAAGAATGAAAAATAAAAGAGCACATTCCTGTTGACAAAAACAAAGAAAGGTGCACCACATTAAAATTAAATAAATAAAGAAAGGTGTACATGTTCATATATAGTCCAAGAGTTATGCATGAGTAATAAACACTAAGCAAGCATAAATTCACGAGAAGAGAATATAATCTAAAGGCATGAAGTCGAAAACATAAATAGCCTAAATTCTACTAATATACTAATCTATTGCTCATTATTTTTTTCAATGTAAACTTGATCATTAGTGGGGCATATTCCTCTTCCTCTTTTCCACTTTTTTCCCATACACTTTTCTTATACTCATATATCAATCATTGCCAAATGTGTCATTCCAAATTAATATCCCGTTTTTAAGATTTTTTATCAAACATCTTACGTGCATTATTCTAAATGATTTGATTAAATAAAAAATTTATCATAGCAACCAAATAAATCACAAAATCAAAGGCAAACGCTAACTTAATCCCAAATCGAAAATAAAATTAAGCAATAATTAAATTAACACGACATTAAAATTATATTGTAATAATAAAATTTCATGGTATCAAATAGAAAGACCAATGGTAAATAAATAGGAACATAAAGAAAATAATATATTCTAAAGAAATTTAGATTGTTAAAAATCATTGATTTCCAAACGGAAAGAATCTTACCATTAGCATGTTTATTGAATTTAAGAAGTGCCTTGATGAGCGGATAATTTATACGTTTTTTGGCATTGTTTTTACATAGTTTTTAGTAGGATCTAGCTACTTTTTAGTATATTTTTATTAGTTTTTAAGCAAAATTCATATTTCTGGAATTTACTATGAGTTTGTGTGTTTTTCTGTGATTTCAGGTATTTTCTGGCTGAAATTGAGGGACCTGAGCAAAAATCTGATTAAGAGGTTGAAGAAGGACTGCTGACGATGTTGGATTCTGACCTCTCTGTACTCGAAATGGATTTTTTGGAGCTACAGAAACTCAAATGGCACGCTCTCAATTATGTTGGAAAGTAGACATACAGGGCTTTCCCGCAATATATAATAGTCCATACTTTGCCCGAGTTTATACAACGCAAACTGGCGTTTAACGCCAGCTTTCTACCCCATTCTGGTGTTAAACGCCAGAAACAAGTTGCAAACTAGAGTCAAACGCCAGAAATAAGTTACAAACTGGCGTTTAACTCCAAGGAAGACCTCTACATGTGAAAGCTTCAATGCTCAGCCCAAGCACACACCAAGTGGGCCCAAAGTGGATTTCTGCATCATTTACCTATTTCTGTAAACCCTAGTAACTATTTTAGTATAAATAGAACTTTTTACTATTGTACTAGGGAGCTTTTGGAACATGTTTGGACCATTGTTCAAGTTTTGGGAGGCTGGCCATTCGGCCATGCCTACCCTATTTTTTCACTTATGTATTTTCAACGGTGGAGTTTCTACACACCATAGATTAAGGTGTGGAGCTCTGATGTTCCTCGAGTATTAATGCAAAGTACTATTGTTCTTCTATTCAATTCATGCTTATTCTTATTCTAAGATATTCATTCGCACACAAAAAGATGATGAATGTGATGATTATGTGACACTCATCAGCATTCTCACTTATGAATGCGTGATTGACAACAACTTCCGTTCTACATGAAAACAAGCTTGAATGTATGTCTCTTGGGTTTCTAATCAATGATTCACATCGACTCCCATCTGATAATGGGACTTCTGAATCTGAGATTAGAGTCTTTGTGGTATAGGCTAGAATCCATTGGCAGCATTGTTGAGATCCGGAAAGTCTAAACCTTGTCTGTGGTATTCCAAGTAGGATCTGGGATAGGATGACTGTGACGAGCTTCAAACTCGTGACTGTAGGGCGTGGTGACAGACGCAAAAGGATAGTAAATCCTATTCCTACACGATCAAGAACCAACAGCTGATTAGCCATACGATATCTGTGCATGGTATTTTTCATCCGAGACAAGAAATCCGACAGTTGATTAGCCGTACAGAAACCGTAGAGGACCATTTTCACTGAGAGGATGGGAAGTAGCCATTGACAACGGTGACACCCAACATACAGCTTGCCATGGAAAGGAGTATGAAGGATTGGATGAAGGCAGTAGAAAAGCAGAAATTCAGAAGGAACAACGCATCTCCATACGCTTATCTGAAATTCCCTCAAATGAATTACATAAGTATCTCTATCTTTATTTTATGTTTTATTTATTTTTTAATTATCAAAACTCTATAATCATTTGAATTCACCTGACTGAGATTTACAAGATGACCATAGCTTGCTTCAAGCCTACAATCTCTGTGGGATCGACCCTTACTCACATAAGATTTATTACTTGGACGACCCAGTGCACTTGCTGGTTAGTTGTGCGAAGTTGTGAAAAAAAGTTGAGATTACAATTGTGTGTACCAAGTTGTTGGCGCCATTGAGATCACAATTTCGTGCACCAAGTTTTTGGCGCCATTGCTGGGGATTGTTCGAGTTTGGACAACTGACGGTTCATCTTGTTGCTTGTATTAGGTAATTTTCTTCTTGTTTTAACCATTATTTTATTTTAAAAAAAGTTTTCAAAAATCTTTCAAAAAAAAGTTTCTCTTCTTTTTTGTTTTTCTAAAAATAATTTTCGAAAAAAACCAAAAAATTTTAATAAAATCATAAAATCAAAAATATTTTGTGTTTCTTATTTGAGTCTAGAGTCAAGTTTTGAGTTTGGTGTCAAATGCATGTTTTTTAAAATTTGTGCATTTTTTGAAAATCCATACATTGCATTCTTCATGATCTTCAAGTTGTTCTTGATGAGTCTCCTTGTTTAATCTCATATTTTCTTGTTTTGTCTCTTTTGTTGTTTTTCATATGTATTTTTGAATTCTTAGAGTCTAAACATTAAAAAGTTCTAAGTTTGGTGTCTTGCATGTTCTTCTTGTCTTGAAAATTTTCAAAAATAAGTCTTGATGTTCATCTTGATCTTCAAAGTGTTCTTGGTGTTCATCTTGACATTCATGGTGTTCTTGCATGCATCATTTGTTTTAATCCAAAATTTTCATGTGTGGAGTCATTTTTGTGGTTTTTCTCTTTCCTCATTAAATTCAAAAAGAAAAAATAAAAAAACTATCTTTTCTTTATTTTACTCATAATTTTCGAAATCTTTGGGTTGGCTTAGTCAAAAATTTTTAAATAAGTTGTCTCTTGTTAGTCAAGTCAAGATTTCAATTTTAAAAATCCTATCTTTTCAAAATAAAATCTTTTTCATTTTTTCTCTTAAAATTTTTGAAAATTTTAAAAATTGATTTTCAAAATCTTTTTCTTAATTTTATTTCATAATTTTCGAAATTAACACTAACAATTAATGTTTTGATTCAAAAATTTCAAGTTTATTACTTTCTTGTTAAGAAAGATTCAAACTTTAAATTTTAGAATCATATCTTTTGATTTCTTGTTAGTCAAGTCATTAACTCTAATTTTCAAAATCAAATCTTTCTAATTTTTTTTTCAAATCTTTTTTTTCAAAATAAATTTCAATCATATCTTATCAATCATATCTTTTCAAACATATCTTTTTCAAATCATATCTTTTTCAAAATCAATTTCAAAATCTTTTCTAACTCCTTATCTTTTCAAAATTGATTTTCAAATCTTTTTCAACTAACTAATTGATTTCTTTGTTTGTTTTACTATTTCTTATCTTTTTCAAAACCACCTAACTACTTTTCTCTCTCTAATTTTCGAAAATTCGTCACCCTTTTTTAAAATTCTTTTTAATTAACTAATTGTTTTAAATTTTAATTTTAATTTTACCTCTTCTCTTATTTTTCAAATTTTAACTAATAATTAAAACAAAAACACAAATATTTTTCTTCTCTTTTAGTTAATATTCGAATTCCCTCTCTCTCTCATCTCTTTCTATTTATTTTATTCATTTACTAACACTTCTCTTCATCTTAAAATTTGAACCCTCTCTTCCTTTCTGTGTTCAAATTTTTCTCTTCTCCTTCTTTTATTCTTTTCTTCTTCTACTCACATAAAGGAATCTCTATACTGTGACATAAAGGATTCCTCTGCTTTTCTGTTCTCTTCTTTTTCACATGAGCTAGAGTAAGGACAAGGACATTCTTGTTGAAGCAGGTCCTGAACCTGAAAGGACTCTGAAGAAGAAGCTAAGAAAAGCTAAAGCACAATAATTCAGAGAAAACCTTACAGAGAATCTCAAAAAAGAAGTAATGGCCGAACCCAATAACAATGGTGGAGGTGCAAGGAAGATGCTTGGTGACTTTACTGCACCAAAATCTAACTTCCATAGAAGAAGCATCTCAATCTCTGCCATTGGAGCAAACAATTTTGAGCTAAAGCCTCAATTAGTTTCTCTGATGCAACAGAATTACAAGTTTTATGGACTTCCATCAGAAGATCCTTTTTAGTTTTTAACTGAATTCTTGCAGATTTGTGATACTGTTAAGACCAATGGAGTTGATCCCGAGGTCTATAAGCTTATGCTTTTCCCTTTTACTGTAAGAGACAGAGCTAGAACATGGTTGGACTCTCAGCCTAGAGATAGCTTGAACTCTTGGGATAAGCTGGTCACAACTTTCTTAGCCAAGTTCTTTCCTCCTCAGAAGCTGAGCAAGCTTAGAGTGGATGTTCAAACCTTCAGGCAGAAAGAAGGTGAATCCCTCTATGAAGCTTGGGAAAGATATAAGCAATTGACCAAAAAGTGTCCTTCTGATATGCTTTCAGAATGGACCATCCTGGATATATTCTATGATGGTCTGTCAAAATTGTCTAAGATGTCATTGGACCATTCTGCAGGTGGATTTATCTACCTAAAGAAAATGCCTGCAGAAGCTCAGGAACTCATTGACATGGTTGCAAATAACTAGTTCATGTACACTTCTAAAAGGAATCTTGTGAGTAATGGGACGCCTCAGAGGAAGGAAGTTCTTGAAATTAATGCTCTGAATGCCATATTGGCTCAGAATAAAATATTGACTCAACAAGTCAATTTGATTTTTCAGAGTCTGAATGGATTGCAAAATGCATCCAACAGTACTAAAGAAGCATCTTCTGAAGAAGAAGCTTATGATCCTGAGAACCCTACAATAGCAGAGGTGAATTACATGGGTGAAGTCTATGGAAACACCTATAATTCCTCATGGAGAAATCATCCAAATTTCTCATAGAAGGATCAACAAAAGCCTCAACAAGGCTTTAATAATGGTGGAAGAAATAGGTTTAGCAATAGCAAGCCTTTTCCATCATCCTCTCAGCAATAGATAGAGAATTCTGAGCAAAACCCCTCTAGCTTAGCAAACATAGTCTCTGATCTATCTAAGGCCACTCTAAGTTTCATGAATGAAATAAGGTCCTCCATTAGAAATTTGGAGGCATAAGTGGGCCAGCTGAGTAAAAGAGTCACTGAAACTCCTCCTAGTACTCTCCTAAGCAATACAAAAGAGAATCCAAAAAGAGAGTGCAAGGCCATAACCTTACTTGGTGTGGCCGAACCTAGAGAGGAGGAGGAGAACGTAAATCACAGTGAGGAAGACCTCATGGGACGTCCTCTGGACAAAAAGGAGTTCCCATTTGTGGAACCTAAGGAATCTGAGGCTCATCTAGAGACCATAGAGATTCCATTGAACCTACTTCTGCCATTCATGAGCTCTGATGACTATTTCTCCTCTGAAGAAGATGAAGATATTACTGAAGAGCGAGTTGCTAAGTACTTTGGAGCAATCATGAAGATGAATGCCAAATTATTTGGTAATGAGACTTGGGTGGATGAACCCCCCTTGCTCACCAATGAACTGAATAACTTGGTTAGGCAGACATTACCTCAAAAGAAACAGGATCCTGGTAAATTCTTAATTCCCTGTACCATAGGCACCATGACCTTAGAGAAGGCTCTATGTAATCTGGGGTCAGGCATAAACTTAATACCACTTTCTGTAATGGAGAAACTAGGAATCTTTGAGGTACAGACTGCCAAATTCTCATTAGAGATGGCAGATAAATCCATGAAAAAGGGCTTATGGATAAGTAGAGGACGTGCTAGTAAAGGTCAAAGACCTTTACATCTCTGCTGATTTTATAATCCTAGATACTGGGAAGGATGAGGATGAATCCATCATCCTTGGAAGACCCTTCCTAGCCACAGCAAAAGCTGTGATTGATGTGGATAGAGGAGAGTTGATCCTTCAATTGAATGAGGACTATCTTATGTTTAAAACTCAACGATCTTCCTCTGTAACCATGGAGAGGAAGCAAGAAACGCTTCTCTTAATGCAGAATCAAACAAAGCCCCCACAGTCAAACTCCAACTTTGGTGTTGGGAGGCCACAACAAACTCTAAGTTTGGTGTTGAACCCCCACATTCAAACTCTAAGTTTGGTGTTGGGAGGCCCCAACAATGCTCTAAACATCTGTGAAGCTCCATGAGAGCCCACTGTCAAGCTATTGACATTAAATAAGCGCTTATTGGAAGGCAACCCAATTTTATTTATCTATGTTATTTTCTTTTTTTTAGGTTGATGATCATATAGAGTCACAAAAACAACTGTAAAAATTAAAGAGAAATAAAAAAGCATTAAAAATAGCACACCCTGGAGGAGAAATTTACTGGCGTTCAAAGGCCAGTTAGGGTAGCAGAATGGGCATTTAACGCCCAGTCTGGCACCATTCTGGGTGTTAAACGCCAAAAAGAAGCACCAGACTGGCGTTAAACGCCAGAAAGAAGCAACAAGCTGGCGTTAAACGCCAAAAACAAGTTGCAGCCTAGCATTTAACGCCAGGAAAGGAATAAAAGCTCGCATTTAATGCCAGAAACAAGCAGCAGTCTAGCATTAAATGCTAGGATTGCATAGCAGGGGCATTTACACGCCTAATTGGAGCAGGGATGACAAATCCTTGACCCCTCAGGATATGTGAACCCCACAGGATCCCCATCTATCCCACCTCTCTCTCTCTCTCTCTCCCACATATCTCTATAAACACTCTACCCAAAACACCACTCACCAATCAAATCATATCCTCTTCCCTATATTCTCTTCACCGATCACCTCCATATCTCTTCTCCAATTCCCTATAAATACCCCTCTTCACTCCTTCATTTTCACACATCACAAACACTCTCTTACCCTCTTGGCCGAACCACTATCTCCCTCCATCTCCTCCATTTTCTTCTTCTCCTCCTTCTTTCTTTCTTGTTTTGCTTGAGGACGAGCAAACCTTTTAAGTTTGGTGTGGTAAAAGCATTGCTTTTTGTTTATCCATAATCATTTATGGCACCTAAGGCCGGAGAAACCTCTAGAAAGAGGAAAGGAAAGGCAAAAGCTTCCACCTCCAAGTCATGAGAGATGGAGAGATTCATCTCAAAGGTCCATCAAGACCACTTCTATGAAGTTGTGGCCAAGAAAAAAGTGATCCCTGAGGTTCCTTTCATGCTTAAGAAGAATGAGTATCCGGAGATCCGACATGAGATCTGAAGAAGAGGTTAGGAAGTTCTCACCAACCTCATTCAACAAGTTGGAATCTTAATGGTTCAAGAGTTCTATGCCAATGCATGGATCACTAGGAACCATGATCAAACTATGAACCCAAATCCAAAGAATTGGCTTACAATGGTTCGGGGAAAATACTTAGATTTCAGTCCAGAAAGTCCAAGTGAAAAGCTTGAGACTGAGTGGTTAAAGTCATTATCCAAAGCAAAAAGAGTGTGCTTAATAACTCTGGACACCTCTAACTGGGGACTTTAGCAAAGTTGAGTCACAATCTAAAAAGGTTCACCCAGTTATGTGTCTGTGGCATTTATGTATCCTGTGGTGATACTGGAAAACAAAGTGCTTAGGGCCACGGCCAAGACTAAAAAAGTAGCTGTGTTCAAGAATCAACAAATTGAACTAGGAGAATCAATAACACTATCTAAAATTCTTAGTTCCTATAGATGCCAATCATTCTGAATTTTAAAGGATAAAGTGAGATGCCAAAACTGTTCAGAAGCAAAAAGCTACAAGCTCCGATCATCTAATTAGAACTAAGTTTCATTGATATTGTGAGATACAATGTATATTCTCTTCTTTTTATCCTATTTTGTTTTCAGTTGCTTGGGGACAAGTAACAATTTAAGTTTGGTATTGTGATGAGCGGATAATTTATATGCTTTTTGGTATTGTTTTTACATAGTTTTCAGTAGGATCTAGCTACATTTTAGTATATTTTTATTAGTTTTTAAGCAAAATTCACATTTCTGGACTTTACTATGAGGATGTGTATTTTTCTGTGATTTCAGGTATTTTCTGGTTGAAATTGAGAGACCTGAGCAAAAATCTGATTCAGAGGCTGAAGAAGGACTACTAATGCTGTTGGATTCCCTACACTCGAAATAGATTTTTTGGAGCTACAGAAATCCGAATGAAGCGCTCTCAATTGCGTTGGAAAGTAGACATCAAGGGCTTTCCAGAAATGTATAATAGTTTATACTTTGTCCGAGTTTAGATGACGCAAAGTGGAATTTAACGCCAGCTTTCTGCCCTATTCTGGCGTTAAACGCCAGAAATAAGTTGCAAGCTAGAGTCAAATGCCAGAAACAAGTTACAAACTGGCGTTTAATTCCAAGGAAGACCTCTAAACATGAAAGCTTCAATGCTCAGCCCAAGCACACACCAAGTGGGCCTGGAAGTGAACTTCTGCATCATTTACTTATTTCTGTAAACTCTAGTAACTATTTTAGTATAAATAGAACTTTTTACTATTGTACTAGGGAACTTTTGGTACATTTTTGGACCATTGTTCACGTTTTGGGAGGCTGGCCACTCGGCCATGCCTACCCTATTTTTTTACTTATGTATTTTCAACAGTGGAGTTTCTACACACCATAGATTAAGGTGTAGAGCTCTGCTATTCCTCGAGTATTAATGCAAAGTACTATTGTTCTTCTATTCAATTCATGTTTATTCTTATTCTAAGATATTTATTCGTACACAAGAACATGATGAATGTGATGATTATGTGACACTCATCACCATTCTCACTTATGAACGCGTGATTGACAACCACTTCCGTTCTACATGAAAACAAGCTTGAATGTATATCTCTTGGGTTTCTAATTAACGATTCACACCGACTCTCCTCTGAAAATGGGGCATCTGAATCCGAGATTAGAGTCTTCGTGGTATGGGCTCAAATCTATTGGCAGCATTCTTAAGATCCGGAAAGTCTAAACCTTGTTTGTGGTATTCCGAGTAGGATCTAGGATGGGATGACTGTGACGAGCTTCAAACTCGCAATTGTAGGGCGTGGTGATAGACGCAAAAGGATAGTAAATCCTATTCCTACACGATCAAGAACCAACAGCTGATTAGGCATACGATATCTGTGCATGGTATTTTTCATCCGAGACGAGCAATCCGACAGTTGATTAGCCGTACAGAAACTGTAGAGGACCATTTTCACTAAGAGGATGGGAAGTAGCCATTGACAACGGTGACACCCAACATACAGCTTGCCATGGAAAGGAGTATGAAGGATTGGATGAAGGCAGTAGGAAAGCAGATATTCAGAAGGAACAACGCATCTGCATATGCTTATCTGAAATTCCCACCAATGAATGACATAAGTATCTCTATCTTTATTTTATGTTTTATTTATCTTTTAATTATCAAAACTCTATAACCATTTGAATCTGCCTGTTTGAGATTTATAAGATGACCATAGCTTGCTTCAAGCCGACAATCTCCGTGGGATCGACCCTTACTCACGTAAGGTGATGCGTGAGAATCTTGTCTATTTTTTCCTAGTGAATTTGCACTTAAATTGTAGAGTTTAATTAAGAATTAATTGTATTTTAGCCACTATGGATGCTATTTTGAGTTTTGGGCAATTTCATTTATTTTAGGTAGCATTCGGCTGGATTTGATGGAGTTTTTGCAGCTCAAGAATCAAAGGAGATCGCAGCGAGGAGCAACGCGCACGCATGCCTGACGCGTGTGCGTGATCTGGAAATATCCATGGTGACACGTACACGTGACTGACGTGTACGCATGATTTGAAGATTTTCTCACCGACACATTCGCGTGACCGACGCGTCCGCGTGACTTCCAAAGAAGACCAGCTACGTGTACGCGTGACTGACGCGTACACGTGACATGCGCCACGTGCAGAAAATGAAGAAAACGCTGAGGGGTGATTTTTGGGCCCCATTTTAGCATCCAAGTTAGGCGCAGATCCAGTGAAGCCAAGTGGTCCCCATGCTACAAGATGCGGAGCTGTTAATCAATTCGAATTTAAATTCAAATCTTATCTTTTAGGAAAAGATATTATTTTTTATTTTAGATAATTAGATTTTAAAATTATTAGGATTAGTTATAGATAGGAATCTACATGCCATTAGATAGGACTCTGTAGATTCAGATCAGAAACAGTTTACCTAAATCCTAGTTTTCTATTCTGAACCATGAGCAACTAATCCTCCACTGTTAAGGTTAGGAGCTCTGTCTATTTGTAATGGATTAATTCGTTTGATATTTCTAATTTATTCATGTTTTGATTTATATTTCAATAATTGTTTTCGCTCTTAATTTTATGAATATTGGGTGGAACGGAAGTATGACCCATGTTCTAATTGAGTTCTTGTAAAACTTGGAAAAGCTCTTTACTTGAACAACAGCTTGAAAACATATTATACTAAATTTTTAATTGTTTGTATTTAATGGGATACGTGACATATAATCCCTTTATTTGTGGATAATTAGGATTCTTTTGGCATATAAACTAGAAACTGATCATCACCCTCTAATTGGAATTAATTGACCAAGGAATTTGCAGTTAATGAATTTTAGAGGAGACTAGGAAGGTCTAA
>NC_029780.3:74938167-74940009 GCF_000817695.3 Arachis duranensis | reverse complement strand
TTTTAGGAAAAGATATTATTTTTAATTTTTGATTTTAAACCTATTAGGATTAGTAATAAATAGAAACTATGTACATTTAGACAGGTACCAGATTGTTACCAGAACCATTATTTTTCTTCTCTAAACCATGAGCAACTAATCCTCCTCTGTTAAGGTTAGGAGCTCTGTCTATTTGTAATGGATTAATTTGTTTAATCTTTCTAATTTATTCATGTTTTGATTTATATTTCAATAATTGTTTTCGCTCTTAATTTTATGAATATTGGGTGGAACGGAAGTATGACCCATGTTCTAATTGAGTTCTTATAAAACTTGGAAAAGCTCTTTACTTGAACAACAGCTTGAAAACATATTATACTGAATTTTTAATTGTTTGTATTTAATGGGATACGTGACATATAATCCCTTTATTTGTGGATAATTAGGATTCTTTTGGCATATAAACTAGAAACTGATAATCACCCTCTAATTGGAATTAATTGACCAAGGAATTGGCAGTTAATGAATTTTAGAGGAGACTAGGAAGGTCTAAGGAATTAGGGCCTAGTCACATATAGTTTGCCATGAAATTATATCTTGCATGATTAAATTAGTTAGTAATAAAAGTTAATCTGGAAAATAGATAACTCTGAAACCTTAACTGCTTTCTCAACATTTTATTCCCAACTCATTTATTTGTCTATCCTTTTGATATTCTGAGTTCGAACTTAAACCTTTTGAACATCTCAAAACCAATTTTTGCTTGCCTAACTAATCCAATCAATCAATCATTGTTGCTTGATCCATCAATCCTAGTGGGATCGACCCTTACTCACGTAAGGTATTACTTGGTACGACCCGCTGCACTTGCCGGTTAGTAAGTGTGGGTTATAAATTCCGCATCATAAGGTTTATTACTTGGACGACCCAGTGCACTTGCTGGTTAGTTGTGCGAAGTTGTGAAAAAGAGTTGAGATTACAATTGTGCGTACCAAGTTGTTGGCGTCATTGAGATTACAATTTCGTGCACCATGCCTCCCTATGAGTGGGATCAGACCTCTCGCCAGTGCAGAGTAAAGAATGCAAAGATTCCCAGTCAGCCTCTGCACATGATGTGCTACAGGAAATGACAACATCATCAAAACAGATTATTCTAAAGCACAATCCAGAAAGAACAATTTGCAAGAACCGGAGCATGGGTTGATTTTTTCATAATCTCCAGCCGAAGATAGAAATAGTGGCATTGTGTAGCTTTCTCATTGTACTGTTGTTTTAGAACTCAAGTTAACATACGTTATTCACAAAAATTTTCACAGGACTTTCACAGCACACATTTACTTCTATTCCCAAGTAGAAAAAATTACAAAACAAAAGCATTATACACCCTACATCATTTCAAAAAACTACAACCTTTCCCAGGCATGGAACTGCCGATGGCAACGAGAACTCCTTAGAGAAAGGCAAATTCAGTTGGCCATTCATTAAAGATTCTACAACACCTTCAGGAAGAGGAATTTTATCTTTGGAACTTGCAGAACCACATTGATGAGTTCCCTGATCCTCATCTTCAGATGATGAATCCATCTCATGGAAGTTTTTTGACAAGCTCAAAAAGCTTCCGACATCACATCCATGACTCTTAAATCCTTAATCCCTGGAGGTAAAGCCTCCTTCCAATTTGAAGCTCTATGGAACCAATAAAACGAAAGCAGAAGCTACATACAAAACAATCAATCTACAAAGTAGTTCATACACACAAAAGAACAAAAGAAAAAGAAGAATAAGTCCTAATAAATCTAAACAAGCAAGACCAAGATAAATACAGAATGTAAATTATAAAAAGCAAAAACCTTGTTGAAAGAG
>NC_029780.3:74931463-74938127 GCF_000817695.3 Arachis duranensis | reverse complement strand
TGGATGGAATAGAAGAATTGCAGCTAACAGAGCTCGATAGGGTGTACGGATGTACCAGATCGGGTGGTTCACCACAGAACCGTGCTCCTCATCAATGAAGAAATCATCACGTGTATTATCCTGTGTTTGAAGACTCAACGATGGCGATAAGGATATTCTCCTCCTTCTAAAGATCTTCGCGAAGATTGCACAGCAAATAACAACGAAGAAAGCAGCTCCGATAACAGAGAGAGCAAGGACCAAGTAGGGCGAGAGCACGTAGCTTTTTCCATGGTCTGATGTATCATCTAAGGGGAGAGGAGGAATCGGTGGCGGTGGCAGTGGTTGGGAATAATAGTAGAATTGGGGGTTGGTGATGCAGATTATAAGGCAATCATCACAGTTTGAAGAACAATTCTACTCCACATGGCAGAGGGACTCGCAAATTTCTGGCATGAGTTTTCTGCGATGGTGAAACACCATTTCTGAGAGAAATTGTGGTTAGTTAGGGTTTTAGGGTGTGAAAGAACTGAGAGAAAGAGAGAAGGAAGGAAGAAAAAGAAGAAATATGATTTTGTGCGTGTGAAAGGAGCTCGATAGGGTAGGGATAAAGTTAGGTTTAAATTAAAATTTTTCGTCAAAAAATTTTAAATTACAGACAGATTTTCCGTCTGTAATAATTTAATAAAATGCAGCGTTTTTGTTTATCAAATTACAGACGGATTTTTCGTCTATAATTATTTCCTACAAAAAAAATTAATTTTACCGACAGAATTATCGACGGATTCTATTTTTCGTCTGTAATTTATGCTAATTCATTTTTTTTATTTTCCGACATAAAAATCCCTCTAAAATTCTATCTGTATTTCCGTGGGATAAAATCCGTCGAAAATATCCGTCTAAGAAAAAATTATAATAAAAAAATTAATCATACATACATACATTAAGGGAAAATCTTCATTTTTCATGCAATTTTATTTTTCACTAAGAAATTTTCAAATTAATATGCATATATCTTTTTCTTTATATATATAAAAGAAGAATATCAAAATGATGAGCCAGAATTGATACGTTCGGATATTGGTAAGTGTATCAAATCACATTAAATAATACTACGGTGAGTGAATATCATTTCCACGAGGATTAACGGATTGAATCAAGCAATGTCTAATTGAATCTCTAATTAGATCAGTTAAATCTTGACAAGAGGATTGTGAATTTTGAAACAGAGCAAGAATAGAGAAGAGAGAATTATTGTGACCGAGAGAAAGTTTAGAGATTTAGAAAAGTAATAAGGGATTTGAGAATGTTAAAAGTTTGATAGATGTTTAATTTTTAGGAAGAGCAATGCTTGTGTACTATTTTTCTACTTTAACTCATGCAAAAATCTTTTTACAACAAATCATTTATAATTAAATTCCACTCCCTTAGTAATTCACTACAAGAAAATAGGCCTGTGGCCATGTTTTTTTCATGCACATTTTAAAAGAGTGACCAAAAAGGGTCAATGGCCACACTTTTATGAGGGTGGTGATTGATTAGAGATTCAGCCACATTTTTTCTTGCCACACTTCAAAAGCACGGCAAAAGGGGTCAACGGCTACGCTTTTATGAGGGTGGCAATTGATTAGAGATATGAACATACTTTTTTGGCTGCACTTAAAAAACGTGGCCATATAGAGAAACAGGGACGCTTTTAAAGCGTAGAGAGATGGTTTTGTTATTGTGACATTTTAAAAGCATGGCCAAAAAGTTCAAAAAAAAACTTTCAAAAAAGGATATGATGAGTTACCCTCTTTTAAAGTTTATCTTTCTCCTTCAAAAAATGCTAAACTCTTCAAAGAACCCTAGCACTCACCCCAAACTCTTCGAATCCTATCATGCCTCACCTGAACCTTAAATTCCGTGATTAACCCCTAACCCTAGAGGACGTTTGGCCAAGGAGTGACCACCTCTACACTCGCCGGCGATAGTGAGGACTGGCAGTGGTAAGCTGAAACGGTGACCCAAGGTGATCAGCTTAAGAATATTCGTAATTGTAGGTTCAACTGGCTCAATGACTTTACATTTAGACCCTGTTATTTTTGTCCCAATAAAAATCTATAGGCCTGCTACACATGCAAGCCTTTTTGGCTTACAAGTTATACAAGTTGCTCCAAGTTTAAGAAAAAAACATGCGCACCACTCTTTTAAAATCAAGCATCCAACGCACGCACCTGAAAAATCCTTTCACAACACATTCACTATTCCTCTTCTTCCTCAATCAAAACGCAAACTGTCAAGATTCAAGGGACATTCGAAAGAAACTACGATTCTGCAGAAACGTTCCAACTCCTCGCGAAGACTAGAAGAAATCAAGAAGAAAAGATACAAATCTCCATAAAAAATCACAAAAAAAAAAAAAACAAAGAAACATTATTCAAGGTACTGTTTTATTGTTCTTCTAGGTTTTTCTTCTAGATTGTCTCTGGCATGTGCCTCATTCTTAACCAGCAAAACATTAAAAGATTTCAAGAAGAAATATACTGTCTCCCCCTGTTTTGGGTGTATTTCTATAATCCTTTGGGTGTATTTCTGTAATCGTTTGGGTGTATTTATGTAATCATTTGGGTGTATTTCTGAAATTCCATTCTCTTCAAAACGATTTCAAAGCTTGATCTCAGAAACCATGAAAATCGAAGAAAAAAACGAAGCAAAGAGAGAACGCACGAAGGAGATCCAACAAATTTGGCAAAAAACTCGAAAAAAAGAAATGGAAGTTATATATTTGCGCGTTAATTGATTTAAATTGATTTAAAAGTCTGTTAAAGAGGCACGTAATATAAGCAGCGCATTTAGGGGTTTCCTTCTTTTCAGACTTGTAAAGCTTGTAAATACAAAACACGTGTATGTAGAGATTTTCTCAAAAATCTATTGCTGCATTATGCTAAGAATATGATGTATATATGATCAGCAGAATATTGAAAAATAATTTTAAAAGAATAATAAATAAGAAAATCGGCAGACGACCCTGCCAAAAAGACGCAGAAGCCATACATACTAAATCTAGAGAGAGCTGGACCGAACCCAAGCACGACAAGTTCCTCGATGCTCTTCAACTGTAAAGTCTCAATCTTTTTATCCTTTCCAATTTATTTATTCTGAAAATGTGATGTAATGTGTGAATTATGAAGTTCAAATGTGACATGCATTTGTGGAGAATTGCTTCTGCAGAATTGGTACAATTACATGTCATTGTGAAGGTTTGAATTTTAAAATCTTGAGATTTATGGTGAATTTGGTGAGTGCTAATTATAGATTATGTAATTATTGTACATATTACTTGCAGCATTTTATTTTATTATGGACCTTTCACTTACATATTATACTTTCCTAAATTTTTATTGTAGTCATTTTTCAGAAGTCTAATTTCAATAGTTTTTTCCTTCCTATAGATTGTTAAGTTATATATACATATACTTCATTTATGGTAGACAAGTGCATCTTTAAACCCAAAAGGATGTATTTGCCTATTAGTAATTGGAGGTGGTGCAAGTGTTATATATAATGATACTGTAATTTGTAATTTTTGTGCATTTATCTAAATTCTGGCTACAATATTTGAATATGGAGCACTTTATTATTAACAGGTTTACACTTAATAGAGATGCAGGGGATTAATATACTCTTTATTTACTAGGTTGGTGGTATTGCAAAATCTCCGATAAAGAGAATGCTAATTATGTAATTATAATATTTTTATGAAATTATTAGTCACAAAATAATAGTGATATTTGTACATTAGAGATATATTTTTTAGTCTCTTCGTTTTGTTAAATGCTATCTTATTCCAAATCAGGGAGAAAGTTCTTGGTCATGGCAATTTAAGCAATGCTTTTGATCCCGTATCAAGCCTTTTATTTGAGTTTGAAAATTGATATAATAGCAAGATGAATTTTATAAAAATATGAGTTTATAATTGTAATTTTATATTATAGGAAAAAAAGTTTAGAAGTAGCTAATTCAGAGAAGAATAAGATAACGAATGCACTTTTAAAAAATATTATTTTTTTAATCTTGCATAAACAAACAATTTTGATAACACAATGCACCTTTTTCTTTTAACATCTCAAATGAAAAAAGTTACTGTTGCACAATTTGCACAGCAAATCCTAATGAACAAATAATATTAATTTTGGTGACACAATGTTCTCCTACTGTTTTCAATTCAAGTGTAAATATTCTTTATAGATTAAGATATACTTATGAGTTAATTATGAGAATCTTTGAGTTTGTTTATTTCACAAATTAATATCCTTTCAATATTTTTAAAGTTTAGAGATTAGGTTTTAGAAATTTAGGGTTTTTAGAGTTTAGAATAGTTAAGACAATGAATAGAAGAATGTATTAGCTTTTAATATACATGAATACACCATAAATGAAGAAGAGTTTAATAAGTGATAGTGTATTAAGGTATTTTCTTAAAATAATACTTTTTTATTTAAATTTGATGTTTGATTGTTTTCTATATTCTATCTTCTCATTTACTATATAAAGAATTTTGTTTAATGAAATAAAAACATATTAAGTAGATATATACTAAATATTAAATTGAAATAATTTTACAAATAACACAATTCTTCTCTTGAATTTTAATATGATAATCTAACATCTTTTTTTCTTGAATGAATGCTTAATATTTAAATTGCATTCAAATAGTATATTATTTAAATAAACTATATCAACAAGATTTTCATAAAAAATTCAATAGGTATAAGACAAAAATATTTATGTTATTACACTGATATAATTAGTTTTTTCATATTATAACATGAAATCAAAATTTAAGCCATACGCATATAGAGAGGCAAACAAATATCAACATATAGATATACAAGTTCATGGAGTATGATGTGTAAAGAATTTCATTTTAAAAAATGAACCTAACCTGTTATTACATGGCTAAAATAAAAACTTATATCAGGAACAACAATAACTCACAATGAAGTTATTATAGACAATTTTTATACAATTTACATCTATATTAGTTTATTATCTAATATTTTTAATATTTTTTTATATTAAATCAATCTTAACACCATAATTTCAAAGTCCTTAAATAAATAAGTACAATTCTTCGATTTAAATAACATATTTTTTTTTTGAATTTTAATATTGTGCTTCAAATTTTTTTTCTTAAATGAATATACTCAAATAGTATATTTAAATAAACTAAATCGACAAAATTTTCATAAAGATTTCAATACGTATAAGACAAAAAAAATTGTATTATCGAGTTGACATAAATTAACCATTTGTTTTATATTATATAGTAAAAATTTATACATGATTATACATTCTTTTCTAAATTACAATCAATCTTTAATTATTATTTGAATCTACTATTAAAATACCTAACATAATGAATAAAAATTTAAAAACTTATATAAAAACACGTATAATAAAATTTTAAGCCACATAATTTTTCATAGCACCGCGCATATGGCAGGTCCACTTATATATATACAATGGTTCTGAAAACTGAACCGGACTGGTCGGTTCAATTGAAAAAATCGGGAATTGATCATCTAACCGGTCTGGATAAGGTCAGAAACTGTCTAGCAAAAAATCGATGAGAAAACCGATGGAACTGGCAGTTAATCGGTAAACCGAAAAAACCGTACAGTTTTTTAGCGGTTTTTAGTCTGGATATTAAACTTCAAAACGGCGTCGTTTTTAAGGTAAAAAAAAAAAGAAATAAGAGAAGCTAAACGCACGAAGCCACGAACCCTAATCTCAGTCTCAACTCTCAACTCTCACACTCTCACAAGAGACACCATAGCCACCACGGGCAGACCCACCGTCGCATAGCCACCCATGATGGAGCAGCCCCTCTTTGCCGTCGCATAGTGATGAGCGGATAATTTATACGCTTTTTGGCATTGTTTTTAGTATGTTTTTAGTATGTTTTAGTTAGTTTTTATTATGTTTTTATAAGTTTCTATTTAAAATTCACTTTTCTGGACTTTACTATGAGTTTGTGTGTTTTTCTGTGAATTCAGGTATTTTCTCGCTGAAATTGAGGGACCTGAGCAAAAATCTGATTCAGAGGCTAAAAAGGACTGCAGATGCTGTTGGATTCTGACATCCCTGCACTCGAAGTAGATTTTTTCGAACTACAGAAGTCCAATTGGCGCGCTCTTAATTGCGTTAGAAAGTAGACATCCTGGGCTTTCCAGCAATGTATAATAGTCCATACTTTGCCCGAGATTTGACGGCTCAAACAGGTGTCCCAAGTCAGCTCAAGAATTCTGGCGTTAAACGCCGGAGCTGGCACAAGAATGGGAGTTAAACGCCCAAACTGGCACAAAAGCTGGCATTTAACTCCAAGAAAAGTCTCTACACATGAAAGCTTCAATGCTCAGCCCAAGCACACACCAAGTGGGCCCGGAAGTGGATTTTTATGTCATTTACTCATCTTTGTAAACCCTAAGCTACTAGTTCTCTACAAATAGGACCTTTTGCTGTTGTATTAGACATCTTTTGATCACTTGAGATCTTAGGGTCATCTTTGGATGACTAGTTCTTAGATCATGGAGGCTGGCCTCTCGGCCATGCCTAGATCTTGTTCTTATGTATTTTCAACGGTGGAGTTTCTACACACCATAGATTAAGGTGTGGAGCTCTGCTGTACCTCGAGTATTAA
>NC_029780.3:74930017-74931261 GCF_000817695.3 Arachis duranensis | reverse complement strand
ACTGTGACGAGCTTCAAACTCGCGATTGTGGGGCGTTAGTGACAGACGCAAAAGAATCGCTGGATTCTATTCCGACATGATCGAGAACCGACAGATGAATAGCCATGCTGTGACAGAGCGCGTTGAACATTTTCACTGAGAGGACAGGACTGTAGCCATTGACAACGGTGATGCCCAACATACAACTTGCCATGGAAAGGAGTAAGAAGGATTGGATGAAGACAATAGGAAAGCAGAGAGACGGAAGGGACAAAGCATCTCCATACGCTTATCTGAAATTCTCACCAATGAATTACATAAGTATCTCTATCTTTATTTTATGTTTTATTTATCTTTTAATTATCAATCCTCCATAACCATTTGAATCCGTCTGACTGAGATTTACAAGATGACCATAGCTTGCTTCATACCAACAATCTCGGTGGGATCGACCCTTACTCGCGTAAGGTTTATTACTTGGACGACCAAGTGCACTTGCTGGTTAGTTGTGCGAAGTTGTGATAAAGAGTTGAGATTGCAATTGAGCGTACCATGTTGATGGCGCCATTGATTATCACAATTTTAGACTAACATTGCATGATTCCTGGAATTCTTATTAAAAATTTTGAATCTCTTTATTTTCTTCTCCATATAATTTTCAAATAATCCAAAAAAAAAAATTTTCAAAATCATAAAAAACCAAAAAATATTTTATGTTTCTTGTTGAGTCTAGTGTCTCATTTTAAGTTTGGTGTCTTGTATGCATTGTTTAGTTGATCTTAGTTTCATTTTGATTATTCCTCATTATTAAAAATCCAAAAAAAATTTTAATTTGTGTCTTTCAAGTCAATAATACCGAGAATTGAAGATTCAGAACATACAGCAGAGGAATTACACCGAAAAAGCTGGGCGTTCAAAATGCCCAGTGAGGAAGGAAAACTGGCGTTTAAACACCAGCCAGGTACCAGCCAGGGTACCTGGCTGGGCGTTTAACGCCCTTAAACGCCACAATGGATACCATTCTGGGCGTTTAACGCCAGGATGGCACAAGAGGGAAGATTTTGTTTGTAATGCAAATTTTTTTCAAGTTTCCATAATTTTTCAAAATCAAATTTTTTCAAATCATATCTTTTCAATCATATACTTTCAAAATCAATTTCTTTCCACTTTTCAAAAATACTTGCTAACAATTAATGATTTGATTCAACATTTCAAGTATGTTGCCTTTTCTGTTGAGAAAGGTTTAATGTCTGAATCATATCTTT
>NC_029780.3:74929435-74929954 GCF_000817695.3 Arachis duranensis | reverse complement strand
TTTTAAAAATCAAATCTTTTTTTTAATTGTTTTTCAATCATATCTTTTCAATCATATCTCTTTAAAACCATAACTTTTCAAATCATATCTTTTTAATCACATCTTTTTCAAAATAGTTTTCAATCATATCTCTTTGATTTCCAATTTCAAAATCTTTTTCAAAATCACTTTATTTCTTTCTCAAATCTTAGTTTTCGAAAATCAATTACCATTTTTTTCAAAATTTCTTTTAATTAATTCACTTTAATTTTCGAAAATTTCTTCCCCTCTTCTCACATCCTTCTATTTATGGACTAACACTTCTCCTCAATGCACAATTTGAACTCTATCTTTCTAAGTTCGAATTCTTCTACCTCTTCCTTCTATTGTTCTTTTCCTCTGACACCTCAAGAAATCTCTATACTGTGACATAGAGGATTCCATATTTTCTTGTTCTCTTCTCTTTCATATGAGCAGGAGAAAAGACAAAAGCATTCTTGTTGAGGCTGACCCTGAACCTGAAAGGACCTTGAAGCAAAA
>NC_029780.3:74926915-74929318 GCF_000817695.3 Arachis duranensis | reverse complement strand
GTGCTGGGTGACTTTACTGCACCTACTCCTGATTTCTATGGGAGAAGCATCTCTATCCCTGCCATTAGAGCAAAGAACTTTGAGCTTAAGCCTCAATTAGTTTCTCTAATGCAACAAAATTGCAAGTTCCATGGACTTCCATTGGAAGATCCTCATCAGTTTTTATCTGAGTTCTTGCAAATCTGTGACACTGTCAAGACTAATGGGGTTGACCCTAAGGTCTACAGACTTATGCTATTCCCTTTGCTGTAAGAGACAGAGCTCGGATATGGTTGGACTCACAACCTAAAGAAAGCCTGAACTCTTGGGAAAAGCTAGTCAATGCCTTCTTGGCAAAGTTCTTTCCACCTCAAAAATTGAGTAAGTTTAGAGTGGAAGTCCAAACCTTCAGACAGAAGGAAGGTGAATCCCTCTATGAAGCTTAGGAAAGATACAAACAATTGATCAGAAAGTGTCCCTCTGACATGCTTTCTGATGGAGCATCATAGGTATCTTCTATGATGGTCTATCTGAACTTTCCAAGATGTCATTGGACAGCTCTGCTGGAGGATCTCTTCATCTGAAGAAGACGCCTGTAGAAGCTCAAGAACTCATTGAAATGGTTGCAAATAACCAATTCATGTACACTTCTGAAAGGAATCCTGTGAACAATGGGACGAATCAGAAGAAAGGAGTTCTTGAGATTGATATCTGAACGCCATATTGGCTCAGAACAAAATATTGACTCAGCAAGTCAATATGATTTCTCAAAGTCTGTCTGGAATGCATGCTGCACCAGGCAGTACTAAGGACGCTTCATTTGAAGAAGAAGCTTATGATCCTGAGAACCCATCAATGGAAGAGGTGAATTACATAGAAGAACCCTATGGAAACACCTATAATCCTTCATGGAGAAATCATCCAAATCTCTCATGGAAGGATCAACAGAGACCTCAAAAAGATTTCAACAACAATAATGGTGGAAGAAACAGGTTAGCAATGGCAAGCCTTTTCCATCATCTTCTCAGCAACAGACAGAGAATTCTAAGCAGAGCCACTCTGACTTAGCAACCATGGTCTCTGATATAATCAAAACCACTCAATGTTTCATGACTGAAACAAGGTCCTCCATTAGAAACTTGGAGGCACAAGTGGGTCAGCTGAGTAAGAAAGTTAATGAACTCCCTCCTAGTACTCTTCCAAGCAATACAGAAGAGAATCCAAAAGGAGAGTGCAAGGCTATCAACATGGCCGAATTTGGAGAGGAAGAAGAGGCAGTGAGCGCTACTGAGGAAGACTGATGACAAGTCATCATATACCCATTTCTCAAGCTAATTTCACTTGTTTCACTAGTTTTAATGCACTTTCTTGCACCATAAGTAAGCAATTTAGAGTGGAATTGCATGTTTTATTTGAATCAATCAACCACCACTTAATTGATGCTAAATCATGAGGTTTAAGCTAAATTTAATTGAATTTTAATTGATTTATAAACCTTTTGAATTTAGTGATACTTTGATTGGTTGTTTTGATTATTTGTAGGTGAAGAAAAGAAGAAAAGAAGGAAGCGTGGATTAAGAAAGCGTGGCCCAAGGAAGAAAAGAATGTAGCACATGGAAGGGAGGAAGCCGCATTGCCCTCCAAGAGAGCACACTGCCCTCCAAGGGAGCACAACGATGAACCAAGCATTCAAGACTTCACTGCCCTGCTCTCCTTGAGGGCGGAGCACAATTTTAGGCCAAGAAAAGAGAGAAGGAAAATCTCTGCCCTGCCCTCCTCAAGAGCAATATCGGGCTCCTCATGGAAATAAGTCAAAGGAAATTGTCTCCAAGTGCCACCCATGGGTTTCGAACCCAAGAACAAGAAGGAAAGAAGTAGCTCTCAAATACAAGGAAAACAAGCAAAAATTGGTTTGTTTTCAACCTCCAAGGATCGAACATAGCACCTTGAGGAAGCAAAGAACTAGGCGCTACTTTGGTGCCAAGAAACCCAAGAAAAAAGGGCAACAAAAGCCATCCAGCAAGTTTCGAACATGGGACCTCACCCAAGAACAAGGAAAGCCTGTGCTGCCCTGCCCTTGTGGAGGGTAGGGCAGCATTTCGTGGTGCATGGCGCGCATCCTTGGCACGGGCAGCACGCACAATTGATGCGCACCAAGGGAGCTTTGGCCAGCAGCAAGCACGCACGGGCAGGGAGGCAAGGCGCACCATGGCAACATTGCCCTGCCCTCCTGGTGGACGAAATTGTGATTCCCTTTTTTCTTGTAATTGGATTTATAAAAGATGTATACTCTGAGGGCATTGTTTATTTTCTTCACAATCTCGTTCAACTAACCAGCAAGTATACTGGGTCGTCCAAGTAATAACCTTACGTGAGTAAGGGTCGAATCCACAGAGATTGTTGGTATGAAGCAAGCTATGGTCA
>NC_029780.3:74926069-74926815 GCF_000817695.3 Arachis duranensis | reverse complement strand
TCCCTAAAAGTAGCTTAAACTTACTAAAAACTATATGAAAACAATGCCAAAAAGCGTATAAATTATCCGCTCATCACCTCCACAAGGGTAGAGCAGCATCCTGATGCCTCTCCCACGCACGCAACATGCTTCCTCACACAACTTCCCTGCTCTGCCCTCCACAAGGGCAGGGCAACCTCCTGGGAGCAAGATGGGCTGAATTTCACTCAAAAATCCAATTTAATTCATTTCTTCACCAAATCAAAAAGCCCACTCAAAATTCTTAGATCCAAAATAGAAAGTGTATAAATAGGTGTTAGTTAGGATTAGATGGGGAGTTCTCGGGTTTTTTTTGGAGAGTTTATTTTCATTTTAAATTTTCATCCTTAGTCACTTGAGAGCACTTTCCATTTTTCTGTTTCTCTGCAAACTTGGCTTGAGAATTGGAGGAGAGAATTCACTTCTTCTTCCTTTTCTCATTTTGTTTTCTTTATTGGGTTTTGTTGAGTCTTGAGTGTGAAGAATTGAGGAACTTCTGTCTCAATCTCCATTTAAGATCTCTTTGATTTTCTTACTGCATAATTGAGTTGAATTCAATTTCCTTTGCTGCTTCAATCTTCAATTTCTCTTTAATTACTTTGTGAACTTAGATCTGAGAAGGCAATTGAGATCTAGACTCTGTTATCTAGTCTCTGAAGTCCTGAGATCTAATTTTCTCTTTTTGGTTCTTATGCTGAACCACTGCTGCAATTGAATTTCCATTTGCT
>NC_029780.3:74923184-74925979 GCF_000817695.3 Arachis duranensis | reverse complement strand
AATTTAATTTCCCTTGCTTAAATTCTGAATTCCTAATCCTCAAATCCCTTTTCCATTCAAGAAATTTATATTTCTTGCACTTTAAGTTACTGCAATTTACATTTCTTGCATTTTAAGTTTCAGTCATTTAGTTTCTTGTTCTTTAAGATTTAGTGCCTTTACTTTCAAGTCTCTTTAATTTCTGCAAATTATCCCTCTCCCTTTACATTTCCTACTATTTACTTACTGTTGGAAACAAAATCGCTCAACCAATACTTGATTCACTTGACTAAATCAACCACTAAACTAAAATTGCTCAATCCTTCAATCCCTGTGGAATCGACCTCACTCCCGTGAGTTTTATTACTTGATGCGACTTGGTACACTTGCCGGTGAGTTTTGTGTTGGATCATTTTCCACACATCAAAGACCTCAATGGACGTCCACTGGCCTCCAATGAGTTCCCTAATGAGAAACCATGGGAATCTGAGGCTCACACTGAGACCATAGAGATTCCATTGGATTTACTTCTGCCATTCAAGAGCTCTGATGAGTATTCTTCCTCTGAAGAGGATGAAGATGCCACTGAAGAGCAAGTTGCTAAATACCTTGTAGCAATCATGAAGCTAAATGACAAGTTATTTGGTAATGAGACTTGGGAGGATGAACCCCCTTTGCTCACCAAAGAACTGGATAACTTGACTAGGCAGATGATGAGCGGATAATTTATACGCTTTTTGGCATTGTTTTTAGGTAGTTTTTAGTAAGTTCAAGCTACTTTTAGGGATGTTTTCATTAGTTTTTATGTTAAATTCATATTTCTGGACTTTACTATGAGTTTGTGTGTTTTTCTGTAATTTCAGGTAATTTCTAGCTGAAATTGAGGGACTTGAGCAAAACTCTGAAAAAGGCTGACAAAAGGACTACTGATGCTGTTGGAATCTGACCTCCCTGCACTCGAAATGAATTTTCTGGAGCTACAGAACTCCAAATGGCGCGCTCTCAACGGCGTTGGAAAGTAGACATCCAGCGCTTTCCAGCAATATATAATAGTCCATACTTTATTCGGAAATTTACGACGTAACTTGGCGTTGAACGCCAAGTACATGCTGCTGTCTGGAGTTAAACGCCAGAAACACGTCATGATCCGGAGTTGAACGCCCAAAACACGTTATAACTTGAAGTTCAACTACAAGAAAAGCCTCAGCTCGTGGATAGATCAAGCTCAGCCCAAACATACACCAAGTGGGCCCTAGAAGTGGATTTATGCATCAATTACCTACTCATGTAAACCCTAGTAGCTAGTCTAGTATATATAGGACATTTAACCATTGTATTAGACATCTTTTGACAGTTTAATCTTTGATTGCTTTAGTCTTGGATCATTTGGTCTTTTGATCATTCAGAGGGCTGGCCATTTGGTCATGCCTGAACCTTTCACTTATGTATTTTCAACGGTGGAGTTTCTGCACACCATAGATTAAGGGTGTGGAGCTCTGCTGTACCACAAGTTTCAATACAATTACTATTACTTTCTATTCAATTCTCTTTTATTCTTATTCCAAGATATACGTTGCACAACACTTTGATGAATGTGATGATCCGTGACACTCATCATCATTCTCACCTATGAACCCGCGTGACTGACAACCACTTCCGTTCTACTTTAGGTTGGACGCATATCACTTAGATTCCCCAACAAAATCTTCGTGGTATAAGTTAGATAGATGGTGGCATTCATGAGGATCCGAAAAGTCTAAACCTTGTCTATGGTATTCCGAGTAGGATTCTGGGATTGAATGACTGTGACGAGCATCAAACTCCTGAAGGCTGGGCGTGATGACAAACCCAAAAGAATCAATGGATTCTACTCCAACCTGATTGAGAACCGACAGATGATTAGCCGTGCTGTGACAGAGCATAGGACCATTTTCACTGAGAGGATGGGATGTAGCCATTGACAATGGTGATGCCCTACATATAGCTTGCCATGGAAAGGAGTAAGAAGGATTGGATGAATGTAATAAAAAAGTAGAGATTCAAGTGGAGCACAGCATCTCCATGCACTTATCTGAAATTCCCACTATTGATTTACATAAGTATTTCTATCCCTTTTTATTTTCTATTTATTATTAATTTTTGAAACCTATAACCATTTAATCTGCCTAACTGAGATTTACAAGGTGACCATAGCTTGCTTCATACCAACAATCTCTGTGGGATCGACCCTTACTCACGTAAGGTATTTGGTGCGCGAAATTATGAACAATACTTTTTTCACAACTCTCATAATCCCCGGTAATGGCTCCAAGCACGTGGTAGCTCAATACCATGGCTTTACACAACTTCGCACAACTAACCAGCAAGTGCACTGGGTCGTCCAAGTAATAAACCTTACGTGAGTAAGGGTCGATCCCACGGAGATTGTTAGTATTGAAGCAAGCTATG
This sequence comes from Arachis duranensis, assembly GCF_000817695.3. Taxonomy (NCBI): domain Eukaryota; kingdom Viridiplantae; phylum Streptophyta; class Magnoliopsida; order Fabales; family Fabaceae; genus Arachis; species Arachis duranensis. The sequence goes on along the minus strand of NC_029780.3, from coordinate 74,923,552 downwards.
GTCATCTTGTAAATCTTAGTCAGGCAAACTCAAATGGATATAGTGATGAACGAAAATAACATAAAGGTAAAGATAGTGATACTTATGTAATTCATTGGTAGGAACTTCAGATAAGCGTATGAAGATGCCTTCCCTTCCGTCTCTCTGCTTTCCTACTGCCTTCATCCAATTCTTCTTACTCCTTTCCATGGCAAGCTCGTGTAAGGTTTCACTGTTGTCAGCAGCTACCTCCCATCCTCGCAGTGAAAACTAATGCTCATGCACTCTGTCACAGTGCGGCTAATCACCGGTTTGGTTCCCTCCCCTACCAGAATAGAATCACTCTTTTGCGTCTGTCACTAACGCCCAGTAGGTTACAGGTTTGAAGC
>NC_029780.3:74909470-74914616 GCF_000817695.3 Arachis duranensis | reverse complement strand
AGGTCTAGGCATGGCCGAATGGCCAGCCTCCCAATGATCTAAGATAGCATAAAAATGAAGATAGCTACCCAAAGCTGAAAATACAATAGTAAAAGGTCCTACTTATAAGAAACTAGTAGCCTAAGGTGTACAGAAATGAGTAAATGACATAAAAATCCACTTCCGGGCCCACTTGGTGTGTGCTTGGGCTGAGCAATGAAGCATTTTTCGTGCAGAGACTCTTCTTAGAGTTAAACGCCAGCTTTAGTGCCAGTTTGGGCGTTTAACTCCCATTTGGGTGCCAGTTCCAGCGTTTAACGCTGGGATTTCTTGAGGTGACTTTGGACGCCGGTTTGGGCCATCAAATCTTGGGCAAAGTATGGACTATCATATATTGCTGGAAAGCCCAGGATGTCTACTTTCCAACGCCGTTGAGAGCGCGCCAATTGGGCTTCTGTAGCTCCAGAAAATCCACTTCGAGTGTAGGGAGGTCAGAATCCAACAGCATCTGCAGTCCTTTTTGGTCTCAGAATCAGATTTTTGCTCAGGTCCCTCAATTTCAGCCAGAAAATACCTGAAATCACAGAAAAACACACAAACTCATAGTGAAGTCTAGAAAAGTGAATTTTAACTAAAAACTAATAAAAATATACTAAAAACTAACTAGATCATATCAAAAACATACTAAAAATAATGCCAAAAAGTATACAAATTATCCGCTCATCAGTATTACTTGGATGACCCAGTACACTTGCTGGTTTGTTGTGCGGAGTTGTGAATTGAATTTTAGACACCGTGATATTGAGCACCAAGTTTTTGGAGCCATTACCGGGGATTGTTTTGAGTTAGAAAAGAATGAATCACAATTTCGTGCACCAGCAGAAATTACCTCAAAAGAAACAGGACCCTGGGAAGTTCTCAATACCTTGTACAGTAGGCACCATGACCTTCAAGAAGGCTCTTTGTGACCTAGGGTCAAGCATAAACCTCATGCCTCTCTGTAATGGAGAAGCTAGGGATCTTTGAGGTGCAAGCTGCAAGAATCTTACTAGAGATGGCAGACAATTCAAGAAAACAAGCTTATGGACTTGTAGAGGATGTTCTGGTAAAGGTTGAAGACCATTACATCCCTGCTGATTTCATAGTCCTAGAGACTGGGAAGTGTATGGATGAATCTATCATCCTTGGCAGACCCTTCCTAGCCACAGCAAAGGCTGTGATTGATGTTGAAAGAGGGGAATTGATCATTCAAGTGAATGAAGAATCCCTTGTATTTAAGGCTCAAGGATATCCCTCTGTAACCATGGAGAGGAAGCATGAAGAGCTTCTCTCAAAACAGAGTCAAACAGAGCCCCCACAGTCAAACTCTAAGTTTGGTGTTGGGAGGCCACAACCAAATTCTAAGTTTGGTTTTGAACCCCCACATTCAAACTCTAAGTTTGGTGTTGGGAGGTTCCAACATTGCTCTGAGTATCTCTGAGGCTCCATGAGAGCCCACTGTCAAGCTACTGACATTAAAGAAGCGCTTGTTGGGAGGCAACCCAATGTTATATTTATCCATTTTCCTTTTGTTATTTTATGTTTTCTATAGGTTGATGATCATGGGAAGTCAAAAAATCAATTGAGAAAAGCAAAAACAGAATGAAAAATAGAAAGAAAAACAGCACACCCTAGAGGAAAATGTGCTGGCGTTTAAACACCAGTGAAGACAGCAAATGGGCGTTTAACGCCCAGTCTAGTACCATTCTGGGCGTTTAACACCAAAAAAGGGCACCAGACTGGCATTTAACGCTAGGAATTGTCAAGAAGCTGGCGTTAAATGCCAGAAATGGGCACCAGCCCGGCGTTTAACGCCAGAATTGGCAGAATGAGCATTTTTGCTCGCCACTTGGTGCAGGGATAAATTTTCCTTGACACCTCAGGATCTGTGGACCCCACAGGATCCCCACCTACCTCACCACTCTCTCTCTTCTTCACCCATTCACCAATCACCTCAACACCTCTTCCCAAAAAAAAAACCCTCACCTATCAAATCCCACTATTCTCTTCACCACTCACATCCATCCTTCATAAAACCCCACCTACCTCACTATTCAAATTCAAACCACTTTCCCTCCCAAACCCACCCATAATAGCCGAACCCTACCCCTCTCTCCACCCCTATATAAACCCATCTTCACTCCTTCATTTTCACACAACCTACACACTACTTCTCCCGCTTGGCCGAAAAACAAAGCCACCTCCATCTCCTCTATTTCTTCTTCTTCTACTCTCTTCTTTCTTCTTTTTCTCGAGGACGAGCAAACCTTCTAAGTTTGGTGTGGTAAAAGCGTTGCTTTTCATTTTTTCATAACCATTTATGGCACCTAAGGCCGGAGAAATCTCTAGAAAGAGGAAAGGGAAGGCAAAAGCCTCCACCTCTGAGTCATGGGAGATGGAGAGATTCATTTCAAGGGTGCATCAAGAACACTTCTATAAAGTTGTGGCCAAGAAAAAGGTGATCCCCGAGGTCCCTTTTCAAACTCAAAAAAGGTCAACTTTGATCAAAGGTTGGACCAAGTCCTCACAGACATTTGTGAGGAGGGCGCTCAATGGAAGAAAGATTCAAGAGGGAAGCCGGTTCAATTGAGAAGGCATGACCTCAAGCCCCTGGCTAGGGGATGGTTGGAGTTTATCCAACGCTCAATCATTCCCACTAGCAACCGGTCTGAAGTTACTATAGACCGGGCTATCATGATTCATAGCATCATGATAGGAGAGGAAGTAGAAGTTCATGAGGTTATATCCCAAGAACTTTATAAGGTGGCGGACAAGTCCTCTACCTTGGCAAGGTTAGCCTTCCCTCATCTCATTTGTCACCTCTGTAATTCAGTTGGAATTAACATAGAGGAGACATCCTCATAAGGTTGGACCAAGTCCTCATGGATACCACTAAGAAAAGGATGGAGCAAACAAGAGATCCCACTCATGGACATGAGGAAATTCCTCACCATGAAATCCCTGAGATGCCTCAAGGGATGCACTTTCCTCCACAAACTATTGGGAGCAAATCAACACCTCCCTAGGAGAATTGAGTTCCAACATGGGACAACTAAGGGTGGAGCACCAAGAACATTCCATCCTCCTCCATGAAATTAGAGAAGATCAAAGAATCATGAGAGAGGAGCAAAAAAGGCAAGGAAGAGACATTGAGGAGCTCAAGCACTCCATAAGATCTTCAAGAGGAAAAACAAGCCACGATCACTAAGGTGGACCCGTTCTTTAACTTCCTTGTTCTTTATTTTCCTGTTTTTCGAATTTTCATGCTTATGTTTATCTATGTTTGTGTCTTATGATCATTAGTGTCTTAAGGTTCATGTCTTAAAGCTATGAATGTCCTATGAATCCATCACCTCTCTTAAATGAAAAATGCTTTAATCACAAAAGAACAAGAAGTACAGGATTTCAAAAATGTTCTTAATTGAAAAAGAGAAGAATTGCATGAGTTTTGAATTTTATAATAGATTAATTATTTTGATGTGGTGGCAATACTTTGACTTCTGAATGTATGCTTGAACAGTGCATATGTCTTTTGAATTTGTTGTTAATGAATGTTGGCTCTTGAAAGAATGATGAAAAAGGAGACATGTTACTGAGGATCTGAAAAATCATAAAAATGATTCTTGAAGCAAGAAAAAGCAGTGAATACAAAAAAAAAAGAGAGATAGTGTATGTGAAAAAAAAGAGAGAGAAAAAGAAATAATAAAGTCGTGATCCAAGGCAAAAAGAGTGTGCTTAAGAACCCTGGACACCTCTAATTGGGGACTCTAGCAAAGCTGAGTCACAATCTGAAAAGGTTCACCCAGTTATGTGTCTGTAGCATGCATGTATCCGGTGGTAATACTGGAAGACAGAGTGCTTTGAGCCACGGCCAAGACTCATAAAGTAGCTGTATTCAAGAATCATCATACTTAACTAGGAGAATTAATAACATTATCTGGATTCTGAGTTCCTATAGAAGCCCATCATTCTGAATTTCAAAGGATAAAGTGAGATGCCAAAACTGTTCAGAGGCAAAAAGCTAAAGGCCCCGCTCATCTAATTAATACTGATCTTCATAGATGTTTTTGGAGTTCATTATATATTCTCTTCTTTTTATCCTATCTGATTTTCAGTTGCTTGGGGACAAGCAACAATTTAAGTTTGGTGTTGTGATGAGCGGATAATTTATACGCTTTTTGGCATTGTTTTTAGTATGTTTTTAGTATATTTTAGTTAGTTTTTATTATGTTTTTATTAGTTTCTATTTAAAATTCACTTTTCTAGACTTTACTATGAGTTTGTGTGTTTTTCTGTGATTTCAGGTATTTTCTGGCTGAAATTGAGGGACCTGAGCAAAAATCTGATTCAGAGACTAAAAAGGACTGCAGATGCTGTTGGACTCTGACCTCCCTGCACTCGAAGTGGATTTTCTGGAGCTACAGAAGCCCAATTGGTGCGCTCTCAATTGCGTTGGAAAGTAGACATCCTGGGATTTCCAGTAATGTATAATAGTTTATACTTTGCCTGAGATTTGACGGCCCAAATAGGCGTCCCAAGTCAGCTCAAGAAAAGTTAAATGCCGGAACTGGCACAAGAATGGGAGTTAAACGCCCAAACTGGCACAAAAGCTGGCGTTTAACTCCAAGAAAAGTCTCTACACATGAAAGCTTCAATGCTCAGCCCAAGTACACACCAAATGGGCCCGGAAGTGGATTTTTATGTCATTTACTCATCTTTGTAAACCCTAAGCTACTAGTTCTCTACAAATAGGACCTTTTGCTATTATATTAGACATCTTTTGATCACTTGAGATCTTAGGATCATCTTTGGATGACTAGTTCTTAGATCATGGAGGCTGGCCTCTCGTCCATGTCTAGACCTTGTTCTTATGTATTTTCAACGGTGGAGTTTCTACACACCATAGATTAAGGTGTGGAGCTCTGTTGTACCTCGAGTATTAATGCAATTACTATTGTTCTTTTATTCAATTCAGCTTATTCTTGTTCCAAGATATTCATTCGCACTCAAGAACTTGATGAATGTGATGATTATGTGATGCTCATCATCATTCTCACTTATGAATGCGTGCCTGACAACCACTTCCGTTCTACAAGCAAACAAGGCTTGAATGTTTATCTCTTGGATT
>NC_029780.3:74906477-74909361 GCF_000817695.3 Arachis duranensis | reverse complement strand
GCTTCAAACTCGCGATTGTGGGGCGTTAGTGACAGACGCAAAAGAATCACTGGATTCTATTCCGACATGATCGAGAACTGATGATTAGATTTTTGACGGTTTAGAATTTCACTAATGAAATCTCGTTGTAAAGTATAGTCTCTAAACCAACAATAATCCTTTCATACAAAAATTTGTTTGTCACAAGTACAAACCCCTAAAATCTATAAACCGAAGTATTTAAACCTCGGTTCGTCTCTCAAAGGACTTGCAGGGTAGTGTTCTTGTTATTGGTTATGGACTTGTTTATTGTGGGGTTTTGGATGAGAAATATGAATAGTAAATGGTAAGAAAACTTTATTAACAAAATGGTCTTGGCAAGGTTTGGTTGTCAAGGGTCTTCATCATTATCACTAGTCACAAGTATGGTAGTTGCAAGGATTAATCCCACTTAGTCATCCTTAAATCAATTAACAAAGGAAAGTCAAGTGAGTTATATCAATCCTAGTCGATAAATCCTAGCTTTCCACTAATTGGATTAATGAAGGCTAGAGTTAATGGCTATCAACTATCAATCAATTGGACACTAGTGACTCAAGAAATCCTAAGTTACCTTCTCAAGCCAAGAACATAAAATTCTAGTCTAACATTCTTCCAAGCATTTAATCAAACACTTGGAAGGCACAAAAGAAAAGTATAGTAAATCACAACAAGAATGAATTCTAACTACAATTGAATACAAAGAACTAACAACAACAATCAAGGAACTCACAATTATCATGAATTACCTCAAATTGCATTATTGAAAGAAAATAAAAGGACAAGAGTATCTCAATTACAAAACCTAGAAACAAAATGAGAGAAATTACAACAAGAGAGTAGGGATAGAAAGAAGAACCAAAGTGTAGCAATCATCAATTGAAGGTAGAAGTAGAAGGAGACATGAATTAAACCTAGAATTATGAGATCCTAATCTAACCCTAATTCCTAATCCTAATTCTAGAGAGAAGAGAGAGCTTCTCTCTCTAACTCTAACTATTTCTAAAACTAAACTATGACTAATGATTAAAGTATGTTGATTCATCTTCAATCCTTGGCTTAAATAACATCAGAAATGAGTTGGATTGGACCCACAAGGCTTCTAAAATCGCTGGCCACTTGTTGCATTAAGTGGGTCATGTGCCACCATCGGCGCGTCCGCGTACTGTGCACGTGCACGCCCATATGCGCGATGCAACTATGGCAAATCTTATATCGTTTTAAAGCCCCGGATGTTAGCTTTCCAACCCAACTGAAACCGCATCATTTAGATCTCTGTAGCTCAAGTTATGGTCATTTAAGTGCGAAGAGGTCGGCTTGATAGCTTTCCGATTCTTTCATTTCTTCACGATTAAGTGCAAAGAGGTCGGGCTTGACAGCTTTGCGATTCCTTCATTTCTTCATGAGTTATCGATTTCATTCCTTCATTCCCTCAATCCAATATTTGCCTTCTAAACCTGAAATCACTTAGCAAACACATCAAGGCATCTAATAGAATCAAGGTGAATTAAATTTAGCTATTTTAAGTCCTAAAAAGCATGTTTTCACTCTTAAGCACAATTAAAGGAGAATATACAAAACCATGCTATTTCATTGCATAAATGTGGGTAAAAGGTTATAAAATCCCCTAAATCAAGCATAAGATAAGCCCTACAAATGGGGTTTATCAACCTCCCCACACTTAAACGAAGCATGTCCTCATGCTTAAGCCAAGAGAAAGCAAAGGGCATCAACATTTATTCAATGTAACCTATCTATATGCATCCTATCTACATGAATGCAACTAGATGCAAAATGATTCTACCTACTTGGTTAAAAATAAATCAATCCTCCAAGAGCATGTATAAACGGGTAGGGCTAAGGTCATATGACGATTCATGAATCCTACCAATTTTAGTATAAAAGTTGAAGTTCAAGTAGACTTGCAAGTTGGGCGCTCATGAAAGCCGGGAATCAAGAAGTCGAGCATCGAACCCTCACCGGAAGTGTTTGCACTCTAGTCGCTCAAGTGTGTAGGGTCAATTCTCTTAATTCTCCTCTAATCATGCTTTCCAAAATTTGTTTTTCATCTAACAATCAACAATTATTTCATGCATGCATACAATTATCATGAGGTCTTATTCTTTGGTTGTAATGGGGCTAGGGTCAAGGTAGGATTGTATATGGTTAAGTGGACTAAATATTTGAATCTTTGATTAACCTAGACTTTCCCACCTAACCTATATAATGACTTAATACAATTAAAAGCTAACCTAACTACCCATAATTCTCACTTTTTCACATACTCATGCATTTTCTTTTTCATTTCACAATACTTATGCATTGACTCTTATTGGACTTCACTTTGGGGCATTTTGTCCCCTTTTTATTTCTTTCTTTTTCTTCTTTTTCTTTCTTTTTTCAAAATTTTTTCTTTTCTTTTCCATATTATTTTTCTTTTTCTTTTGTTTTTCTCATTTTTTTCTTTCTATATACAAGAGCATCAATGCATAAGGTCTATACATTTGATCAATACATGAGCATGTACCCAATTCCCAATATTTTCAATAAAAATACAAAACTACCTTTTTATTCACCCAATGTCCCAAGGTTCCCACACTTGAATGATACTCACACACACTAGCCTAAGCTAATCAAAGATCCAAATAAGGACTTTTATTGTTTTCCTCTTTAAGGCTTGTAATGTGCTAAATTAAGAATAAAGTGGGTTAATCGTAGGCTCAAATTTGGCTGACAAAGGAAGATAGAAGGTAAGGCCATTGGGTAAGTGAGCTAATGAAGTGATGGCCTCAATCATATAATTGCATAAATACACAAAATAATGGATATAAAGGATCAAACAAATCAAAGATTACATTCATAGAAA
>NC_029780.3:74904311-74906386 GCF_000817695.3 Arachis duranensis | reverse complement strand
CATTAGGCTCAAATCTCACAAGCTTGTGTTCTTAGCTCAAAAACCATGTTCCAAAATAAATTCTTTCAAGCAAGTTCAACAAAAATTTTTCAAATTGGTAGGTTGCCCTAAAATGGTTTCTTGGGAAAGAAATCATCACCCTAACCAAGTAGTCCTAACAAAAAAAAGAAGTGGTAAAAATATGTACAAATTCTAACTAACATGCAACCTATCATGCAAATGCAATAACTAACTAACATTGGTGTTGAAAAAGAAAATTGTTACCCATGGAGATCGGTCGACTACCTCCCCACACTTGAAGATTGCACCGTCCTCGGTGCATGCAAAGAAGAGCAAGGTGGATGGGTTGCTACAATTGATGAGCTCCTTCAAAAGGTTGTGCGGATGACTTGTTTGTTGCCCCATTTAAAAGCTTTTCCTTTCCCCCTTCTTGGTGGCCAACCTAAAAGGAAATAAAAAGAAAGAAAGTTAAGCCTATAACAAAGATATCAAAGCAAATAGAATATAGGCGGGGGCTAATGCCAAATAAGAGTATGATTCCCTACTACATGGTAGCTACAACATGTAGAGGAGGAAATAATAAGAGAAAATGGCATATCAATGATACTTGATGCAAGAGTAAGGTCAAAGCATGAAGAGCATGATGAGCATCATGTTTGAACAAGAGAGAGTGGGCCATGAAAGACAATATAAGGTCATATCAATGCACACACAAGTGCATAACAGATTGAGCATTGATTTGAAGAGAAACGTCACCCAACAATATGAAACAAGTCAAGAGGCACCAAAGTAATGCAAGAAATCGTCAACAATTGAATAGGAAGATGCAACACCATTATTAAAATGACTTAAAAAAACGAAAACATGCTACAAAAACTAAATGAAAATGGGAAGAGTAGAAGTATGCGAATGTGATAAGCAAAAGAAAATGGAAGGGGAGAAAAAAACTCTTTTTTTTTTACCGACGTGTACGTGTCATGCACGTTTACGCGTCAATGAGCATATTGGTTGAAGGACGCGTACGCGCCAGGTGCTCGCAAGCGTGCATCGAGTTAGGCGTGAGGCATAATGTTGGCCCAAAAGTGGCACAACTCTCGGGTAAAAGTACCGGGGGTCAGATTGTGCAACCGACGCGCGCGCGCACAGTGTGCGTGCGCGTGCATTGCGAATTTAAGATCATGTGCGCGTACGCGCTAGGTGCGCGCACGCGTGCACAGACTTGTGCCTTAGGCCCAATGTTCGCACAGTTCAGGTCTAACTCTCGGGTTTTTTTTGGCTGGAGGTGAAATTTTGCATCCACGCGTACACGTACAGTGTGCGTCCGCGTGGATGGCCGAAAAATGCTCACGTTCGCGTACGCGTTATGTGCGCGCACGCGTGGATGGTGTTTTGTTTTTTTCAAAAAAAATTTTCTAAGTTCTTGCACCAATCCAAGCCTTCCAATCCTCCAAACAGCTACCAAAACACCCTAGAACCTTATTCAACATACTATACTACTAACTAAACTCAATAAAATAATAAAAAACAAGAAATTAAACTAATTCTACCAATATTTACAAAAGATAAAAATGAAAATGAGAATCTACCTACAATAGCAACTCAATTCACTTATTAACAAAATTAAAAGAGTATGGAAAGAGTTTACCATGGTGGGGTGTCTCCCACCTAGCACTTTTATTTATTGTCCTTAAGTTGGATGGTGCACGAAATTGCAATCACACCTTTGCAACTCCGCACAACTAACCAGCAAGTGCACTGGGTCGTCCAAGTAATACCTTGCATGAGCAAGGGTCGATCCCACGGAGATTGTCGGCTTGAAGCAAGCTATGGTTATCTTGTAAATCTTAGTCAGGATATCAGAAATTATCAGGATTGATTGTGAAAAGCAAAAGAACATGAAATGGTTACTTGTTTTGCAGTAATGGAGAATAGGTTGAGGTTTTGGAGATGCTCCATCTTCTGAATCTCTGCTTTCCTACTGTCTTCTTCTTCAAACACGCAAGGCTCCTTCCATGGCAAGCTGTATGTAGGGTTTCACCGTTGTCAATGGCTACCTCCCATCCTCTCAGTGAAAA
>NC_029780.3:74900744-74901837 GCF_000817695.3 Arachis duranensis | reverse complement strand
TTAGCCACAGATTTGAGTAGAATTCCTGAACCATGTTCCTTCCAACCTTTATTTCAGGATTGGTTAGAACTTCCCATCCTCTGTTTCGAATTTGCTCTTGGATCCCCGGATATTCATCTTCTTTCAGATCAAATTTAACTTCCGGGATCACTGACCTCAGACCCATTATTTTGTGATAATGGTCTTCATGTGCTTTGGTTAAGAACTTCTCTTGATTCCAAAGATTCTTTTGATTATTCTCTTTCTTTCCTCTTAAATTGGTTTGTTTTCCCTTAGGAGCCATGATCTTGATGAATCTTGGCTTAGTGATCACGGAAAAGCACATCAAACTTAGAGGTTTGCTTGTCCTCAAGCAAAAGAAAAGAGAGAAGAGAAGAGAGAGAGAGGAAGAGGAAATTCGAATGGTGTGGTGGGAAGAGGGAGCCAAACGTGTATTTATAAGGTGGGGAGGGGAGCTTTTTCGAAAACAAAAGAGAATTTTGAAAGGAGATTTGAGAAGATATGGAAAGAAATTGAGAAAAGGGTGAATTTTTTGAATAAAATTTGGGAATGATTTGAATGATTTGAAGAATGATTTTGAAAATTTGAAAGTGAATGATGAGAGATTGAAATGTATTTTTGTAGAAAAATATGGGTGAGAAACGGAAAGTTTGAAAAAATCTGATTTGAAAATAAAGTTGTGGTCCCCCCACCTTTCTGGCGTTAAACGCCCAGAATGGCACCCATTCTGGCGTTTAACGCCCATTTGATGCCCCTTTTGGGCGTTTAACGCCCAGCCAGGTGCCCTGGCTGGCGTTAAACGCCAGAATTCCTTCCTCACTGGGTGTTTTTCTGAACGCCCAGGATGCTGCACACCTGGCGTTAAACGCCCAGAATGGTGCCCATTCTGGTGTTTAACGCCCAAAATGGCACCATTCCTGGCGTTAAACGCCCAGAATGGTACCCATTCTGGCGTTTAACGCCCAAAGTGCCCCTTACTGGCATTTTTTCGCCAGTAAGCTCTTTTTCTCTGCTTTTTGAGCTGAATCCTTCTGTAACTCTGTGAATTCCTTCATTTTTGATACTTGCCTCTGTAAGAACAATTCATACAACT
>NC_029780.3:74899670-74900528 GCF_000817695.3 Arachis duranensis | reverse complement strand
TCAACATATCCATATGGTGACACTCCTGTAATCACATACGGACCCCTCCACCGGGATTTGAGTTTTCCTGGAAACAGTCTGTGCCTAGAGTTGAAGAGCAGGACTTTTTGTCCTGGCTCAAAGACTCTGGTTGACAATTTCTTGTCATGCCATTTCTTTGTCTTTTCCTTATAAATTTTTGCATTTTCAAAGGCATTGAGTCTGAACTCCTCTAGCTCATTTAGCTGGAGCAGTCTTTTTTCACCAGCTAACTGTGCATCCATGTTTAGGAATCTGGTTGCCCAGTAGGCTTTATGTTCCAGTTCCACGGGCAGATGACAGGCCTTCCCATATACCAGTTGGTATGGAGAAGTTCCTATAGGAGTCTTGAATGCTGTTCTGTATGCCCACAGAGCATCATCCAAGCTCTTTGCCCAGTCCTTTCTTCGGGCCATCACAGTCCGTTCCAGGATTCTTTTTAGCTCTCTGTTAGAGACCTCAGCTTGCCCATTTGTCTGTGGATGATACGGAGTTGCCACTTTGTGGCTAATTCCATATCTAACCATAGCAGAGTATAGCTGTCTATTGCAAAAATGAGTGCCTCCGTCACTGATTAGGACTCTAGGAACACCAAATCTGCTGAAGATGTGTTTCTGGAGGAATTTCAGCACGGTCTTGGTATCGTTAGTGGGTGTAGCAATTGCTTCTACCCACTTAGATATATAGTCCACTGCCACCAGAATGTAAGTGTTTGAGTATGATGGCGGAAATGGTCCCATGAAGTCAATTCCCCATACATCAAACAATTCTATCTCTAATATCCCTTGTTGAGGCATGGCATATCCATGAGGCAGGTTACCAGCTCTTTGGCAACTGTCA
>NC_029780.3:74898449-74899523 GCF_000817695.3 Arachis duranensis | reverse complement strand
GGCAGTGCCATAGGATCCTTTGTGCTTTTTCTCTGGGTACACATCTGCGGATCACTCCGTCAGCACATCTCTTAAAGAGATATGGTTCATCCCAAAGGTAGTACTTGGCATCTGAAATTAGTTTCTTTCTCTGCACGTAGCTGTACTCCTTGGGGATGAACCTCACAGCTTTAAAATTTGCAATATCTGCAAACCATGGAGCTTCCTGAATGGCAAAGAGTTGCTCATCTGGGAAAGTCTCAGAAATCTCAGTAGAAGGGAGGGACGCCCCAGCTACTGGTTCTATTCGGGACAGATGATCAGCTACCTGGTTCTCTATCCCTTTTCTGTGCTACTTGGTTCTCTGTCCCTTTTCTGTCTCTTATTTCTATATCAAACTCTTGCAGCAGCAACACCCATCTTATAAGCCTGGGTTTTGAATCCTGCTTTGTGAGTAAGTATTTAAGAGTAGCATGGTCAGTGTACACAACTACTTTGGATCCCACTAGATAGGATCTAAACTTGTCAATGGCATAGACCACTGCAAGTAACTCTTTTTCTGTGGTTGTGTAGTTCTTCTTTGCGTCATTTAGAACACGGCTAGCATAGTAAATGACGTGCAGAAGCTTGTTATGCCTCTGTCCCAACACTGCACCAATGGCATGGTCACTGGCATCACACATTAATTCAAATGGCAATGTCCAATCTGGTGCAGAGATGACTGGTGTTGTGACCAGCTTAGCTTTCAGGGTCTCAAACACCTGCAGACACTGTGTGTCAAACACAAATGGTGTGTCAGCAGCTAACAGGTTACTCAGAGGTTTTGTAATTTTCGAAAAATCCTTTATAAACCTTCTGTAGAATCCTGCATGCCCCAGAAAGCTTCTGATTGCCTTAACATTGGCAGGTCGTGGTAATTTTTCAATTACCTCTACCTTTGCCTTATCCACCTCTATTCCCTTGCTTGAAATTTTGTGCCCAAGGACAATTCCTTCAGTCACCATAAAGTGACATTTCTCCCAGTTTAAAACCAGATTAGTCTCTTGGCATCTTTTCAGGACAAGTGCTAGGTGATTAAGACAGGAGCTAAATGAA
>NC_029780.3:74894977-74896896 GCF_000817695.3 Arachis duranensis | reverse complement strand
TTTTCCCCCTTTTCTGGCGTTTGAACGCCAGAACTGGGCAAGGAATGGGCGTTTAACGCCAGCTTTCCTTCCCTTTCTGGCGTTTGAATGCCAATAATATTCCTCTCTGGGCTCTTGCTGTCCTCAGAGGGATTTTGAACAGTGGTTTGGTTATCCTCTGTCAATTGTTCCTTGTTTGGCTTTCTGCTCTTTTGAGCAGAGGTATTTAGTGTCTTCCCACTTCTCAGTTGAACTGCTTGCCATTCCTCTGTTATCTGTTTAGATATTTGCTGTTTTGCTTGATTCAACTGCAGTTCTATGCTCTTGTTAGCAACTTTAGTTTTATGAAGCATCTCTTTAAAGTCTGCTAACTGTTCTGTCATCAGGAGCAATTGTTGATTAAGCTCAATTATCTGTTCTTGAGGACTAGGGTCAGTGACTACTGCCATGACTTCCTCTTTTGGAGAGAACTCATTGCTAGAGTACAAATATTGGTTTCTAGCAACAGTGTCTATAAGCTCTTGAGCTTCTTCAATTGTCTTCCTCATGTGTATAGATCCACCAGCTGAGTGGTCTAAGGACATCTGAGCTTTTTCTGTAATTAGCTGTGTCATCCTCTTTGGAGGGTAAAAGTGATTCAGGAATTTGTCTGATAACTGTTTCCATGTCTTTATGCTTGCTGTAGGTTGGTTATTTAACCACCTTTTAGCTTGATCTTTTACTGCAAATGGAAACAGTAATAGTCTGTAGACATCCTGATCTACCTCTTTATCATGTACTGTGTCAGCAATTTGTAAGAATTGTGCCAGAAACTCAGTAGGTTCTTCCTGTGAAAGACCGGAATACTGGCAATTTTGCTGCACTATGATAATGAGTTGAGGGTTTAGCTCAAAGCTGCTTGCTTTGATGGGAGGTGTACAGATGCTACTCCCATATGCAGCTGTAATGGGGTTAGCATATGACCCCAGAGTCCTTCTAGACTGATCAATTCCACTTAGGTCCATAATGGATAAAGGGAGATGATATGGATTGCAAATAGGTAAAATATATTTTTTTTTGAATTAAACGAAAAAAATATAAAATAAAACAAAAGAAAATTGAAATAAAAATTCGAAAATCAAAGAGAAAATAAGATCAAATAAAATAAAAATTTGAAAATTAAAAAGAAAATAAGATCAAAGCAAATTGAAAACTGGATCAATTAGTTAATTAAAAATATTTTGAAATTAGCAAAAAAAAGATATGATTGAAAATTATTTTGAAAGAGATTTGATTTTTTTTTGAAAAGAGGAAAGAGAAATACAACAAAATGACACCAAACTTAAAATTTTTAGAAAATCAAACACTAATTTTCGAAAATCTTTAAGGGAAAAACACAAAGAGGACACCAAACTTAGAATTTTTATGAATCTAAAAGGGACTAAGAACATGCAATTTCAAAAATCAAAAGAAAAGCAAAAGCATGCAATTGACACCAAACTTAAAATATGAAACTAGACTCAACTAAAAGACTCTAAACCAACAAAAACAAAACAGTCCTAATCTAAGCAACAAGATAAACTGTCAGTTGTCCAAACTCGAACAATCCCCGGCAACGGCGCCAAAAACTTGGTGCACGAAATTGCAATCACACCTTTGCAACTCCGCACAACTAACCAGCAAGTGCACTGGGTCGTCCAAGTAATACCTTGCGTGAGCAAGGGTCGATCCCATGGAGATTGTCGGCTTAAAGCAAGCTATGGTTATCTTGTAAATCTTAGTCAGGATATCAGAAATTATCAGGATTGATTGTGAAAAGCAAAAGAACATGAAATGGTTACTTGTTTTGCAGTAATGGAGAATAGGTTGAGGTTTTGGAGATGCTCCATCTTCTGAATCTATGCTTTCCTACTGTCTTCTTCTTCAAACACGCAAGGCTCCTTCCATGGAAAGCTGTATGT
>NC_029780.3:74878193-74894166 GCF_000817695.3 Arachis duranensis | reverse complement strand
GAAAATACCTGAAATCACAGAAAAACACACAAACTCATAGTAAAGTCCAGAAAAGTGAATTTTAACTAAAAACTAATAAAAATATACTAAAAACTAACTAGATTATACTAAAAACATACTAAAAACAATGCCAAAAAGCGTATAAATTATCCGCTCATCATTGGACTTATGGGGAGCTCCTCCCAAGGTGGCTTGTGCTTGTACTCATCTTGGAACTCCCACCAATGCTTGAATCTCCAATAAGGTCCATTCTTCAATTTCAATATCTTCAAGCTTTGATGTAGTTCTCCACAAACTATGAGCTCCCAAATTTGATTTTCGTTGTGCGATCCGGGATCCCACACTTTGTTTTGACACCCGTCCTTAGATTGATCGTCATTATTCCATCCGGGTGGTATGGCCTTGGAATTCTCAAAGAAGCCTCCAAACAACTTCCTAGACCCATGCCCCAAGCCTTCCGTTGAGACCCTTGTAGAGTGGCATTCTTCCAATTATCGTTCCTATACCTTGAAGCTTTGACCTTAATGAGCCTAAGTCCTAACTTGCAACCACTACACAACTCTCTTATACTTTTAACTCCACAAAGAGCTCTAAGTTGACCATCATTTTCAATTAAACCATATTCAAGTGAGAAAGTAAAGCTTAGGGATAAGAATTTTACCCACTTGAATGTTGTGTTGGATGGTGACTTGGGGAGGGAGACCTCCCCACACTTAGACAATGCAAGGTCTATTTCTTTAGGCTCTTCTTTAGTTGTTTCCACCTCTTCACAAGCTTCTTCAATTTCAACCTTTTCCCCTTTTTCACTTGGCTTGGTGTTATCTTTAAGAACCTCGGTTTCTTGCCCAATGAGAGGTGATTCCATATTAGATAGGAATTCATTGATGAATGAATCCATCTCTTGATCAACCTCTTCATATTCTTCAATTTCGATATACACCATGCCAACTTTTCCCTCTTGGTAGCTCTCCTCCAATTCACTCTCTTTTTCGTTGCTCACCACGGGTACGGGAGGTTGTGCACATTCTTTTATAATTTCAACTTCATGTCCAATGGGAGAGGATTCCATTGTAGAGAGAAATTCGTCCATGATTGAATCCATCTCTTGATAAGCCTCTTCCAAGTCTCCAACGACGATATGCCTTGGAGGTTGCGCACCCTCCTCAACATCAATATCAAGCTTCTTGGAAGAGTTCTCCATGATGCTACATTCCCATGGACTTTCAACATCTCCTAAATCTTCAACCACTTCTTCCTTTTCTTCAATGATCATAGGCTCCTCCAAATGTTCTAACACAAAATTCGACTCCTCTTTCTCCACCGGATTTTGCAATTTCTCCTTCATACTTTGCTCTTCTTTAGGTTTTTCACATGTGGTCACGGAAGTACCTTGAGTATTCAAGCATTGGTGGGCTAAAGTATGCACCACCTTGGTCAAATTGGTCACAAACTCAAGTGTATCCCGCTTCATGGCTTCTTGTCCTTGAAGTAACAAAGTGAGAGGATCGTATATTGGGGTTTGGGGTGAGTAAGAAGGTTCATTATTTTAGAGAGAGGGTTCATGGTAGGAAGGTGGTTCTTCTTCGTAAAATTGTGGAGATGATGTGTATTGAGGTGGTTCTTGGGAGTAATCTTGATAGGGTTGTGGTGGTTCTAAAGGTTCTTGCTCATAATGGTCATAAGAGTATGGTATGGGGGTTTGGTCATATGATGGATATAGATCATAGGAAGGTGCTTGATAATGAAAGGCTTGAGAGAATGGTTGAGGTTCATGTTGAGGATGAGATTCATAGGCATATGATGGTGGTTGTTGAGTGTCACAAAAAGAGTCATCATAGCCGTTAAATTGACATGCATTAGGATGGAAATTATACCTATAAGTGTCCGGAGGTTGTTGCCAATAGGAGTGATCAATTCCTTGAGGCTCCTCCCATCTTTGATGGTTCCATCCATGGTACATGTTGCCATTAAATTCCACATCTCCTACAACACAATTAGAACCAAACTCAAAGCCAAAGTGAGAATTCATAGCGAGAGAACAAAATAAAACTAACAAAAATTAAGAAACAAACAAAAGATAAACCTATTCACAATATTCACATATGTACAATAACCAATAACACAACACCATTGCAATTCTCCGGCAACGGCGCCATTTTGATGATTAGATTTTTGACGGTTTAGAATTTCACTAATGAAATCTCGTTGTAAAGTATAGTCTCTAAACCAACAATAATCCTTTCATACAAAAATTTGTTTGTCACAAGTACAAACCACTAAAATCTATAAACCGAAGTATTTAAACCTCGGGTCGTCTCTCAAAGGACTTGTAGGGTAGTGTTCTTGTTATTGGTTATGGACTTGTTTATTGTGGGGTTTTGGATGAGAAATATGAATAGTAAATGGTAAGAAAACTTTATTAACAAAATGGTCTTGGTAAGGTTTGGTTGTCAAGGGTCTTCATTATTATCACTAGCCACAAATATGGAAGTTGCAAGGATTAATCCCACTTAGTCATCCTTAAATCAATTAACAAAGGAAAGTCAAGTGAGTTATATCAATCCTAGTCCATAAATCCTAGCTTTCCACTAATTGGATTAATGAAGGCTAGAGTTAATGGCTATCAACTATCAATCAATTGGACGCTAGTGACTCAAGAAATCCTAAGTTACCTTCTCAAGCCAAGAACATAAAATTCTAGTCTAACATTCTTCCAAGCATTTAATCAAACACTTGGAAGGCACAAAAGAAAAGTATAGTAAATCACAACAAGAATGAATTCTAACTACAGTTGAATACAAAGAACTAACAACAACAATCAAAGAACTCACAATTATCATGAATTACCTCAAATTGCATTATTGAAAGAAAATAAAAGGACAAGAGTATCTCAATTACAAAACCTAGAAACAAAATGAGAGAAATTAAAACAAGAGAGTAGGGATAGAAAGAAGAACTAAAGTGTAGCAATCATCAATTGAAGGTAGAAGTAGAAGGAGACTTGAATTAAACCTAGAACTATGAGATCCTAATCTAACCCTAATTCCTAATCCTAATTCTAGAGAGAAGAGAGAGCTTCTCTCTCTAACTCTAACTATTTCTAAAACTAAACTATGACTAATGATTAAAGTATGTTGATTCCTCTTCAATTCTTGGCTTAAATAGCATCAGAAATGAGTTGGATTGGACCCACAAGGCTTCTAAAATTGCTGGCCACGTGTTGCATTAAGTGGGTCATGTGCCACCATCAGCGCGTCCGCATACTGTGCACGTGCGCGCCCATATGCGCGATGCAAATATGGCAAATCTTATATCGTTTCAAAGCCCCGGATGTTAGCTTTCCAACCCAACTGAAACCGCGTCATTTGGACCTCTGTAGCTCAAGTTATGGTCGTTTAAGTGCGAAGAGGTCGGCTTGACAGCTTTCCGATTCTTTCATTTCTTCATGAGTTCTCCAACTTTACATGCTTTTTCTTCATTTCCTTGATCCAATCTTTGCCTCCTAAATCTGAAATCACTTAACAAACATATCAAGGCATCTAATACAATCAAGGTGAATTAAATTTAGCTATTTTAAGTCCTAAAAAGTATGTTTTCACTCTTAAGCACAATTAAAGGAGAATATACAAAACCATGCTATTTCATTGCATAAATGTGGGTAAAAGGTTATAAAATCCCCTAAATCAAGCATAAGATAAGCCCTACAAATGGGGTTTATCAAGAACCAACAGATGAATAGCCGTGCTGTGACAGAGCGCGTTGAACATTTTCACTGAGAGGACGGGATTGTAGCCATTGACAACGGTGATGCCCAACATACAACTTGCCATGGAAAGGAGTAAGAAGGATTTGATGAAGACAGTAGGAAAGCAGAGAGACGGAAGGGACAAAGCATCTCCATACGCTTATCTGAAATTCTCAGCAATGAATTACATAAGTATCTCTATCTTTATTTTATGTTTTATTTATCTTTTAATTATCAATCCTCCATAACCATTTGAATCCGCCTGACTGAGATTTACAAGATGACCATAGCTTGCTTTATACCAACAATCTCCGTGGGATCGACCCTTACTCGCGTAAGGTTTATTACTTGGATGACCCAGTGCACTTGCTGGTTAGTTGTGCGAAGTTGTGATAAAGAGTTGAGATTGCAATTGAGCGTACCATGTTGATGGCGCCATTGATGATCACAATTTCGTGCACCACATAGCCACCACCATCACCACCGCATCCCACCGCCATCGCCACCGCATCCCACATCCTATAGCCCCTCTTCGTCGTCCCACATCCCCTCTTGAAATTTGTTCATGATGAAATGAGTTGCTGCTTCATGATTTTGGTTGCTGAATTATTTATTTGTTTATTAGTTTGTATTCTTGATTTGAATTCTGAATTATATGAATTAATCATTCTAAAGGTTGGATTTTGGATTTTGGATTTTGTATGTAATTTGTAATTTGGATTTCAAAATTTTAGATTCGGATAAGCTTCTTTAGCCATGGCAAATTTGTTACCTAGTTCAATCAATCATGGCATTGTGGAATATGATTGTACATGCTCACACACGTTCTGTCTCAAAGAGATTATTTTCTAGAATGGTCACATTATATGATCATCATCATTTGCCAAAAAAGATGATTGAGGTATATTTTTATTGTACTATTAATCCTACTATATCTTGATGCAAGCTGTTCAGCAATTATAAGGTTAATTCTTCTATGCTTTGACATAGAGCTTTCATGTTTGTAAGTTAGATATTTTGCAGACATGGAGGAGTTGCAGGTAAAACCTGATGAAGATACGGTCAGATGAGTGACAAATGCCTTTAGAAAACTTGGCCAAGAAGAAAAGAGTAAATTGGTTACAAAACGATATAGGCTCAAGTGGAAATATATTCACTTTATTAGTGAATGGGTTAAAGTTAGAACAGAAGCTTGGGAAGAAGAATGTCCATTTAGAAGTTGAAATTGGTGTATTCCAAATTGTCAATGAGAACACCAGTACACCACCACATTCTATTATCTGGGATCTGCTATTGTTGTCGATTATATTGTTACATTCCTAAAGCTGCTGTATTAGAGGTTCACTAGTTTGGTTTCTTAACATGTTTAGAGCTTAGATGCTAACCAATCAGGGGAGGAAAAAATTATTAGTGCTTCTGGTTTCATTGTAAAAAAAATTATATTATGCATTAAGAACAAATTGTATCTACCGTGCTTATCTCTCTAATTTTTAGTTCATTGTTATGAGTTCTTATAATTGTGCAGTTGTAATTTTGTCCATATTTAACTAGTATACATTAGTCAACCAAACCTTATTAATAAATTTTTTAAAAAAATTACTAATATCAAATTTTGAGGTATAATACTTTTTAGTCTCATGTTGAAGTATAACTCTAAAATTATTTTCATATTAAATTTTTTGACTTAGAAATTATTGAATTTAAATATTTAAAATTATATATTAAATTTTTAATAATTTTATTTAATATTTAATTAAACTGGTTGAACCCCGGCTGAACTCCGGTCGAACTATTAAACCAGTGAACCAGTCGTCTCACCGGTTCATTGACCGGTTCGGTTTTTGCAACCTTGATATATACACATACACACACCCCTCTGTGTGTTGTGTGTGTGCGTGCGTACATGCGTTATGCGTTGTGTTTTTTATGCTTTTTACATAATTTTTCACCGAAGAAATTTCCATAACAATATGTGTATATGTGTGTATGTCTTATGTATGTATGTGTACATAAATGTGTGCATCATTGTCATTATAATATTTTTCATTGAATGTATCATACTGGCCCTACACTATCACAATGAAATGAGTTGAACCCATGATCTGAAAACAGGATCAAACTAGTCAGTTCAATCAGGTTAACCAGAAACTAGCCACTAAATTAATTCGTTTGGGTAAAATATCAGTTGACAGCAAACTGGTCAAAAAACAAAGTATCCAGTAGAATCGGTACAATTTTTTAGCGGTTAATCAGTTTAAAATAATACATTACAAAAAATTAATTGTTTTTTTAAAAAGTTATACACTACAAGAAAAACGTTAAGTACAATCAGATTTACTGTTGGATTTAGCGTCGATCTGTACCGGCGGATTTAGCGTTGGATTTTCTAACGGAAAGGAGGGGAAATTCATCGCCAGAAAAGATTGCTGCTGGAACAGTTTTTTCATCGCTAAAGCCGACAATAATTATTGGTGCAAAAACATAAGTTACCGGTGCCAATTTTACCATCTGATTTTTCGTCGGTATATTTCGCCGATATCACGGTTTAGTGAAATGCGTCGTTTTGGTCATTTACTGGAAGATTAATCTGCCGGTAAATTTGACGGTAAAATTGGGATAAAATTCAAATGCAAAATCCTTCTCCTTCACTTTTGAGAACAATATCTCTCTCTTCTCTCTCTCTTCTTGTCTTCTCCAACCCTTGTCGTCAAAGCTGTCACCATCGTGATCGCCTGGAGCACACACTATCACTGCTGCTGCATCTCATCAACAACTTTGTTGTTGCTTTGCCCACCGCATCCTGGACCGTGGTTGGTGTTTATGTCACCGTAATTGCTGTAATACCTTAATTAGCCTAAGCTTTACCTTGTGTCGTAAAGCAAAGGTTAATCAAAGGTTACGACAGTTCTAAAGCTTATACATATAATATATAGAAGAAATAATATAATCTAGAAGCCCGATGAAGGATATAGCTCAAAACAGGATTTAAAAAGCGCAAAACATACTAACGAAGCTACTAACTTAAAGTACAAGATATAGATATAGTATAACAAAAGATACTAGTATAATATCATAAGAATCTAGCCACGGCTTGCAGAGTTTAAGCCGATTAGATTTAAAACAGCTTATACAGATTTTAAAAAAGCTTATACAAATTTTTCTCTCTCAATACAAGCCTCTAGGCAAAAGCAAAAATACAAAAGTGAGAGATATATAAACAGAATAAATCAAAAAGACTCCAAAAAGTATCATGATCCTCCGCTTCTGTCACCATCCAAAATAACTCACCGAGGTGGGGTGCGACCTGCATCTGAAAAACAACAACATAATATGGTATGAGAACCGGAGGTTCTCAGTATGGTAACAGTGCCCAGTGATGTAAGATATAAAACCCCGGGATGCCAAAGGCAATCCTAGACTTCATATCCATCATAAGATTTATCTTAAAGCATACTAAAACAGTAAAGCATAACTTAAACTATAATACAATAAAAGGGTAATCTATCTTAGGAGATTTTCTATTCTAACAAATTTTCACTGTCCCACAGTCTTTACCAACCTATCCTCCATGCGATTCTATCGCCACCACCTTCCGAACCTTCTCAATCCTAGTAGAAAGCACAGTTAAATACAATGCAAGTAAAACACAAGAATAAGCATGTAAGGCAAGTAGTTCAATTAGGCAATTAGGCATGTTATACAAGTAGGCAAGCAATTAAAAGTCAGCAAAGTAAACAAACAGATAGAAGATGCACATGATGAATGCTTTTTCTCTTGGCTGTGATATCACATTGTCAGTTCAACTGCCAACCCGACACATCTCCAAGGAGATGTCGCCCTTCGGAATCATCATTGGGAACCCCCGAGATATGGTGCTCGGATCACCGTCTAGGATTTTGTGCCTGCACACTCTATTGATCTGAACGGATGCGAGCGGGATACTCTTACCACAGACCTCATATCTCAACGTAAGCGGGGTTAACCACCGTCCTTATGCCGCCGCTGCTACCTTGACAGGCGGGATTAACCACCGTCCCTACCGGGCACATAGCGTCTCATACCACAAGGCTATGCATTTGCACATACCAGAAATCACAAAATTCTGCAACTCTGCAGAATTTCAGATTTTGACACCAAACTTTGAATGATCATAACTTCCTCTACAAAAATCTAAATCTTACAAACTTTATATCAATTTGAAGAGTTTTCAATAAACTTTAATTCCAAACAATAACCAATTTGGAAAACTAAAGCAAAAGTTATGACTCATCAAAGTTCACTAAAAACTAGCTTTTACCAAATCTCACAAGAATCTCAATTTACCAACTTTCATAACCCAAACCAACCTAAACCACATTAACTCTATCCCATATCAGATTTTACCATTTGCCATACTTCAATTTACCACTCCACCATATGTAATCTGTAAGAACCAGGATTTTTCACGAAAAACCGTTTTAATAAAATAATTTTAGTACCCGGAATAGATTCAAAATTATGAAGTTTTAATTTGAAAATATAAATGTGAAATTTGATTTCAGTAAATTTTTCTGAGTTGGAAAATGTATCTTTTTCGAAACGTTTTTGTAAAAATGCGTACTTGCACTTAAGTTGGCAGTACTGGCTCTAGTCTGTCCAGTACTACGTATTTTGGAAAATAAGATTTTGGAAAATTGATTTATTGTTTTAAAAGGATAAAAATAATTTAGAATTGAAAACCGGGCACTGATCTTAAAGATTTTGGCCCAACGTGGGCCAAACGAACTAAAAACGCTAACAGGTTCGACCGGACCCAAACCGGGCCCAAGGCCCAACATATATATGCCCATTTAATGAGCATTTCAGCTCATTCCTCTTCAAATTAACGAGAGGGGCGCTGATGAGAAGAGAGAAGAGAGGAGTGGGGGTTTCACTATTCACCTCCACCTTCCGGGAGCCATATCTTGAGCTACGGACCTCCGATTGACGAGTTGTTTGCAGCCACGCGAAGCTCTCGACGAGATTTCCTTTCTATCTAAGTTTTTCTGGTAAGAACTCGAAGTTCACTCCTTAGTTCTCTGCCCTAAGATTCTGTGCGTTTTTATGTGTGGTTTTTTAGTAGATTTTGCGGTTTTGGTTGTTTAGGTGATCTTCAATAGCGGGTAATTATGGGATTTTACCCCTACTCTCATTGGATAAGGTAAGGTTCCACTAAACCCTTGTGTTTAGTTATTTTGTGTATCTAGGTTTTGATTTTGGTGATATATGTGTTATTAGTTTGAGCTTTGGTGTTTGTTGGAGTTGGTTGAGGCTTTGGATCAAGCTCGGTGGCTTCGTTTTGGTGTTTGGTGCA
This sequence comes from Arachis duranensis, assembly GCF_000817695.3. Classification (NCBI taxonomy): domain Eukaryota; kingdom Viridiplantae; phylum Streptophyta; class Magnoliopsida; order Fabales; family Fabaceae; genus Arachis; species Arachis duranensis. The sequence continues at coordinate 74,885,089 of NC_029780.3, read as the reverse complement.
TTTGGGAATTGGCCAAGGTATGGTTTCGATTTCCTTTTTATAATATATAATGTTCATGGACACTTAGGCTAGTAGCCCATAGGATATGATTGAATTGGATATATGGTTGTTTGTGATATATGTATGATGATGGGATTGAGAAGAATGTATGTGTTGGGAGTATGATGTGTGATGTTTTTGAATGAGAAACATTGTTAATGTTGTTAAATAATATTCATTATTGATGTAATTGTTGGTTGTATGGGACTAGTGTGGTTGATGATGATTGTTGGGAATTATTGGTATTGATGAGTATTAATGGTGATCAGTTATATTGGTGAATAATGAGAATCATGAGGATTTCAGGTAACAAGTTAATGTAAAATATTGTGGTGGTTTGGGCTGTTACAGATGGTATCAGAGTCGGAGCCCGGATCAATGTGCCAATGAGGGCGCTGGGTTGTAAGGTCCCACATCGGTTTGGGAGGGGAACGAAGCATGCCTTATAAGGGTGTGGATACCTCTCCCTAGCATGATGCGTTTTGACGAGTGAGTGGGGGGGCTTTGGTGATCATCCCTATCGTCAAAGGCAAAACCGTGAGGCCTTGTGTGCCAAAGCGGACAATATTGTGCTAGCGGGTGGTTTGGACTGTTACAGAAATGTAAGAACCGGGGTTTTTCACGAAAAATCATTTTAATAAAATAATTTGTAAGGTCCCATATCGGTTGGAGAGGGAATGAAGCATGCCTTATAAGGGTGTGGATACCTCTCCCTAGCATGACGCATTTTGACGAATGAGTGTGGGAGGTTTCCGCGATCATGCCTATCGTCAAAGGCAAAACCGTGAGGTCTTATGTGCCAAAGCAGACAAGATCGTGCTAGTTGGTGGTCTGGGCTGTTACATAATCATCAGTTCCCATTATCAAGTACATAATAATACCCTTACTAACCATCATTATCATAAATTTCAACATCAATTTCTAATATCATGCTATCAACACCAATATAGCCATTTATCAATCATTCCAAATCATCAAATTATCATGCATTATCATGCAAAACTTTCATCAACATAACCAAAGCTCATCAATTCATCATAAATCATCATACCTCATCATTCAACAACTCAACAACCATTTTAATTCAAACCTATCCTATGGGTCACTAACCTAAGTGTCCGTGAATATTATATACTACATAGAGAAAACCGAAAGCATACCTTGGTCGATTCCCAATATGCCAAAAACCCAAATTGAGCACAAACTAAGCTTTCCACCATAAGCAAGCCACCCATTTAACTCCAACAAGCACCAAAAAGCTCAAATAATTGCCAATAATCACAACCTCAAGCTATAACACACATAATTTACAATAATTCTATCTAGGGGTCATTATAATTGGAATTTCACAAGAGTTCAAGACTTCTTACCTTGCTCAACAGTTTTGGTAGCCAAAATCCAATGCTAATCAAAGATTAGAGTGTACCTAAACACCCAAAATCACAAAATCTTAATTAATCAAAAACCCTAGGATTTGAAATTTTGAAGAGAAGAACTGAGAAGATTTCGTAGTTACCTTACCAGTTTCTTAGATGGGTTTTGTAGAGCTCTTCGCAAGAAACGCGTGGCCGCAAACGGTGCAGTGATCGGAGCTTTGTAGCTCAAGATATGAGCTTGAGAAGTTGAGAATGAATAGCGTTCATGGGGGGTTTCTTCTTCTTCTCTTCCTTTTAGCATGAATGTGTGTGTTTAAGTGTATGGTGTGCTGAATGGGTTCATGATGACTTACATCATCTGCCCTTTTTCTTGCATAAAAAGGACCATAAAAGAGGCATAATCTCATTTGATCATTGCAATTCATGCCTTAATTGATGAATATCATAGTACATTGCTTTAAAATGAGTTTGTGCTGGATTTCAGGTGGAGAAGACATCAAAAATGGGAAAGAAAACAACAAAACAAGTGGAGCATGTGAAGCAGGCGTGCCACTTGGAACAAACGCCACAAAAATGTATTGGCGTGGCACGCCAGAAGCAGGGCGTGGCACGCCAATTCGTTACTAGAAGAACCATCACTATGGCGTGCCACTTTATGTTGAAGGCGAGGCACGCCAGCCCCAGAGTTCACTTGGGCATGCCACTTGAGGACCAAGGCGTGGCACGCAAGCCTATAAAACCCACAATTGAATGGGCGTGCCACTTGAGCAACAAGGCGTGGCACGCCAGTGAACAAGGAGACAATGCAAAAGTTGGGGGTGCCACTTGGTATCGAAGGCGTGGCACACCAGCTCAATTATCCCACTTTGGCGTGCACTTGAACATCCAGGCGTGGCACGCCAACCTCTGGGACCATGGCAAATGAAGGGCGTGACACGCCAGTCTCATGGTGTGGCACGCTGGTAGTGTTTTCCAGAGGAGGAATTAAAGTGCCAGTGAACTCAGGCGTGCCACTTGGGAGATGAGGCATGGCACACCAGCAAGAAGATGAAGCAAATGAAGGGCGTGACACACCTTTCTCATGGAGTGGCACACTGGTAGTATTTTCCAGAGAGGAAGAAGAGGAGCCAATGAACTCAGGCGTGCCACTTGGATGAAGAGGCGTGGCATGCCAGCAAGAGGGTGAAGTTTTAAGAAAGGCGTGGCACGCTAGACCCTGGGCGTGCCACGCTGGTACAAATTTCCAGAAGCATGGAGATAAGGAAGATGACCTTAGGCGTGCCACCTGTTGTCGATGGCATGGCACGCCAGGTTTCTTGGCCATTTAAAATGTCCTGGGTGTGCCACTTTGGCTCGAAGGCATGGCACGCCAGGGGTTAAACAGAAGACGGCGTACCATTTGAATGGAGAGGCGTGGCGTGGCACACCAAATCAGAAACAGAAGGAGTATGACACGCCAGAGAAGCGCCAGTCACACACCAGCTAGAAGATCACGTTTGTTGAGTTTCTTTTCTCTCCAAATTGTAATTTTCTTTTCATTTTTGTAATTTTCCTTTATTTTCTAGATCTAGGAGTAGTATAAAATACCCTTGGAAGTATTGGAAAAGGGGGTAGGAAGTCACAGAGTTTAGTTTTGGGATTTCACTTTTTACTTTTCATACTTTATCTCTTCCATACTTGGTGCTTTCTCTCTGAGCTATGAGTAGCTAAATTCCCTCTCATTGAGAGAGGGAGCTCTATTGTACTTGATGGATTAATGATAGTGAATTTATTCTTCTCTTCATCTTCTCTTTGATTTGCTAGAAGGAATTTTGATTTTCATGCTTAGTGTTCAATTAACTTAGAAAAGAAATTGAATGCAAAATGGGTTTCATGGGAACCTTGGAAAAGGAAACATGAAACCATGCTAGAAATCCCTTCTCACACTTGAGTAGAATCTGGGTTTTGGTGTTTGGATATGGTGACATACAATTCTCCCTCTACTTGGACCTATGATGATGTGTGGTATAATCAGGGACCAAGCATATCTCTCTTCATGAGCAATTAGACCAAAAAATTGGCTATTGATCAAGATCTGAGAGATTGAGTCACCAAAGGATTGGGGCTCAATCAATCATGATTGCCAAGAGGTCAATGAGTTGCATGATTGAAGAGGATACGAGTTGAATTTAATCCAAAGAGACAATATCTCCTGATATCAATGAATTCCCCCATTCTTATCTCTCCCATTCTTTTATAGCTTTACTTACATTCTGCAAAATCCCATTCCCATTTACATTCCTGTTATTTCCATTTCTGCATTTTATTGCTTTCTTTTATTCCTTTGCCATTTATGTTTCTGCCATTTATAATTCTGCACTTACAACCTATTCTGTTGAGCTTGACTAATTCACCAATTGATTAAAATTGCTCAAATCTACCAATCTATGTGGATACGATCCCACCCCACTGTGGGTTAATACTTGACGATAATTTTGGTATGCTTGCCAATAGCAGATTCATCAATATTATTGGGAAAGGGTAGTGAATTCTGCCCATCAAGTTTTATGGCGCCGTTGCCGGGGATTGGTTTGAATTTGACAATGATTAAACTGATTGGAGAGCTAGATTAAGCATTTTTTATTTTTATTTTTCCTTAATTGTTTTCTTATTCATTTCCTAGTGTAACCTTTAAATTCCTTTCTAATCTCTATTTTTCTTTCTTGTCTTTTTGAGATTTCTTTAGCTATTCATTGTTTATACTTTCACTCTTCTAACTGTTTGATTAATTGCATCACTCAAGCTAATCACTAATTTTAACTGAGGAGATTCCTTCACTTGCTCTTTTCTTGCTGTGTGTTGACTGTATGACAGGTAGAAGAGGAGAGACTTCATCCTCTTTGGATAGTGAACCTGAGAGAACCTTCCTTAGATTGAGGAGGAAGGCTAGAGGCAAGGGTATAGTTGGAGAAGAACCAGTAGAAGAAGATCTAACAACCACCATGGAAGACGAAGTACATGAAGATGTTGGAGGAGGAGCTGGAAATCAAGCTGGGCAAGAGAGGAGAGTCTTGGGCTCCTTGATGACCCAAATTCACTACCCCTTTTAAAAATTTAGTGAATCAGTTCTTTTGGCAAGCGCACCAAAATTATCGCCAAGTAATAACCCATGGTAGAGTGGGATCGTATCCACAGAGATTGGCAAATCCAAGCAGTTTTAATCGATTGATGAATTAGTCAAGCGGATCATTAAGATTGTGAAGTGCAGAATTGTAAATGGCATAAATGTAAATGACTAGAATGTAAAGAAAAGTAATAAGGTGCATAATTAGAAATTGCAGAATGTAAAATTCTGAATCATAAAAGACTTGAATGTAAATGGGAATGGGGAATTGCTGAATGTAAAATTAAGCTATAAAGAAATGGATAGATAAGAATGGGGAAATTCACTGAGATTGGGAGATTTTGTCTCTTTGGATCAAATCTAGCTTATATCTTCTTCAATCATTCAACTCATTGACCTCTTGGCAATCTTGATTGATTGAGACCCAATCCCTTGGTGACTCAATCTCTCAAATCTTGATCAATAGCCAATTCCTTGATCTAATTTCTCATGAAGAGAGATATGCTTGGTCCCTGATTATACTGATGACAAGTCATCTTAGCCTAGTTTCACTAGTCTTTTTTCTTTGTTTTCAATAGATTTTATGCACTTTCTTGAGCCATAAGCAAGCCATTTGGGTAGAATTTCATGTTTCCTTTAATTCAATCAACCATGGATGAATTGATGTATTTTCATGAGTTTTTATGCCATAATTGCTTAACTTTCAAGAAGAAGAAGAACTCTCATGATTATAGCATAGCTTTGATGTTTTTGATTGATTGATGATAGGTGAAAAAAAAGCTTTGAAGAAGGTTGAGGAAAGAAGAATGGCAAAGAGCAAGAAAGGACAAAAAGCTTGAGCTAAAGCTTGCCTCAAGCTTTAGCTCAAACATGAGGAAGAGCTTGACTTCACCCTGGAGGCATCAAAAGCTTGCGCCAATGTTTGCCTCAAGCTTGAGGTCAAACGTTGGCTTGAAAAAAGTTCATCCTGGAGGCCAAAAGCTTGCGCCAACGTTTGCCTCAAGCTTGAGGTCAAACGTTGGCGCCATATTAGCAAGGAAGAGCACTTTGTTTGAAGCCTTGGAGAAGCCAAAGTTTGTGCCAATGTTTGCCTCAAACGTTGGCCAAGAGAGATGCATTGAAGGAGCCACGTTTGAGCTCACGTTTGACCTCAAACGTTGAGCCAAACGTGGATGGTAGCAAAGAAAGGCAATCTGTTAAAAAAAGCTTGAGCCAAAGCTTGCCTCAAGCTTTGACTCAAGGTTAAATGGTTCATGGCCCGGTTCACAAGTGGATTTCTTCCTAATACCAAGAGGAATCAAAGGAGGCTACTATCAACCCAATTCCATCAAGGCCAAGGCCCAAATTCAAGGCTTGAAGATCATTTGAAGAAAGTGTATAAATAGCTTAGAATTTAAGTTTTTGGGGAGCTTTCCTTTTGGAGTTTTTTTTTTAGTTTTGCTAGGTAGTTTTGGAAAGCTTTTGGTTTGGAGTTGTTTGGAGATTCTGAGTCTTGAGGAAGGAGAATTGAATTCTCTCCTTCTTAGTTTTCTTGTTTCCATTTTCATTGACACTTGTCTTGAGTCTTGGGTGTTGAGAATCGAAGGAATTCTGTTTCAATCTCACCTTGAGATCTCCCTCTGTTTGGATTTACTGCAACTTTTGGAAATTGAACTTTGAATTTACTTTTCTACATTGCTCTCTTCTTAAATTCTGCAATTGCTCTCTGAATTTGGATCTAGGAAGGCATTGAGATCTAGACTTAGTTATCTAGTCTCTTGGGTCCTGAGATCTGCCGGTTTCCACCTTCAATTCTTCTGTTGAATGCTTCTTGGTGGACGAAATTGTGATCCATGTTCTAACTATTTTGAGATGAAAGCTTTATTATGGCACTGGTTGAATTCACAACTCCGTTCAACTAACCAGCAAGTGTACTGGGTCGTCCAAGTAATAAACCTTACGTGAGTAAGGGTCGATCCCACAGAGATTGTTGGTATGAAGCAAGCTATGGTCACCTTGCAAATCTCAGTTAGGCAGATTAAAATGGTTTATGGGTTTTCGAAAATAAAGATAAGAAAATAGATTAAATAAAAGGATAGAAGACTTATGCAGATTCATTGGTGGAAATTTCAGATAAGCGAATGGAGGTGCTGCATGGCTCAAGGACGCTTGCTCTCCTACTGCTTCTACTCAATCCTTCTTACTCCTTTCCATGGCAAGCTTTGTTTAGGGGTTCACCATCAACTGTGGCTACTTTCAATCCTCTCGGGAAAATGATCCTCTGCGGCTGTCACTCGCATGGCTAATCGTCTGGAGGCATCACCCATGGCTGATGGCTACATCCCATCCTCGCAGTGAAAACTAATGCTCACGCACTCTGTCACAGTACGGCTAATCAC
>NC_029780.3:74873664-74874705 GCF_000817695.3 Arachis duranensis | reverse complement strand
ATGGTGCAAGGTATTAAGAACTTGCCAGGATCTTGTTTCTTTTGAGGTAGAGTTTTCTGAATCCAAGTATCCAGTTCACTAATGAGTAAGGGAGGTTCACTTTCCCAAGTCTCATTACCAAACAGCTTGGCATTCAGTTTCATGATAGCTCTTAGATATTGAGCAACTTGCTCTCCAGTCACTTCTTCATCCTCTTCAGAGGAAGAATAGTCTTCAGAGCTCATGAATGGCAGAAGGAGATTTAATGGAATCTCTATGGTCTCTGTATGAGCCTCAGGATTCCTCTAGATCCTTAATAGGAAACTCCTTCTTGCTTGATGGACGTCCCAGGAGGTCTTCCTCACTGGGATTTTCGTCCTCCTCCTCCCTAGTGCATTCGGCCACTTTGATTAAATCAATGGCCTTGCACTCTCCTTTTGGATTCTCTTCTGTATTGCTTGAGAGAATACTGGGAGGAGTTTCAATGACTTTCTTACTCAGCTGGCCCACTTGTGCCTCCAAATTTCTAATGGAGGATCTTGTTTCATTCATGAAACTGAAAGTGGCTTTTGACAGATCAGAGACAATATTGGCTAAATTAGAAGTGGTTTGTTCTGAATTATCTGTCTGTTGCTGAGAATATGATGGATATGGCTTACTATCGTTCAGCCTATTGCGTCCACCATTATTAAAGCCTTGTTGAGGCTTTTGTTGATCCTTCCAGGAGAAATTTGGGTGATTTCTCCATGATGGGTTATAGGTGTTTCCATAAGGTTCACCCATATAATTAACCTCTGCCATGGCAGGGTTCTCAGGATCATAAGCTTCTTCAGAAGCTGCCTCTCTAGTACTGTTGGATGCATGTTGCAATCCATTCAGATTTTGAGAGATCATGTTGACCTGTTGAGTCAACACATTGTTCTGAGCCAATATGGCATTCAGAGCATCAATTTCAAGAACTCCTTTCTTCTGAGGTATCCCATTATTCACGGAATTCCTATCAGAGGTATACATGAACTGGTTGTTTGCAACCATGTCAATGAGTTCTTGAGCCTCTTCAGG
>NC_029780.3:74871795-74872416 GCF_000817695.3 Arachis duranensis | reverse complement strand
TAAGAGAGAAAAGGAAAAGATATTTTTTATTTTTGAATTTTTTATTATGAGAGAGAAAAACAACAAAAATGACTCACAACATAAAAATTATGAATCAATACACATAATGCATGCAAGAACACTATGAATGTCGAGATGAACACCAAGAACACTTTGAAGATCATGATGAACATCAAGAACACAATTTTGAAAAATTTTTGATGCAAAGAAAACATGCAAGACGCCAAACTTAGAAATCTTTAATGCATGAAAAATATGAATGCAAAGATGCACATGAAAAACAAGAAAAGACACAAAACAAGAAATCCTCAAGATCAAACAAGAAGACTTGTCAAGAACAACTTGAAGATCATGAAGAATACTATGAATGCATGGGATTTTCGAAAAATGCAAGAAAAAAAATTTTTAAAGCATGCAATTGACACCAAACTTAAAAATTAACACAAGACTCAAACAAGAACACAAAATATTTTTGATTTTTATGATTTTCAAAATTTTTTGTATTTTTATTAAATTTTTTTTTTCAAAAATATAGTTTGGAAAAACGAAAAATAAAAAGAAAAATTTTTGAAAAAGATTTTTGAAAAGAAAATTACCTAATCTGAGCAACAAGATGAACCG
>NC_029780.3:74825382-74871023 GCF_000817695.3 Arachis duranensis | reverse complement strand
CATTCATCATGTTCTTGGGTACGAATGAATATCTTGGAATAAGAGTAAGAGAGATTTGAATAAAAGAAAATAGAATTGCATTGATACTTGAGGTACAGCAGAGCTCCACACCCTTAATTTATGGTGTGCAGAAACTCCACCGTTGAGAATACATAAGCAAAGGGTTCAGGCATGGCCGAATGGCCAGCCCTCTCCATGATCAAGTGACCGAATGATCCAGGACTTAAAGTGGTCAAAAGATGTCTAATACAATAGATAAATGTCCTATATATACTAGACTAGCTACTAGGGTTTACATGAGTAAGTAATTGATGCATAAATCCACTTCCGGGGCCTACTTGGTGTATGCTTGGGCTGAGCTTGATCATTCCACGAGCTAAGGCATTTCTTGGAGTTGAACTTTGAGTTATGACGTGTTTTGGGCGTTTAACTCCGGATCATGACGTTTTTCTGGCGTTTAACTCCAGACAGCAGCGTGTACTTGGCGTTTAACGCCAAGTTACGTCGTCATTCTTCGAATAAAGTATGGACTATTATATATTGCTGGAAAGCCCTGGATGTCTACTTTCCAACGCCATTAAAAGCACGCCAATTGGAGTTCTGTAGCTCCAGAAAATCCATTTCGAGTGCAGGGAGGTCAGATTCCAACAGCATCAGCAGTCCTTTTGTCAGCCTTCTTCAGAGTTTTGCTCAAATCCCTCAATTTCAGTCAGAATTTACCTGAAATCACAGAAAAACACACAAACTCATAGTAAAGTCCAGAAATGTGAATTTATCATAAAAACTAGTGAAAACATCCCTAAAAGTAGCTTAAACTTACTAAAAACTATATAAAAACAATGCCAAAAAGCGTATAAATTATCCGCTCATCACTTCTTCAAGCCAATTTATATTTTCTGTTTGAACCTTATTGCAATTAAATTCATCTTTTACTTTCCTGCTTGTTGCAATTTACTTTTCTCTCGTTTAGTTTCTGCAATACCAATTCCCAATTCCTTTTATAATCCAAGTAATTTACATTTCTTTCACTTTAAGTTTCAGTCATTTACATTTCTTGCAATCTAAGTTTCTGCAATTTATATTACTTGCACTTTAAAATTCAGCTTCTTTACTTCCTGTTCTCTTTAATTTTCTACAAATTACCCATTCCCTTTTACATTCTATGCAATTTAATTCTTGTCGAACACAAATTCACCCAAATCAACTTCTGTTTGCTTGACTAAATCAACCACTAAATTAAAATTGATCAATCCTTCAATCACTATAGGATCGACCTCACTCCCGTGAGTTTTATTACTTGATGCGACCCGGTGCACTTGCCGGTGAGTTTTGTGTCGGATCGTTTTCCGCACATCATATACCACACACCCTTATAGGTCCAGGTAGAGGGGGGATTATATGTCACGTATCCCATCACCAAAACCCAGAATCTACTCAAGTATGAGAAGGGATTTCAAGCATGGTTTCATGTTTTCTTTCCCAAGGTTCCCATGAAACCCAATTGCATTCAATCTCTTTCCCAAGATAATTGAACACTAAGCATTAAGAATGAAATTCCTTCTAGAAAATCAAGAGAAGATGAAGAGAAGAAGAATTTCACTATTATCAATCCATCAAGTACAACAGAGCTCCCTCTCTCAATGAGAGGGAAGTTAGCTACTCATAGCTTGAAAAGTACTCAAAAGTGGAGTGTAAAAGTGGATCTAGAACTAACTGCTTAACCCCTCTTCAATACTCTTTGGGGGTATTTATACTACTCCTAGTGAAAATAAAGAAATTACAAAAGTGAAAAAGGGAAAATTACATTTTGGAGGGAAAGAAAACACTCAATAAACGTGACTCCTTAGCTGGCGTGTGGCTGGCGCTTCATCGGCGTGTCACGTGCCCTTCAAAATGGCTAGGTGTGCCACGCTCAATCCTTCAAGTGGCATGCTCGTCCCTTGTCAACCTTGGCGTGCCATGCCTTCGAACTCAAGTGGCACGCCATAGTGGCATTCTTGTGTTGGCGTGCCAAGCCTTCGAGCTCAAATGGCACGCCCTTTGATTTTTCCACTTCGTTTGCCTCTGGAAACTTGAACTAGCGTGGCATGCCTAGGGTCTGGCGTGCCACGCCCTTGTTATGTGCTTGGCTAAGCTTCTCTGGAAAGTTACACTAGCGTGGCACGCCCAGGGTCTGGCGTGCCATGCCCCTTTGTGAGTGAGTGATTCCTCTGTTTGGCGTGCCACGCCACGAACTCAAGTGGCACACCCCAATGATGCTTTGGCCTCTGAATGACACTAGCGTGCCACGCTTGGTTGCTCAAGTGGCACGCCTAAGGGAAGAATAGTGATTGGCGTGCCACGCCTTCGATACCAAGTGGCACGCCCCATGTAATTGGCCTTTTCCACCCTCTCTGGAAACTTATACCAGTGTGCCACGCCTAAAGGTTGGCATGCCACGCCTATGATCTTGTCTCGCTCCAGTAAGTGGCGTGCCACGCCTTGGCCTTCAAGTGGCATGCCAAAGTGACTTTTTGGAATTGGCGTGGCACGCCTTCGACACCAAGTGGCACACCCAAGTGAGGTTGAGAGGTTGGCGTGCCACACCTTCGACTTTAAGTGGCATGCCCAGTCTTCAATTGCCTTCAGCCCCTTCTCTGGATCATTGTACCAACGTGCCACGCCATGCTGGTCAAGCGGCACACCCATGTAATTGTGCACTCTTCAAGCTTGGCGTGCCACGCCTGGGTCTTCAAGTGGCACGCCAAAGTGACTTTTTGGAGCTGGCGTGCCACGTCTTCGACACCAAGTGGCACGCCATAGTGGAGGTTCTTCTTGAGGTAGTGAGTTGGCGTGCCATGCCTTCGACTTCAAGTGGCACGCCCATAGTAGTTGATGGTTCAGGCGTGTCACGTCTAACCTGGCGTGCCATGCCCCTTTTGTTTCCTCCATTTTGCTCTCCGAAATTTTGTACTAGCGTGCCACGCCTAGTCCCTGGCGTGCCACGCCCACATGCATGCTTGGATCTCCCTTCTGGAATTTAGTACTGGCGTGCCACCCTTAGCTCCTGGCGTGCCATGCCAGTGCATTTTTGTGGCCTTTGGCTCCAAGTGACACACCAGTCTCACATGCCCAGCTTCTTGTCTGTCTTCTTCCCATTTTTGATGTCCTTTTTCACCTGAAAATCAGCACAACTCATCTCAAAGTAGTGTACCATAATATTCATCAAATAATGCATGAATTGTACTGATCAAATGAGATTTGTGCTCTTTTATGGTCTTCTTTATGCAAGAAAGAAGGGTAGATGATGCAAGTCATCACAACACTAAACTTAAGCTTTGCTTGTCCCAAGCAAATTAATGTGAGTAACCCTTTATATCTTGAGGCCTTGGCTTCAAAAGATTGCAATACAACTAAGAGTAAAATTAAGTGTCTAACACATGCATGAATACTTTAGTTGTCATGGAAAGCTCTTGGATCTTTGAGGGTTCACTCAGGTATAGGCTTTAGGGGTCCTTTCTATTGATTGTCACCGTGAAGTAGTAAAGGTTGTTTTGCTTTCTTGACCATGACTCTAAGTGTTCTGTCTCAAGAAAACCCTTTAATTAGGCTTCCAATTAGCACTCCCAAACCAGTTGCTTTTAGGGTACTGGGTGTTGAGACACCCCTAAGAATTTACTTGCCCAAGTCTCTTCTTGACACATCTTCACCACAAGCATCTACTTGGATCATTGATTCTTTTTGAGCTTTTTAATGTTTCTTTTTCTTTTCTATCCTAGTAGTTGATGCTCAGAGCCTTGGGTCTTTATTGCTTACTACTTCTTGGTTCTATGGATATTCAAGGAACACCCCTTAGTCTTCCCTTTGTTATACCTTCTAGGACTAGTACTCTCCATGACTCATTTTCTTTTTAGTTCATCCAAGGTTCTACACTTAGTTTCTTAGTTTGTTTGATGATCCTTCTTGGCTTTGTTCTCTCTTATTATTTTTGCACAACTCACAGTAACTCTTATGGAAGCAAGCTCTACTTTTATTTGAGTTGTAATGAAGACTTGAAATACATGGCATTTTCTTTCTTGAAAAAAAAGACTCATAAAGACTTTAAACAGGAATTGAAACTAAGCATAAAACATAAACTATCCTAGCATAATTATTCAAGACGTAAATAAAATAAAATCTTAAATAGAATTCAGAAATTGGAAAGTGTCAACCATAGGACTCAACAACCTTGAGCAGCATCATCTTTAGTTCATTGGTCCCTTCCCTTTGTCCTTCTTCTTGTGAGGGGATGAGTGAAGAACGAAACTCTGCGCGATCTAGAATTTTCAGAAATAAATTTCCGTTGTAAGTATAGCTTCCAGACCGACAAGAATTCCTTTCTTACAAACGTTTTGGTTGTCACAAGTAATAAACCCCTTTGAAATTGATAACCAAAGTATTTAAACCTCGGGTCGTCATCTCAAGGAATTGCAGGGAAGTATGATTTATTATTGGTTATGCAAAGGTATATTTTGGGGTTTTGAAAAGGTTTGAGAAAATAATTTAATTGATAAGAAAGATAAATTAATAATTAGAAAATCTCTTGGCAAGGTTTGAAAATCCTATCCTAGTTATCCTTATCAGGTGTGATGAGTATTGTCCGTTGCTCCCACTTAGTTAACCCTTACTAAATAAAGGATAGTCAAGTGGACCAATTAATTTGATTCCTCAAGTCCTAGTCAACTCCTCAGGAAAGACTAGCTTTAGAGGGATCCAAATCAACCAGCAAACTTCAAATATTAATCAACTGCTGAGTTTGATAACTCAAGTGTCACCAATTACTCAACCAAAGCCAAAAGGGAAAAATCCAAATTATTTATATAATGAATAAAAAAAAGCAATCATAAGTCTAAAATACCTCAAATTTAAATAGAAAATTAATATAAAAATAAAGAGTTCATAAACCAAATTGAGAAAATAAATAAAAGGAACATTGAACCTGAAAATTGAGAAGAAGAAATCCTAATTCCTTTAAGAGGAATCTTAATCCTAATCCTAAATCCTAAGAGAGAGGAGAGAGCCTCTCTCTCTAAAAACTACATCTAAATTATGAAAAGTGTGACTTATGAATGAATGTATGTTGTATCTAGTATATGTTGAATGAATGGATTCCCCTACTTTATAGCCTCTAATCTGTGCTTTCTGGGCCGAAAACTAGGTCAAAAACTGCCTAGAAATTGCTGATTTCGAAATCTGGTACATACAGGTCGCGGGAAAGTGACGCGAAAGCGTCGTCCACGCGTTTGCGTGGATTGAGATTTTGCAGATGCGATGTAGGCGTGTCATCTACGCGTTCGCATCACCTAACTTTTGGTCAGCTATGACAAATTATATATCTTTGCGAAGCCCCGAATGTTAGCTTTCCAACGCAACTATAACCATCTCAATTGGATCTCTGTAGCTCAAGTTATGACAGTTTGAGTGAAAAGAGGTCAGGCTGGACAGCTTAGCAATTTCTTCAACTTCGTGTGTTCCTTCCAGTTTTGTATGCTTCCTTTCCATCCTCTAAGCCATTCCTACCTTATAATCTCTGAAATCACTTAACACACATATCAAGGCAATGAATGATAATAAGAGAGGATTAAATATAGCAAAATTAAGACCAAAGAAGCATGTTTTCAATCATAGCACAAAATCAGGAAGGAGAATGTAAAACCATGCAAATCATATGAATAAGAGGGCAAAGGCTTGATAAAAACCACTCAATTGAGCACAAGATAAACCATAAAATAGTGGTTTATCAACCTTCCCACACTTAAACATTAGCATGTCCTCATGCTAAGCCCAAGAGAAGCTATAAATGGGTGAAGAGAAATGATAGAGAGTATGCAATGCAGCCTATCTATATGAATGTAATTACATGCAAAATGTTTCTACCTACTTGGTTAAAAGTAAATAAGTTCTCCAAGACAAATATGAACCAAATTCTACTAATTCAAATCGTACAATAAAAAGCAAGTAAACTTGTAAGAAGATAGCTCATGAAAGCAGGGAACATAGAATCAAGCATTGAACCCTCACTGGTAGTGAATATGCACTCTAATCTCTCAAGTGTCTAGGGTCAATCACTCTATTCTTCTCTAATCATGCTTTCTAAAACTTTTTTCTTCATCTAATCAATCAACAAATATTTAGCATACCAATGCAAACATCATGAGGTCTTTTCAGGGTTGTAATGGGGCTGAGGTAAAGGTAAGGATATATGTATAGCCAAGTGAGCTAATAAAGTGAATCCTTGATTAGTCTAAGATCTCACCTAACATATACATACTTTATATAATTTAAAATGATTTACCTAGCTACCCAAATTTTTTCCACTTTTGTATTACATGCTCATGTATCAAACTTATTTTTTAATTTTGTCCCATGTGCATTGATTCTTTTTATTTTGCATTTGGAGTAATAATTTTTTTTGTATCCCCTTATTTAATTTTATTTTTCTGCTTAAGGCTAGTAATGTGGTTATGAAATAGAAGGGGGTTAAAAGGCTCAAGGGGGCTAACAAAGATGGCATAAAAGGTAGGTTTATTTGGGATAAGTGAGCAAAAATACAAATAATGGCCTCAATCATATGCAAGCATGTAAATATACTAAACAATGGACATATAGAATGGAACAAAGCAAAAATTACAATTATAGAGAAGAAAATACACAAGAATAAAAATTTATGGTTAAATAATGTAACCATGTAAATAAGCTCAAAATCTCACAGGTTGTGTGTTCTTTGGCTCGAAAACCATGTTCCAAATACAACTTCAAACAAATTTAACACATAGAAAATTTTAATTTTTAATTTGAATTAGTAAAATTTTTCAAAAATAGGGTCTTAAAAAGAAACTTATTATTTTTCAATTAAGTAGTACTTAAATGCAAACAATCAACTACACATGCAATCTATTATGCATTGCAACAATGAAATAATAAAGAAAATAAGACATTGGTGTTGAGAAGAGAATAACTAACCCGTGGAGATCGGTATCGACCTCCCCACACTTAAATATTGCACCGTCCTCGATGCATGCTAAGATGTACAAGTGGACGGGCTGCTTCAACTGATGTCTTTCTCTATAGATTGTGCAGATTGACTTGCCTGTCTCCCCATATAGAAGTTTTTCCTTTCTCTTCGTGGTGGCCATCCTGAAAGAAGAGAAAAAAGAAGGAAAGTAACCCAAAAATAAAGATAAGAACATAAATAAAATATGGGTGTTAATGCCAAATAATAAAGGTCTCAATTACATGGTAGCTACAACATGCATGTGAGAAAATAATAAAAGCACATGGCATATCAATAGTGCAAAAAGTTGCAACAACGGAAAAAAGAGTGTAGGTAAAGCAAGATAGAGTAAGTGCATATCAATGCAAAAGGAATATCAGTATTATAAAAATTAGCATTGACATATGAATAATAATACCCAATTAGAATAAAACATGTCATGGAGCACCAGAATAATTCAAGAAAAGATGCAATAGTTGAAGAAGAGAATTGTAACACCAATGGAAATGAAAAAGAAAGTAAGAAAGGAGGAAGAAAGAAATAAGAAGGGAAAGAAGAATTAGGATTTGGGGAAGAAAAGATAAGATATTTGGCTGATTTGGATAAGCTGTGCGGCGCAGGCGACACGAGCGAGTGGGGCACGCGGTCGCGTGGATAGCGCTTCGATGAAGTGACGCGAACGCGTGGGTCACGCGCTGAAGTGATTTGTGCCTTCAGCGCGAGTGCAACCTCGCGGCCGTGCAACTCTCTGGTGAAAAACTTGTTTTGCCAAAACTTTGGGTGATGCGATCGCATGGTGGACGCGATCGTGTGGTTGGCGTTGTTTTTAAGAACGGCGCGGACGCGTGGGGCACGCGTTCGCGTGGTAGGGCTTGTGCTCCTAGCACGAGTCCAGCCCCACTCCAGCTCAAGTTATTGCCATACACCCTTTTTTTGTCGAATTGTAGGGCCACGCGTTCGCGTGGTTGACGCGGACGCGTGGGGAGGCCATTTCACTAATGACGCGATTGCGTCATCCACGCGGTCACGTGGGTCAAATTGTGCCAGAGGCACGTCTCAAGCCACGCTCTCGCGTGACTCTTTGTAAAGTCTCTTTTCTTCTTAAGGCACAGGGGACGCGGACGTGTCGGCGACGCTATCACATCGCGTGTCCTTTTCTTCTCTTTTTTTAAATGCAGTATGCAAAATGAAATGCTTAATATGAATGCTATGCATAATTCCAGGTTCAATAAAAATTCAAAAACAAACAAAACAGACTAGAATTAAAACTGAAAAGAGACGATTATACCATGGTGGGTTGTCTCTAACCCATCACTTTTAGTTAAAGTCCTTAAGTTGGACATTCTGGTGAGCTTCTTGTCATGGCGGCTTGTGCTTGTATTGATCCAGGAATCCCCACCAATGTTTGTACTTCCAATAGCCTCCGGGATCCCAAACTAGGCGCAGAAAGCCTTCAAGCAAGTTAAAGCAAGTGACAAGGCCCCACGAGTGTTGATTGTTGGGATGAATTCTGGGGTCCTAAACCTTGCTTTTGCACCCGTCTTCTTGTTGATCATCATGATTCCATCGGGGTGGTTCAGCTTTAGAATTCTCACGTAAGCACTCAAACATCTTCCTAGACCCATTCATTTGAGCTCTACACCAACCTTTGCGTTTAAATTTAAAGCTTCCAACCATAATGAACCTTGCAGGATAATTCTTACCACTGACCATCTTCCTCTTACTCTTAATGCCACAAAGAGCTCTAAGTTGACCATCCGTCTCCAGTAGCCCATATTCAAGTGGAATAAGAAAGCTAAGGGATATGAATTTTACCCACTTGAATGTTGTGAAGGATAATGGCAACATAGGGGGAGGGGTTTCTAATGAACTTGTAAGCTCCACTCCCTTGTGCTCTTCTTTGGCATCTTCCACCTCTTTGCAAGCTTCTTCAATTTTAACCTCTTCCTCTTGGTAGCTTTCTTCTGATTCAATTTCTCCTTCATTGTTCACTAAGGGCATGGGAGGTTGTGCTTCTTCTTCTTTAATCTCCATGTCAAGTCCAATGGAAGAGGATTCAAATGTAGATAAGAATTCATTAATGATTGAATCCATCTCTTGATCGTCCCCTTCAAAGTCTTCAACCATGATATGCCTTGGAGGTTGTACACCCTCCTCAACATTAAATTCAAACTCCTTAGAAGGGGGCTCCGTGACTTGAGTTTCCCATGGAGGTTCTGCATCTCCTAAGTCTTCAACCACTTCTTCCTCTTCAATGGCAGGCGTAGCTTCTTCCAATTGTTCCAATACCAAATTGTGCTGCTCACTGTCCACCGGAGTATCTAACTTCTCCTTCCTGCCGCGTTCTTCAATAGATTCTCCACATGAAGCCATGGGGGTTCCTTGAATGTCCGAACATCGGGAAGGTAATTGATTTATCGCTTGAGCCAGTTAGCAAAGGGTTGCATGAAATTTTTCCACTGTTTCCTTGAGACGGTCCCTTGATTCTTGTTGCGCACGGCTATAATAGGTAGGATCATAGAGCTCTTAGATTGATGGATATGAAGATGGTGTATATTGAGGTAGTGGTTCTTGGGAGTAATTGGGGTGGAATTGGGGTGGTTCTATATATGGTTCATACGGTGCATAGGGTGTTTGGTATGGTGGATTTGGGTTGGGGTCATATGGAGGAAAATGGCGGAAAGGGGCTTGTGAGTATGGTGGTCCAAGGCTATGTTGATGAGGGGGTTCATAGGCGTATGGTGGTGGTTGTTGATAATCAAAAGAGTACTCACCATAGCCGTTATCTTGGTATGCATCACATAATGGAGTCCATTGGAGGTGGTTGTTGCCATGAGGGTTGATCAAATTCTTGTGGCTCCTCCCATCTTTGATTGTTCCGACTTTGATGCCTGTTCTCACTTTGGTCTCTTCTTCCTGCAACATAGTTGTAACCAGACTCATAGCCAAAGGGGTGAGAGTTCATAGTAGTAGGAGAAAAATAAAAACAAGAACTAATAAAAAGAAAATATTTTGAAAAAAATATGATTTTTGAAAAACGATAAGATAAGATTTTGAAAAAGATATGATTTTTTGAAAAAGGATAAGATAAGATTTTTAAAAAGATATGATTTTTTGAAAAAGGATAAGATAAGATTTTGAAAAAGATATGGTTTTTAAAAAAAAGATTTGATTTTTGAATTTTAAAACTAAGATAAGATAGGATAAAAATTTTAAAATAAAAATATGAAATTTTTTCTTTTTTGTTTTTTGAAAAATATTTACAATAACCAATAATAAGGCACACGTTTGTAATTCCCCGGCAACGGCGCCATTTTGAAGAACGAAACTCTCGCGCGATCTAGAATTTTCACAAATAAATTCCCGTTGTAAGTATAGCTTCTAGACCGACAAGAATTCCTTTCTTACAAATGTTTTGGTTGTCACAAGTAACAAACCCCTTTGAAATTTATAGCCGAAGTATTTAAACCTCGGGTCGTCTTCTCAAGGAATTGAAGGGAAGTATGATTTATTATTGGTTATGCAAAGGTATATTTTGGGGTTTTGAAAAGGTTTGAGAAAATAATTTAATTGATAAGAAAAATAAATTAATAATTAGAAAATCTCTTGGCAATGTATGAAAATTGAAAATCCTATCCTACTTATCCTTATCAGGTGTGATGAGTATTGTCCGTTGCTCCCACTTAGTTAACCCTTACTAAATAAAGGAAAGTCAAGTGGACCAATTAATTTGATTCCTCAAGTCCTAGTCAACTCCTCAGGAAAGACTAGCTTTAGAGGGATCCAAATCAACCAGCAAACATCAAATATTAATCAACTGCTGAGTTTGATAACTCAAGTGTCACCAATTACTCAACCAAAGCCAAAAGGGAAAAATCCAAATTATTTATATAATGAATAAAAGAAAGCAATCATAAGTCTGAAATACCTCAAATTTAAATAAAAAATTAATCTAAACACAAAGAGTTCATAAACCAAATTGAGAAAATAAATAAAAGGAACATTGAACCTGAAAATTGAGAAGAAGAAATCCTAATTCCTTTAAGAGGAATCCTAATCCTAATCCTAAATCCTAAGAGAAAAGAGAGAGCCTCTCTCTCTAAAAACTACATCTAAATTATGAAAAGTGTGACTTATGAATGAATGTATGTTGTATATAGTATATGTTGAATGAATGGATTCCCCCACTTTATAGCCTCTAATCTGTGCTTTCTGGGCCAAAAACTGGGTCAGAAACAACCAGAAATTGCTGATTTCAAAATCTGGTACATACAGTTCACGAGAAAGTGGCGCTGAAGCGTCGTCCATGCGTTTGCATGGATTGAGATTTTGCAGATGCAGCGCGGGTGCGTCATCCATGCGTTCGCGTCGCCTAACTTCGGGGCAGTGATGAGCGGATAATTTATACGCTTTTTGGCATTGTTTTTAGGTAGTTTTTAGTAGGATCTAGCTGCTTTTAGGGATGTTTTAATAAGTATTTATGCAAAATTTACATTTCTGGACTTTACTATGAGTTTGTGTGTTTTTCTGTAATTTCAGGTATTTTCTGGCTGAAATTGAGGGACTTGAGCAAAACTCTGATAGAAGGCTAACAAAGGACTGCTGATGCTGTTGGATTCTGACCTCCCTGCACTCGAGATGGATTTTCTAGAGCTACAGAACTCCAAATGGTGCGCTCCTAACGGGGTTGGAAAGTAGACATCCAGAACTTTCCAGCAATATATAATAGTCCATACTCTATTCGAGATTAGAAGACGCAAACTAGCGTTCAACGCCAGTCCCATGCTGCATTCTGGAGTAAAACGCCAAAAACACGTCACGAACCAGAGTTAAACGCCAAAAACACATTACAACTTGGTGTTTAACTCCAGAAGAAGCCTCTGCACGTGTAAAGCTCAAGCTCAGCTCAAGCACATACCAAAGTGGGCCCCGGAAGTGGATTTTTGCATCTAGACTTATTTTTGTAAATCCTAGTAATTAGTCTAGTATAAATAGGACATTTTACTATTGTATTAGACATCTTGGGATCTATCTTTGGATTATTATTGGATTACTTTATGATCCTTTGATCACGTTTATGGGGGCTGGCCATTCGGCATGCCTAGACCATCACTTATGTATTTTCAACGGTGGAGTTTCTACACATCATAGATTAAGGGTGTGGAGCTCTACTGTACCTCGAGTTTTAATGCAATCACTACTATTTTCTATTCAATTCAGCTTATTCTTGTTCTAAGATATTCGTTGCAC
This sequence comes from Arachis duranensis, assembly GCF_000817695.3. Taxonomy (NCBI): domain Eukaryota; kingdom Viridiplantae; phylum Streptophyta; class Magnoliopsida; order Fabales; family Fabaceae; genus Arachis; species Arachis duranensis. The sequence goes on along the minus strand of NC_029780.3, from coordinate 74,858,761 downwards.
TTCAACATATTGAATGTGATGATCCGTGACACTCATCATTATTCTCACCTATGAACGCGTGACTGACAACCACATCCGTTCTACTTTAGACCGAGCGTGTATCTCTTGGATTCCTTAATCAGGATCTTCGTGGTATAAGCTAGAATCTATTAGCAGCATTCTTGAGAATCTGAAAAGTCTAAACCTTGTCTGTGGTATTTCGAGTAGGATTCAGGGATTGAATGACTGTGACGAGCTTCAAACTCGCGATTGTTGGGCGTGGTGACAGACGCAAAAGAATCAATGGATTCTATTCCGACATGATCGAGAACCGACAGATGATTAGACGTGCTGTGACAGAGCATTTGTACCATTTTCACTGAGAGGATGGGATGTAGCCATTGACAACAGTGATGCCCAACATACAGCTTGCCATGGAAAGGAGTATGAAGGATTGGATGAAAGCAGTAGGAAAGCAGAGATTCAGAAGGAACACAGTATCTCCATGCGCTTATCTGAAACTCCCACCAATGAATTACATAAGTATCTCTATCTTTATTTTATGCTTTATTTATCTATTAATATTCGAAAACCATCATAATAATTTGAATCAGCCTAACTGAGATTTACAAGATGACCATAGCTTGCTTCATACCAACAATCTCCGTGGGATCGACCCTTACTCACGTAAGGTATTACTTGGACGACCCAGTGCACTTGCTGGTTTGTTGTGCGGAGTTGTGACAAAGTGTTATTCACGTTTGAGAGTCTCAAGTCTTTGGTGCCATTGTTGATGATCACAATTTCGTGCACCAAGTTTTTGGCGCCGTTGCCGGGGATTGTTCGAGTTTGGACAACTGACGGTTCATCTTGTTGCTCAGATTAGGTAATTTTATTTTCAAAAAGTTTTCAAAAATCTTTCAAAAATTTTTTCTTTGTTTTCATTTTTCCAAAAATTAATTTTCAAAAAAAATTCAAAAAAATATTTTTTTTTCTTATTTGAGTCTAGAGTCAAATTTTAAGTTTGGTGTCAATTGCATGTTTTTAAAATTTATGCATTCTTTTTTCGAAAATTCATGCATGTGTTCTTCATGATCTTCAAGTTGTTCTTGATAAATCTTCTTGTTTGATCTTTAAATTTTCTTGTTTTGTGTCTTTTGTTGTTTTTCATATGCATTTTTGCATTCATAGTGTCTAAGCATTGAAGATTTCTAAGTTTGGTGTCTTGCATGTTTTTCTTTTCTTGAAAATTTTTCAAAAATAAGTCTTGATGTTCATCTTGATCTTCAAAGTGTTCTTGGTGTTTATCTTGACATTCATAGTGTTCTTGCATGCATCATGTGTTTTGATTCATAATTTTCATGTTATGAGTCATTTTTGTGTTTTTCTCTCTCATCATTAAAAATTCAAAAATAAAAAATATCTTTCCCTTATTTCTCTCATAAAATTCGAAATTTTGGGTTGACTTAGTCAAAAATTTTTAAAATAAGTTGTTTCTTATTAGTCAAGTCAAGATTTCAATTTTAAAAATCCTATCTTTTCAAAATCTTTTTCAAAAATCAATTCTTTTCAATTTTTTTATTATTTTTGAAAAATTTTAAAAATTATTTTTCAAAATCTTTTTCTTAATTTCATTTCATAATTTTCAAAACTTTACTAACAATTAATGTGATTGATTCAAAAATTTGAAATTTGTTACTTTCTTGTTAAGAAATGTTCAATCTTTAAATTCTAGAATCATATCTTTTAGTTTCTTGTTAGTCAAGTAATCAATTTTAATTTTAAAAATTAAATCTTTTTCAAAATAAATTTCAATCATACCTTTTCAAACATATCTTTGTCAAAATATCTTTTTCAATCATATCTTTTTCAAAAATTTGATTTTAAAATATCTTTTCTAACTTCTTATCTTTTCAAAATTGATTTTCAAATCTTTTTCAACTAACTAATTGACTTTTTGTTTGTTTCTTATCTTTTTCAAAACCACCGAACTACTTTTCTCACTCTAATTTTCAAAAATCATCTCCCTCTTTTTCAAAATTCTTTTAATTAACTAATTATTTCAAATTCTAATTTTGATTTTATTCCTTCTCTTAGTTTTCAAATTTTAACTTTAATTTAAAATAAAAACAAAAATATTTTTCTTTTATTTTAAGTTAAATTTCAAAAACCCCTCTCTCTCTCATCTCTTTCTATTTATTCATTCATTTATTAACAATTCTCTTCATCTCAACAATTCAAACCCACTCTTCCCCTTTTTGTTTGGATTCTTACTTTTTCCTTCTTCTATTCTTTTCTTCTTCTACTAACATAAATGAACCTCTCTACTGTGGTAAAGAGGATCCCTATTATTATTATTTTCTATTCCCTTCTTTTTCATATGAGCAGGAGCAAGGACAAGAATATTCTTGTTGAAGCAGACCCTGAACCTGAAAAGACTCTGAAGAGGAAACTAAGAGAAGCTAAATTTTAACAATCCAGAGACAACCTTACAGAAATTTTTGAAAAGGAAGAGGAGATGGCAGCCGAAAATAATAATGCAAGAAGGATGCTTGGTGATTATACTACACCTACTTCCAAGTTTGATGGAAGAAGTATCTCAATCCCTGCCATTGGAAGAAACAATTTTGAGCTGAAACCTTAACTAGTTGCTCTATTGCAACAAAACTGCAAGTTCCATGGACTTCCATCAGAAGATCCCTACCAGTTTTTAACTGAGTTCTTGCAGATCTGTGAGACTGTTAAGACTAATGGAGTAGATCTTGAAGTCTACAGGCTCATGCTTTTCCCTTTTGCTGTAAGAGACAGAGCTAGAACATGGTTGGACTCACAACCTAAAGATAGCCTGAACTCTTGGGATAAGTTGGTCACAGCCTTCTTGGCTAAGTTCTTTCCTCCTCAAAAGCTGAGCAAGCTTAGAGTGGATGTTTAGATCTTCAAACAAAAAGATGGTGAATCCCTCTATGAAGCTTGGGAAAAATACAAGCAGATGACCAAAAGGTGTCCTTCTGACATGCTTTCAGAGTGGACCATTCTGGATATATTCTATCATGGTCTATCTGAGTTCTCTAAGATGTCATTGGACCATTCTGCAAGTGGATCCATTCACCTAAAGGAAAAACCTACAAAAGCTCAAGAACTTATTGACATGGTTGCAAATAACCAATTCATGTACACTTCTGAGAGGAATTCTGTGAATAATGGGATGCCTCAGAGGAAGGGAGTTCTTGAGATTGATGCTCTGAATGCCATATTGGCTCAGAACAAAATGTTGACTCAACAAGTCAACATGATTTCTCAAAGTCTGAATGGATGGCAAAATGCATCCAACAGTACTAAAGAGGCATATTCTGAAGAAGAAGCCTATGATCCTGAGAACCCTGCAATGACAGAGGTAAATTACATGGGTGAACCCTATGGGAACACCTATAATTCCTCATGGTGAAATCATCCAAATTTCTCATGGAAGGATCAACAAAAGCCTCAACAAGGCTTTAATAATGGTGGAAGAAAAAGGCTCAGCAATAGCAAGCCTTTTTCATTATCTTCTCAGTAACAGACAGAAAATTTTGGGCAGAGCTCCTCTAGCTTAGCAAACATAGTCTCTAATCTGTCTAAGGCCACTTTAAGTTTCATGAGTGAAACAAGGTCATCCATCAGAAATTTGGAGGCATAAGTGGGCCAGCTGAGTAAGAAAATCACTAAAACTCCTCCTAGTACTCTCCCAAGCAATACTGAAGAGAATCCAAAAAGAGAGTGCAAGGCCATTGACATAGTTAAAATGGCCGAACCTAGAGAGGAATGGGAGGACGTGAATCCCAATGAGGAAGACCTCATGGGACGTCTCCCAGACAAGAAGGAGTTCCCTATTGAGGACCTAAAGGAATATGAGGCTCATATAGAGACCATAGAGATTCTATTAAACTTCCTTCTGCCATTCATGAGCTCTGAAAACTATTCTTCCTCTGAAGAGGATGAAGATGTAACTAGAGAGCAAGTTGCTCAATATCTAGGAGCTATCATGAAGCTGAATGCCAAGTTGTTTGGTAATAAGACTTGGGAAGATGCACTTCCCTTGCTCATTAGTGAACTAGATACATGGGTTCAGCAAACTTTACCTCAAAAGAAACAAGATCCTGGTAAATTCTTAATACCCTGTACCATAGGCACCATGACCTTTGAGAAGGCTCTGTGTGACCTGGGGTCAGGTATAAATCTTATGTCACTCTCTGTAATGGAGAAACTGGGAATCTTTGAGGTACAAACTACCACTTTCTCATTAGAGATGGCAGACAAGTCAATAAGACAAGCTTATAGAATGGTAGAGGACATGTTAGTGAAGGTTAAAGGCCTTTACATCCCTGCTGATTTCATAATCTTAGACACTAGGAAGGAATAGGATGAATGCATCATCCTTGGAAGACCCTTCCTAGCCACAGCAAGAGCTGTGATTGATGTTAACAGAGGAGAATTAGTCCTTCAATTGAATGGGGACTACCTTGTGTTTAAGGCCCAAGGGTATCCCTCTATAAATATGAAAAAGAGGCACGATAAGCTTCTCTCAATACAGAGTCAAACAAAGCCCCCACAATCAAACTATAAGTTTGGTGTTGGGAGGCCACAACAAACTCTAAGTTTGATGTTGAACCCCCACATTCAAACTCTAAGTTTGGTGTTGGGAGTCCACAACATTGACCTGATCACCTGTAAAGCTCCATGAGAGCACACTGTCAAGCTAGTGACATTAAAGAAGCGCTTATTGGGAAGCAACCCAATTTTTATTTATCTAATTTTATTTTTATTTTTTTTATGTTTTATTAGGTTCATGATCATGTGGAGTCACAAAACAAATACTAAAATTAAAAACAGAATCAAAAATAACACACCCTGGAGGAAGAGCTTACTGGCGTTTGAAAGCCAGTAAGAAGCATCTGGCTGGCGTTCAATGCCAAAACAGAGCATGAATCTGGAGTTGAACGCCAGAAACAAGCAACAATTTGGCATTTAAATGCCAGGATTACACCCTGAGGAGAGCTGGTGTTAAACGCCAGAAACAAGCATGGAACTGGTGTTCAATGCCAGAAACATGCTGCAGACTGGCGTTGAACGCCCAAAACAAGCATAGAACTGGCGTTTAACTCCAAAAACAAGCATCAATCTAGAGTTAAATGCTAGGATTGCATGCAGAGGGCATTTTACACGCCTTATTGGTGCAGGAATGATAATCCTTGACACCTCAGGATCTGTGGACCCCACATGATCATCTCATGATCTGTGGACCCTACAGGATCCCTACCTACCTCAACTCACCTTCTCTCTTCTTCACACAATCCAATAACACTCTTCCCCAAAAACCCTTCACCAATCACCTCAATCTCTCTTCCCCATCACCTCTTCACCACTCACATCCATCCACTCTTCCCCAAAAACCCCACCTACCCTCAAATTCAAAATCCCTTTCCCACCCAAACCCACCCAATATGGCCGAACCTTAACCCCTCTCCCTCCACTATATAAACCCCTCTATCATTCTTCATTTTCACAACACAACCCTCTCTTCTCCCCCTTGGCCGAATAAACACCTCTCTCCCTCTCCTCCTTTTTTTTCTTTTTCTTCTCTTCTTTCTTCTCTTGCTCGAGGGCGAGCAATATTCTAAGTTTGGTGTGGTAAAAGCATAGCTTTTTTGTTTTTCCATAACCACTTATGGCACCTAAGGCCGGAGAAACCTCTAGAAAAGGGAAAGGAAAGACAAAAGCTTCCACCTCCGAGTCATGAGAGATGGAGAGATTCATCTCAAAGTTCCATCAAGACCACTTCTATGAAGTTGTGGCCAAGAAGAAGGTGATCCCTGAGGTCTTTTTCAAGCTCAAGAAAAACGAGTATCCAGAGATCCGACATGAGATCCAAAGAAGAGGTTGGGAAGTTCTTACCAACCCCATTCAACAAGTCGGAATCCTAATGGTTCAAGAGTTCTATGCCAATGCATGGATCACTAGGAACCATGATCAAAGTATGAACCCGAATCCAAAGAATTATCTTACAATGGTTCGGGGAATACTTAGATTTCAGTCCGGAAAATGTGAGGTTGGCATTCAACTTGCCTATGATGCAAGAAGATGCACGCCCCTACACTAGAAGGGTTAACTTTGATCAAAGGTTGGACTAAGTCCTTATGGACATATGTGTGGAAGGAGCTCAATGGAAAAGAGACTCAAAAGGCAAGCCGGTTCAATTAAGAAGACTGGACCTAAAGCCTGTGGCTAGAGGATGGTTGGAGTTCATGCAACGCTCCATCATCCCCGCTAGCAACTGATTTGAGGTTACTGTAGATCGGGCCATCATGATCCATAGCATCATGATTGGAGAGGAACTAGAAGTTCATGAAGTCATCTCTCTTGAATTCTACAAAATAGCCGAAAAGTCCTCCACCATGGCAAGGCTAGTTTTCCTCATCTTATTTGCCATCTATGCTACTCAGCTGGAGTTATCATAGAAGGAGACATCCTCATTAAAGAGGATAAGCCCATCACTAAGAAGAGGATGGAACAAATAAGAGAGTCCATTCATGGATCTCAAGAGACACATGAGGAAGCTCATCATCAAGAAATCACTGAGATGCCTCAAGGGATGCATTTTCCTCCAAAAAACTATTGGGAATAACTCAACACTTCTATAGAAGACTTGAGTTATAACATGGACCAACTAAGGGTGGAACACCAAGAGCACTCCATCATTCTCCATGAGATTAGAGAAGATCAAAGAGCAATGAGGGAGGAGCAACAAAGGCAAGGAAGGGACATAGAGGAGCTCAAGGACATCATTGGTCCTTCAAGAAGAAGACACCACCATCACTAAGGTGGACTCATTCCTTGTTTTTATTTCTCTGTTTTTCAATTTTTATGCTATATGTTTGTCTATGTTTGTGTCTTTACTACATGATCATTAGTATTTAGTAACTATTTCTTAAGGCTATGAATAATTCCATGAATCCTTCACCTTTCTTAAATGAAAAATGTTTTTAATACAAAAGAACAAGAAGTACATGAGTTTCAAATTCATCCTTGAAATTAGTTTAATTATATTGATGTGGTGACAATACTTTTTGTTTTCTGAATGAATGCTTGAACATTGCATATTTTTGATCTTGTTGTTTATGAATGTTAAAATTGTTGGCTCTTGAAAGAATGATGAACAAGAGAAATGTTATTGATGATCTGAAAAATCATAAAATTGATTCTTGAAGCAAGAAAAAGCAGTGAAGAGCAAAGCTTGCGAAAAAAAAGTGGCGAAAAAATTAGAAAGAAAAAGAAAAAGCAAGCAGAAAAAGTCAATAGCCCTTAAAACCAAAAGGCAAAGGTAAAAAGGATCCAAGGCTTTGAGCATCAATGGATAGGAAGGCCCAAGGAAATAAAATCCAAGCCTAAGTGGCTAAATCAAGCTGTCCCTAACCATGTGCTTGTGGCATGCAGGTCCAAGTGAAAAGCTTGAGACTGAGTGGTGAAAGTCGTGATCCAAAGCAAATAGAGTGTGCTTAAGAGCTCTGAACACCTCTAACTAGGGACTTTAGCAAAGCTGAGTCACAATCTGAAAAGGTTCACCCAGTCATGTGTCTATGGCATTTATGTATCCGGTGGTAATACTGGAAGACAAAGTGCTTAGGGCCACGACCAAGACTTCTAAAAGTAGATGTGTTCAAGAATCAACATACTTAACTAGGAGAATTAATAACACTATATGAACTCTGAGTTCCTATAGATGCCAATCATTCTAAACTTTAAAGGATAAAGTGAGATGCCAAAACTGTTCAAAAGCAAAAAGCTACTAGTCCCGCTCATCTAATTAGAACTAATATTCATTGATATTTTGAGATTTATAGTATATTATCTTCTTTTTATCCTATTTGATTTTTAGTTGCTTAGGGACAAGCAACAATTTAAGTTTGGTGTTGGGATGAGCGGATAATTTATACGCTTTTTGGCATTGTTTTTAGGTAGTTTTTAGTAGGATCTAGCTACTTTTAGGGATGTTTTCATTATTTTTTATGCAAAATTCACATTTCTGGACTTTACTATGAGTTTGTGTGTTTTTCTGTAATTTCATGTATTTTCTGGTTGAAATTGAGAGACCTGAGCAAAACTCTGATAGAAGGATGACAAAGGACTGTTGATGCTATTGGATTCTGACCTCCCTGCACTCGAGATGGAATTTCTAGAGCTACAGAACTCCAAATGGCACGCTCCCAATGGCGTGGGAAAGTAGATATCCAGATCTTTCCAGAAATATATAATAGTCCATACTTTATTCGAGATTAGACGACGTAAACTGGCGTTCAACGCTAGTCCCATGCTGCATTCTGGAGTAAAACGCCAGAAACACGTCACGAACCAGAGTTAAACGCCAAAAACACGTTACAACTTGGCATTTGACTCCAGAAGAAGCCTCTACACGTGTAAAGCTCAAGCTCAGCCCAAGCACACACCAAAGTGGGCCCCAGAAGTGGATTTCTGCATTTAGACTTATTTTTGTAAACCCTAGTAACTAGTCTAGAATAAATAGGACATTTTAGTATTGTATTAGACATCTTGGGATCTATCTTTGGATTATTATTGGATTACTTTATGATCCTTTGATCACGTTTATGTGGGCTGGCCATTCGGCCATGCCTAGACCATCACTTATGTATTTTCAACGGTAGAGTTTCTACACACCATAGATTAAGGGTGTGGAGCTCTGCTGTACCTTGAGTTTTAATGCAATGACTACTATTTTCTATTCAATTCAACTTATTCTTGTTCTAAGATATTCGTTGCACTTCAACATGATGAATGTGATGATCCGTGACACTCATCATCATTCTCACCTATGAACGCGTGACTGACAACCACTTCCATTCTACTTTAGACCGAGCATGTATCTCTTAGATTCCTTAATCCGGATCTTCGTGGTATAAGCTAGAATCCATTGGCAGCATTCTTGAGAATTCAGAAAGTCTAAACCTTGTCTGTGGTATTCCGAGTAGGATTCAGGGATTGAATGACTGTGACGTGCTTCAAACTCGCGATTGTTGGGCGTGGTGACAGACGCAAAAGAATGAATGGATTCTATTCTGACATGATCGAGAACCGACAGATGATTAGCCGTGCTGTGACAGAGCATTTGGAACATTTTCACTGAGAGGATGGGATGTAGCCATTGACAACAGTGATGCCCTACATACTACTTGCCATGGAAAGTAGTATGAAGGATTGGATGAAAGAAGTAGGAAAGCAGATATTCAGAATGAACATAGTATCTCCATGCGCTTATCTGAAACTCCCACCAATGAATTACATAAGTATCTCTATTTTTATTTTATGCTTTATTTATCTGTTAATATTTGAAAACTATCATAATCATTTGAATCAGCCTAATTGAGATTTACAAGATGACCATAGCTTGCTTCATACCAACAATCTCCATGGGATCGACCCTTACTCACGCAAGGTATTACTTGGACGACCCAGTGCACTTGCTGGTTAGTTGTGCGGAGTTGTGACAAAGTGTGATTCACGTTTGAGAGCGCTACTAAGTCTTTGGCGCCATTGTTGATGATTACAATTTCTTGCATGAGGCAGCTATGGCAAATTATATATCATTGCGAAGCCTCGGATGTTAGCTTTCCAACACAACTAGAACCATCTCATTTAGATCTCTATATCTCAAGTTATGACCGTTTGAGTGCGGAGAGGTCAGCCTGGAGCTTAGCAATTTCTTCAACTTCTTGTGTTCCTTCCAATTTTGCATGCTTCCTTTCTATCCTCTGAGCCATTCCTGCCTTGTAATCTCTGAAATCACTTAACACACATATCAAGGCATCGAATGATAATAAGAGAGGATTAAACATAGCAAAATTAAGACCAAAGAAGCATGTTTTCAATCATAGCACAAAATCAGGAAGGAGAATGTAAAACCATGCAAATCATATGAATAAGTGGGCAAAGGCTTGATAAAAACCACTCAATTGAGCATAAGATAAACCATAAAATAGTGGTTTATCAATGAGCCACCTTCATCTGGCTTGGAAGAACCTTCTTGAGCCTTGGTGTCCTTGGGCTTGGACTTCCAATATCCTAGCCTCCTCATATAGGACTTCACATTCTCCTTGTGTTGGTATGCTATTTCTTCTTGCCTTGAGCTGAGTTCCTCCAATTTCTGCATATAGGGGGGTAATTGGGGTTCATGTTAGCCATTGCATTTCACAAGTAGCTCAACTTTGTTTGTGAATAGCAATCATATTCCACTCTAGCTACAGTCATTGTTTCATAAAGGTGTCTGAATTCAGCAAGACTCCCCATTTGTTGTAATTGTCGCTCCAAAATCATTCCTAGGCTGCCTTGCATCTCTCCCAAGTTAATCTGATCTTACTGTTCCTTGAGGTTCTCAAAGCCCCCTTGGAGTTGTTGAATGTTTTGGTTGACTTAGCTCCATTGTTGTTGCTGAGCCTCCTTGAATTGGTTGACATCCTCCCTCAAGTGGTGTAGATCTCCCGTCATTTGGTGTACATCTCCTTGCATTTGTTCCCAATTGAATCCCTCTGGAAATTGTTGATATTGGTAGTGTGGTGGTAGTTGAAGTGCTAAAAATTGAGGTTGCTCTTCTGCCTCTCCTTCTTCTTGTTGTTGTTGTGGTTCATGAGCATGGGCTCTTTGTTCTCTAGCTCTGTTAAGTGGGTGGACAACCACCACTTTTGCCATCTTCTTGGCAGTGATAAACTTGTCTTGCTTCACAATCACCTCATCAATAATCTTTTTAACTCCAGCCTCATCACACAGCCTTTGTATGATGCTGGAGAATGCCAACCTTGTGTTGTCACTGGTGCTTTTCAGTACTTTGTTAATGTTGTTGGCGATCATCTCCCCCACATTAATGTTTTCTCCTTTCATGATGCTGTAGATAAGCATAGCTCTCTCCTTGGTCCCCTCTGAAGTGTTGGATGTGGGGATCAGGGACTTTCTTACAAACTCTAGCCATCCTCTAGCTTGGGGGCTCAAATCTCTTCTCCTCAATTGGTTGGGTATTCCATCCTTGTCATTGATCCAATGCACATTTATCACACATATTTTGCTCAAAATCTCCTCAAACCCAGGGTCTTGTTGCTTCATTCTCTCTTCATAGCTCCGAGTGGAGCTTGTCCTATTCACCATTAGCATTCTTTATATGCTAGAGGGGCTATAGTCAATGGATTTCTCCCTCACACAGCTAATGTAGCCATATTGTTGCCCTGGTTGAGGTACTGGTTGGCATAGAACTCCCTCACCAAGCTTTCTACCACTTTCCTTAGTGGGTTGCATAGGAGTGACCAACCCCTCTGTTCAATCTCAATGTTGATCTCAATGTGCTCATTCCTCCCTAGTTGGAATCCAACTTCTGGAATGATTTTCCTCTCACTCACCCAACCATAAAATTGGTTTTGGTTGAATACGGAGAGGAACTTGTAAGTATTGAAAGAGCTTGAGGATCCAGAGGTTGGTTCTCTGGTTCTTCTTTTCTTTGATGCTGAGCTTTTTGGTGGTGCCATTAGGTTGGGAGAGTGTGAAAAAAAGGGGGTTGAAAGAAAGAGAAGGCAAAACAAGGTTTTGCTCCAACACCAAACTTAGGACTTGATTGTCCCAATCAAGAAAAAGAAAGAAAATCTGGGATAGTAGAAAATGAAAGGAAATGTGAAGGTGAGTGTTGTAGGGGTTGTTGAAGTGGGAGAAGAGATGGGCAGTGAGGCTTTTATAATGGATGAATGATGTGGTTCGAAGGTGGGAAATAAAAGGGATTAAATGTTTTCCCACTTTGGGAAGTGGCGCCTAGGGTGGGAAGAGGCACCAACTCTTTTCTCATTGTGTCTTTTGCGTGTGTTGAGTTCCAAGGTGCAAGTACACTTTGACTTCCTTGTTTTGTGAGTTGTTTACCATGTGGGCCCCATCTTCTCTCCTGAAATTGAAACTGAACCCATTAGTGATGATAAAATAACCCCTTCAAATTCTTTCTCATCAAGAATAAATTGAGTTGCAACTGATGGGTGTCCTTTGGGACACCAAACTTGATTCTTTGGCATCTTAATAAATTGATTTCATCATTGTGTATTTAATGTGTTTATAAGAGTGGAATAACATCAATCTTTTCATTTTCTTTTGATTCTAAACTCCTCTGAGCTCATTAAATCACGTTCATGTTCTTACCCAAAACATTAAATGCTTTCAAATTGGGTGACTTGGGCTGCTATGTTATCATTGGTGGTGGCCACACCAAACTTAATCTCTGGGCTTACTGATGCGTGAAAACTTGTCTCTCAACAAATTTCCCTTTGGCAAGTATACCGAATTGTCGTCAAGTAATAACTCACAATAGAGTGAGGTCGAATCCCACAGAGATTAACGGATTAAGCAAACAATGATTAATTGATTATCCTAGTTAGATGAATCATATTGGAGAGATAAGTAACAAGGAAATGTAAATGGCATAAAAGTAAAGAAAAGCTATAAAGTGTAGAAGAGTAAAATGGCAAGAAAAGTAAATGTAAGAACTAAAAATAAAATGAACATTGGGATCAAGAGATATTGTAATCCTCCAGATCAAGTTCATTCTCATCTCTTCCTCAATCAATGCATTCATTGATCTCCTTGGCAATCTTAAGTGATTGGATCCCAATTCCTTGGCAATCCAATCTCTCTAAGCTTGAACAATTGCCCAATTCCTTGATTTAATTGCTCATGGGAAGAGATGAAGTTTGGTTACTGATTATACCACACACATTCATAGATCAAAGTATTGGTAGGATTACATGTCACAATATCCATCCAACCCCAACCTAATCCAATGTGAGAGAGCATTTCTAGCATGATTTCCTCATTCCTCTTCCAAGGTTCAGAGGAAATCCAAGTATGAGCAATTTCTCTTCCAAGACAATTACCCAATTGAATTAAGATCGAAAGCTCTCTAGTAAAATCAAGAGAAAAGAAAGAAGAAGAAAAATAAGAACTACAATTGATCCATTGAATCACAATAGAGCTCTCTAACCCAATGAAAAGAGTTAGTTGGTCATTGCTCTACCAAAATAGAAAGAAAGAAAGTGCAGAAAAGTAAAGATGAAGATTAAAACTAAAAATGAAACTTCCAAATTCATAAATGAAAAGTACAAAGAAAAAGAAAGAGAAGGAAAAGTGTGTGAGGGGAGGGAGTCCAAAGACCCCTCTTCAATCCCCAATTTCCCAGCCTCAGTCCTTCTATAACCCTATCTTCTCTCCCTCCTAAAAAAATACTTGAATGTACAAACTAAGGCCTTTATATAGGCTCTCCTAAATTACAAAATGAAATTAAAAGCAAATTACAATTAAATGAAAATTCCTATTCTAGATGCTTCTTGTGGCCTTGATTGGTTGACACTTGTGGGCTTGCTTCCTTGAGGTTGGGTGGTCCTTGAAAGAGAAGTGATCAAATTGAGGCCCATGGTGAAATGCTGCCCAGTTGGTGTTTTTGGGGCTTTAAAAGATGCCTCTTGTTTGTGCTCCAATTTCATGCCCACTATAGAATATTATCTATCTCTGGAAAGCTCTGAATGTCAGCTTTCTAACGGAACTGGAATCACCTCAATTGGATCTCTGTAACTCAAGTTATACTCCTTTGAAGTGGACATGGTCGCTGGCATAGTCGCTAGCGTTAATGGAAAATGTGAGTCCCGATAACGCTAGCGACCAGGGGCTTAATATTTCCAGGTTCTGGAGCTCGAAATCAATGTCCACCCTATACTATTATATAGTTTTGGAAAGCTCTGGATGTCTGCTTTCCAACGCCTTTGGAAGCGCATCATTTGGAGCTCTACAACTCGAGTTACACTTCTTGGAAGGTGAAGAGGTCAGTTGGCCTTACTATAGGTTGATACCATGTTCATCTTTGCACTTTCAGGGCAGGTTTTCTACCTCAAATTTAGTGTAAACCATGTAGTGCCATATATGCTTGGAAAGCTCTGGAATCCTACTTTCCAATGCCACTAGAATCACCTCATTTGGAGCTTTGTGACTCAAGTTATGCATGTTTGAAGAAGGCATGGTCAGGCTGCCAGGTGGGACTTTTGCCCACGTTAACTACCACGTTAACTTAGTTAACGTAGAAGTTAACGTGGGTCTTTTTTTGCCTCACCAACGTTAGTGGCACTCACTTTTTCCACTAACGTTGGCATCTCCCTTTCCTTCCACGTTAACTACCACGTTAACTTAGTTAACGTGGCTGTTAACGTGGGTCTTTTTGCTTCGCCAACGTTAGTGGCACTCACTTTTTTCACTAACGTTGGCATATACCCCTTTCACAAGCGTTATTGGGACTCACCTTTCCCATTAACGTTGCTTGGTGCCTTTTGTCCCTACATTAGAGTTCACGTTAGTGTAGCTAACGTGACTCTTAACGTGGGTCTTCCTTGCTAACGTTCCATGCTCTCCTTCTTCAAAGTTAATGCCACTAACTTTTCTCACTAACGTTGGGGCTTTCCTTCCTTCCACGATAGTGTAACTAACGTAACCACTAACGTGGCTCTTCTCTTCTTCTTTTGGCCTGAAATCAATCAAACAAAGTGCATCAAAGTCTTGCTCTTAATCATGGGATCATGCATCATCCAATTTATCATTCAATTTATGCATAATTCTCATGAAATCATTCAAAATTCACAATGTTTTCTTGAATCATGGTATGATTGCATTTTCAACCAAACACTTGCTTATTTCCTAAGAAAATGCATGAAACCAACCTAAAGCATACAAAAAATGGCTAGTAAAACTAGCCAAGATGCCCTGGCATCACTTACTCTTCAAAATCAAACTTGTTAATTGTTTGTAAGCCTAGATTAAGTGGGTGAGAGGCCACACCAAACTTAGCACTTTAGCTAGTTCTCAACCCATTCACTCATCATTAGTTATGCATTCATCAAGTTGCAAATCTCAAATAAAAAGAAATAAAAGAGTGTAAAGAAGATCTAACTATCAAAGCTAACATCAAACTTCCTAATCTACAATTGTAAACTAATCCTAATTACTGAAAATTAAGCTATCTAATTAACAAAATTTAAACTACATCTAAGAAAAGCAATTAAATCAAAAAGGATAAAGTGTTGGGGTGCCTCCCAACTAGCGCTTCTTTATTGTCATTAGCTTGACATTCCTTCATCTTTAGCTGAGCTTGTAGCTCACTCTCTGCTCCTCCAAGGAGCCTCCCAAGTAGTGTTTGAGTCTATGGCTATTGACAGAAAAAGTTCTCTGAGTCTTGTCTTCCATGAGCTCCACATGACCATAGAAAAACACTTTGAGTATGGTGAAAGGTCCTGACCATCGAGACTTAAGTTTTTCAGGGAAGAACTTGAGTCTTGAGTTGTAGAGTAACACCTTCTGCCCTTCAGTGAACTCTCTCCTTGCTATCTTTTGGTCATGCCACCTTTTTATATTTTCTTTGTAGATTTTTGCATTCTCATATGCTTGATTTCTAAACTCTTTCAGTTCATTGAGTTGCATTAATCTCTTTTCTCCAGCAGCTTGCTCATCAAAATTGAGTAGTTTTAGAGCCCAGAAGGCTCTATGATCCAGTTCAACTGGTAGGTGGCAAGCCTTTCCAAATACTAGTTGGTATGGTGACATCCCAATGGGAGTCTTGAAGGCCATCCTGTAGGCCCATAGAGTATCGTTTAGCTTCCTAGACCAGTCCTTTGCTGAACTTCCAACAGTTTTTTCAAGTATTCATTTTAGCTCTCTGTTGGAGATCTCGGCTTGCCTGTTGGTCTGTGGGTGGTATGAAGTTGCCATTTTGTGTTTGACTCCATATCTGAGAAGGAGTGCTTCCAATTGTTTGTTGCAGAAGTGTGATCCTCCATCACTAATGAGAGCTCTGGAAACTCTAAATCTGCTGAAGATATTCCTTCTCAAGAAGCTTATCACAACCTTGTTGTCATTTGTTGCAGTAGCTATGGCCTCTACCCATCTTGAAACATAATCAACAGCCACTAATATGTAGCTATTTGAGTAGGAGGTTGGGAAGGGTCCCATGAAATCTATTCCCCATACATCAAATAGTTCCAACTCTAGTATGTATTGCTGTGGCATCTCATTCCTCTTGGTTAGATTACCAGCCCTTTGACATTCATCACACCTTGACACCATTTCCTTGGCATCCTTAAAAACTGTTGGCCAGTAAAATCTGGATTGGAGCACTTTTGCTGCTGTCCTTTCTCTACTGAAGTGACCTCCATATGCTGATCCATGGCACTGCCATAATACTTCCTGCCCTTCTTCATGGGATATACACCTTCTTAGGACACCATCATTGCACTTTTTGAACAAATAGGGGTCATTCCAGATGTAGTGTTTGGCATCCTTGATTAGCTTCCTCCTCATGTGCTTATTGATGTTAGTTGGTAGCTCCCCAATTGCCTTGAAGTTAGCTATGTCTGCAAACCAAGGGGCTACTCGAATCATCATCAATTGTTCATCAGGAAAGATTTCATTTACTGCTACTTGCTGCATTTCTTCTTCTTGTAGAATTCTTGAGAGGTGGTCAGCTACTTTGTTCTCTGCTCCGCTCCTATCTTTAATCTCAATATCAAATTCTTGGAGCAGCAGGATCCACCTTATCAATCTGGGCTTAGATTCTTGTTTGGTAAGCAAGTATTTGAGTGATGCATGATCAGTGAATACAATTACTTTTGAGCCAATGAGATATGATCAAAATTTATCAAAAACAAAAACTATGGCCAAAAGTTCTTTCTCTGTGGTGGTATAGTTCCTTTGATTCTCATTAAGGACCTTGCTAGCATAGTAAATAACATGTACTAGCTTGTCTTTCCTCTATCCTAGAACAACACCAACAGCATAATCAGATGCATCACACATTAGTTCAAAGGGAAGATCCCAGCTTGGTGGTGTTATAATAGGTGCAGAGGAAAGTTTCTTTTTGAGTTTATCAAAGGCTACCATGCATTCTCTATCAAAAACAAAGGGAGTATTTGAGACAAGTAGGTTGCTAAGGGGTTTTGCAATCTTTGAAAAATCTTTAATAAACCTCCTATAGAACCCAGCATGTCCCAAAAAGCTTCTAATTGCTTTGACATTGCAAGGTGGAGGTAATTTTTCAATTACTTCCACTTTTGCTCTGTCTACTTCTATGCCATCTTTTGAAATCTTGTGACCAAGAACCACCCCTTCAGTTACCATAAAATGGCACTTCTCCCAGTGGAAAACCAGGTTGGTTTCTTGACACCTTTTTAGCACAAGAGAAAGATGGTATAGGCAATCAGAATATGAGTCCCCAAACACAGAGAAATTGTCCATAAATTCTTCTATGAATTTCTCAATCATATCTGAAAAAATGGAGAGCATGCACCTTTGGAATGTGGCAGGTGCATTGCACAATCTAAAGGGCATCCTCCTATAAGCAAAAACGCCATATGGACAAGTAAATAAAGTTTTTTCCTGATCCTTGGGGTCTACAACAATCTGGTTGTAGCCCAAATATCCGTCCAGAAAATAGTAGTACTCATGTCCTGCCAATCTTTCAAACATTTGGTCCATGAAGGGCAGCGTAAAGTGATCCTTTCGGGTGGCTTCATTAAGTTTTCGGTAGTCAATGCACATACGCCATCCGGTCACTGTTCTTATGGGTATCAATTCATTCTTCTCATTTACCACAACAGTGATCCCTCTTTTCTTAGGGACTACTTACACTGGGCTTACTCAAGGGTTATCTGAGATGGGGTAAATCACCCCTGCTTGCCACAACTTCAACACTTCTTTCTGAACCACTTCATTCATAGTTGGGTTCAGCCTCCTTTGTTGCTATCTTAAGGGTTTGGCATCCTCTTCAAGTAAGATTTTATGCATGCACATTGAAGGACTGATCCCCTTTAAATCTAAAAGTGTCTAGCCTATGGCATCCTTGTGTTGTCTCAGTACGTGGATAAGTTCCTCTTCTTGTTCCTTACTTAGACTTGAATTTATGATTATTGGGTAAGTATTGTTGGCACCCAGATATGCATATTTCAAGCTGGGTGGTAAGGCTTTCAGCTCTAGTTTTGGTGACTCTACATCCTTGTTGTCTGTGGTAGTTGGTATGATTGAGTTCCTCCTAGATGCTTGTGGTAGTTTTCCATTTGATGCTTGCTCCAGCTCAATATTTTCTTTACATTGTTCTTCTCCCATAACTTCTTGAACTATCTGTTCTATGGTGTCTACCAGCATGCATTCTCCTATGGGTTCCTTGGAGTAACTCATTGCTTTGAAAACGTTGAAGACCATTTTCTCTTCATGCAATCTCAAGACTAGTTCCCCTTTTTGCACATCAATGATGGCTCCAGTAGTAGCTAGAAATGGTCTTCCAAGAATAATTGACGTGCTGGCTTCTTCTTCCATGTCCAGCACAACGAAATCAGCAGGGAAAATAAATTCTCCTACTTTCACTAACAAGTCTTCTACCACCCCATGTGGAAACTTAAATGTTCTGTCAGCCAATTGGAGTGCCATTCTTGTTGGCTTGGCTTCTTCAATCTTCATCCTTCTCATCATGGTTAGGGACATAAGGTTTATGCTAGTTCCCAAATCACACAAAGCTTTCTCAATAGTAATGTCCCCTATGATGCAGGGGATTTGAAAACTCCCTGGGTCTTTCAGCTTTTGAGGCAACTTCTTCTGTATGATGGCGCTGCATTCTTCAGTCAACACTATGGTTTCTTTTACCTTCCAATTCCTCTTTTTGGTTATAAGCTCCTTCAAGAACTTGGCATAGAGTGGCATTTGTTCTAATACCTCAGCAAATGGTATGTTGATTTGGAGCCTCTTGAAGATCTGTAGGAACATAGAGAATTGGCCATCCTTCCCATCTTTTTTCAATCTTTCTGGGTATGGTGCCTTTGGCACATAAGGCTTCAAAACTGGTTTTGGTGGAGGTGAAACTGGGGTCTCCCCTTCATCTTCTTTTCCATCTTTTGGTGCAACCTCTTTATGATTATCTTTGCTTGGGGCTCCTTCTTCTACAATCTTCCCACTTCTTAGAGTTATGGCTTTGCATTCCCCTCTTGGATTAGCCATGGTATCCCTGGAAAATATGTGTGTGGAAAGTGGAATTTGCTTGGACAAAATTCCCACTTGTGCTTCCAACTTTGAGATTGCTACACCTTGATTTTTTAGATTTGACCTGTATTCCTCTTGATTAGCATCTATTCTTCTGATTTGATGGATAAGGCTTGTTGTGGTCCTGGTTGTGGTTTTGTTGATTTTCCCGCCCAAAGTTTGGGTGGTTCTTCCAACCTGGGTTGTATGTCTTAGAGTGTGGGTCATATGGTGTTCTAGATGAATTATGCACATAATTAACTTGTTCCCAGTCACCTTCAGATTCTGATGCATTTCCTTCTTGTTGAGGAGTTTGATCTTGAATAACTGAGGCTTGGTTGGCCTCCATCCTCTTGGTTAAGGCTGCTATTTGTGCTGTAATTGCCTTGTTTTGAGCTAACAAAGCATCTACAAAGTTGAGTTCTAGCACTCCCTTCTTCTGGGTCCTTTCTGAGGCATAGAAATACTCATTTTTAGCTACAGTTTCAATGACGTCTATGGCCTCTTCAATGATTTTTTTTTATTAAATGAGCCTCCTGAAGAGTGATCCACTGCCTTCTTTGCTTCATAGGATAGTCCCTTATAAAAGATATGTAGCTGTACCCACTCATTGAACATTTTCAGTGGGCATCTTCTTGTTAGATCTTTGAATCTCTCCCAAGCCTCATAGAGTGTTTCTCCATCTTGTTGTCTGAAAGTTTGCACCTCAGCTCCCAGCATATTAATTCTTTGTGGGGGGTAAAATCTTGCAAGGAATCTGTTCACGACCTCCTCCCATGTAGTTAGGCTATTCTTGGGAAATGATTCCAACCACTTTGCTGCCTTATCTCTGAGTGAGAAAGGGAACAAGAGTAGTTTGTAGATGTCAGGATGTACCCCGTTGGACTTTACAGTATCACATATCCTCAAGAATGTGCTGAGATGTTGATTAGGATCTTCTTGGGCACTTCCTCCACATGAGCAATTTTTCTGAACAAGTGTGATGAGCTGAGGCTTCAGCTCAAAGTTATTGGCATGAATTGTTGGCTTTAGGATGCTGCTGCCACAATTCCCTGGGTTTGGGTTGATGTAGGAGCCTAAGACTCTCCTTTCTTGCCCGTCATAATTGACTGGGCTGATGGTGTTTTTGCGGAAAACGAATTTCCAACACACAAATCCAACCGGCAAGTATACCGGGTCGCATCAAGTAGTAATAACTCACAAGAGTGAGGTCGATCCCACAGGGATTGATGGATCAAGCAACTTTAGTGGGTGATTAGTTTAGTCAAGCTAACATTGAGTGAATTGTGTGAAGTGTAGCCAACAGAAAGTAAATGGCAGAAATCTTAAAGATGCAGAAAGTAAATTGGCAAGTAACTTAAAGAGCAAGAAATGTAAATTGCAAGAATCTTAAATGACAAGAAATGTAAATTGCATTAAATGTAAAGGGGAGTGGGTGCTGGAAATTAAAGGAAGCAATAAATCAAGCAACTGAGAATTTAAATTACAGGAAGAATAAAAGGATTTTAGGAGCTGGGATTCAAGAAATCAAACAAGAAATTGTAAATGGCAATCAAACAGAGAAGTAAAAGATGTAGTAACTTGCAACCGATCTCAAACAGAAAGCAGAATTGCTTGAAGAAGCAAATAGAAATTAATTTCAACTCAATTGGAAAATCAAAATGGAGATCTCAGGAAATCAAAGAGACTAGAAAACAAGTCTACCTTCCTTGATCAAAGTAGAAAATAATCAGCAGAAGAGAAGTAAACCAAGCAGCAAGTGAAATGTAAATCCAATTCTCAATTATGCAGAAGAACAAAGCAGAGATGTTGCAGATGGAGAATGAAAACAGAATTCCTTCCAATCTCCACCCCAGATTCAAAACAGAAATGAAAACTCAAATAGAGAGCTATCTACTACTACTACTCCCTAATGGAGCAAGCCTCTCTCTTTTCCGAGCTCTAATTGATGCCTTTATATAGGCTTTACAAAGTGAAAATGAAATTGAAATGAAAAACAAATTAAATGAAAATCCTAATTCTATCTTGTTCTTGGGCCTTTGAGTGATGATGTGGGCTTTGCTTGCTTTGGATTTGAGGAGAAATGGGTTTGGTTGGCCTTGATTCAATTTGGTGAGGAATTGAATTTATATGAAATTGAACTTTTGGCCCATGATGATTTGCTCCCAGGAGGCTGCCCTGCTCTTGTGGAGGGCAGAGCAGGAAAACTTTGTGTGAGGAAGCATATTGCGTGCCAAATGTGGGAGCATCAGGATGCTGCCCTACCCTTGTGGAGGGTAGGGCAATGTTGCGTTGGTGTGTCTTGTGCGCGCACCAAGTTCCTTGACCATGCCATGATGGGCTTGTGTGCGCCAAGGAGTAGCGCCTAAGCCTTTACTTCCTTGAAGGTCTTGTGTTCGAACCTTGCTGAAAGCACTTGAGGAGCAATTTTTTTTCTTGATTTTTCATGAAGAGCACGACATTGCCCTGCTCTCCAAGAGGGCTGGAGTGAGGCTCCAGCTTCGAGCCTTGGTGGAAGCACTTTGGTTTATTTTCGCTTATTTTTGGCCCTTAAAGATGCCTTTTGTTTCTACCTCAATTGTACGCCAAATATGGATTTCTATATATCATTGGAAAGCTCTGAATGTCAGCTTTCCAACGCAACTAGAAGCACATCAATCAGACGTCTGTAGCTCAAGTTATAGCCCTTTGAAGTAGGCATAGTCATGCTATGAGCGGCCAGATTTTAACTTAGCGAAAATTTGCCCCAACCTCACTTTGTTTCATCATGATTCTGCCCTGCCCTTGGCAAGAGCAGGGCAGTGTGCGTGCTGGTTGC
Organism: Arachis duranensis; assembly: GCF_000817695.3. Classification (NCBI taxonomy): domain Eukaryota; kingdom Viridiplantae; phylum Streptophyta; class Magnoliopsida; order Fabales; family Fabaceae; genus Arachis; species Arachis duranensis. The sequence goes on along the minus strand of NC_029780.3, from coordinate 74,836,857 downwards.
TTTCTTCTTTAATTTGGTCATGGGCCACGCTTTTAAAAGCGTGGCCTAAGGCTCCAAAGTGTGCTCAAACTTCAAAGTGTGTCCCAAAGCTCTTTTTTTCTCCTTTTTTGTGCTTCTTTGCTTCTTTTTCTTCTTATTTCCTTCAAGATTTATAAAATTAAAAGATCAAGGAAATATACCAATTAAGTATAAAAGCATTCAATATTTAAGCACAAATCATTAATTTCTTGTATGAAAAAGCATAGAAAATAGGTATATGATGACATGTCATCATGGGCCTCCTCTGGCATGGTTATGAACTTCTTCCTCATGATGATTCTCCATATTCTCCTCCATGTTTATTTCAAAATACTCTTCCTCTTCCTCAGCACCAATGACTCTCTTCCCTCTTGCTTCCCTCCTTAATCTAAAGAAGGTTCTCTCAGGTTCAGAACCAAAGGAAGTTGAAGCTCCGCTTCTCCTACATGTCATACAACCAATCAAGACAAAAAGCAAGAAAGAAAGTGGGTGAATGAATTACTTTGTTAGAATGGTTGTTAGTGTGAGTGGTGCAATTGATCAAACAGTTAGAAGGGTGGAAATGTGGATAATCAAAGAAGAAAGAAATAGAGCTCAAAATAAAATAAAAAATGCTAAATAAAAGAAATTAAAATAACAAGGAAAGTAAATTGCTTAATCTAGCTCTCCAATCAATTTAATCACTGTCAAATTTAAGCCAATCCCCGGCAATGGCGCCATAAAACTTATTGACCCAAATTCAATACCCCTTTTAAAAATTTAGTGAATCAGTTCTTTTGGCAAGCGCACCAAAATTATCGCCAAGTAATAACCCACAGTAGAGTGGGATCGTATCCACAAAGATTGGTAAATCCAAGCAGTTTTAATCGATTGATGAATTAGTCAAGTGGATCAATAAGATTGTGAAGTGTAGAATTGTAAATGGCATAAATGTAAATGACTAGAATGTAAAGAAAAGTAATAAAGTGCAGAATTAGAAATTGCAGAATGTAAAATACTGAATCATAAATGACTTGAATGTAAATGGGAATGGAGAATTGTTGAATGTAAAATTAAGCTATAAAGAAATAGATAGATAAGCATGGAGCAATTCATTGAGATTGGGAGATGTTGTCTCTTTGGATCAAATCTAGCTTATATCTTCTTCAATCATGCAACTCATTGACCTCTTGGCAACCTTGATTGATTGAGCCTTAATCCCTTGGTGACTCAATCTCTCAGATCTTTATCAATAGCCAATTCCTTAGTCCAATTGCTCATGAAGAGAGATACGCTTGGTCCCTGATTATACCACACACCCTTATAGGTCCAGGTAGAGGGGGGATTATATGTCACGTATCCCATCACCAAAACCCAGAATCTACTCAAGTGTGAGAAGGGATTTCAAGCATGGTTTCATGTTTCCTTTCTCAAGGTTCCCATGAAATCCAATTGCATTCAATCTCTTTCCCAAGATAATTGAACACTAAGCATTAAGAACGAAATTCCTTCTAGCAAATCAAGAGAAGATGAAGAGAAGAAGAATTTCACAATTATCAATCCATCAAGTACAACAGAGCTCCCTCTCTCAATGAGAGGGAAGTTAGCTACTCATAGCTTGAAAAGTACTCAAAAGTGGAGTGTAAAAGTGGATCTAGAACTAACTTCTTAACCCATCTTCAATACTCTTTAAGGGTATTTATACTACACCTAGTGAAAATAAAGAAATTACAAAAGTGAAAAAGGGAAAATTACATTTTAGAGGGAAAGAAAACACTCAATAAACGTGACTCCTTAGCTGGCGTGTGGCTGGCGCTTCATCGGCGTGTCACGTGCCCTTCAAAATGGCTAGGCGTGCCACGCTCAATCCTTCAAGTGGCACGCTCGTCCCTTGTCAACCTTGGCGTGCCACGCCTTCGAACTCAAGTGGCATGCCATAGTGGCATTCTTATGTTGGCGTGCCACGCCATCGAGATCAAATGGCACGCCCTTTGACTTTTTCACTTCGTTTGCCTCTAGAAACTTGAACTAGCGTGGCACGCCTAGGGTCTGGCGTGCCACGCCCTTGTTATGTGCTTGGCTAAGCTTCTCTGGAAAGTTACACTAGTGTGGCACGCCCAGGGTCTGGCGTACCACCCCCTTTTGTGAGTGAGAGATTCCGCTGTTTGGCGTGCCACGCCACGAACTCAAGTGGCACGCCCCAATGATGCTTTGGCTTCTAAATGACATTGGCGTGCCACGCCTGGTTGCTCAAGTGGCACGCCTAAGTGAAGAATAGTGATTGGCGTGCCACGCCTTCGATACCAAGTGGCACGCCCCATGTAATTGGCCTTTTCCACCCTCTCTGGAAACTTATACCAGTGTGCCACGCCTAAAGGTTGGCGTGCCACGTCCATGATCTTGTCTCGCTCCAGTAAGTGGCGTGCCACGCCTTGGCCATCAAGTGGCATGCCAAAGTGACTTTTTGGAACTGGCGTGGCACGCCTTCGACACCAAGTGGCACGCCCAAGTGAGGTTGAGAGGTTGGCGTGCCACGCCTTCGACTTCAAGTGGCACGCCCAGTTTTCAATTGCCTTTAGCCCCTTCTCTAGATCATTGTACCAGCGTGCCACGCCTTGCTGCTCAAGTGGCATGCCCATGTATTTGTGCACTCTTCAAGCTTGGCGTGCCACGCCTAGGTCTTCAAGTGGCATGCCAAAGTGACTTTTTGGAACTGGCGTGCCACGCCTTCGACACCAAGTGGCATGCTGTAGTGGAGGTTCTTCTTGAGGTAGTGAGTTGGCGTGCCATGCCTTCGCCTTCATGTGGCACGCCCGTAGTAGTTGATGGGTCAGGCGTGCCACGCCCAAGCTGGCATGCCACGCCCCTTTTGTTTCCTCCATTTTGCTCTCTGGAATTTTGTACTAGCGTGCCGCGCCTAGTCCCTGGCGTGCCATGCCCACATGCATGCTTGGATCTCCCTTTTGGAATTTAGTACTGGCGTGCCATGCTTAGCTCTTGGCGTGTCACGCCAGTGCATTTTTGTGGTGTTTGCCCCCATGTGACATGCCAGTCTCACACGCCCAGCTTCTTGTTTGTCTTCTTACAATTTTTGATGTCCTTTTTCACCTGAAAATCAGCACAACTCATCTCAAAGTAGTGTACAATAATATTCATCAAATAATTTATGAATTGTACTGATCAAATGAGATTTGTGCTCTTTTATGGTCTTCTTTATGCAAGAAAAAAGGGTAAATGATGCAAGTCATCACTCCTACATTAACCCAAATCCAGAAAACTGTGGCAACAACATCCTCAAGCCAACAATTTTGAGTTGAAACTGAACTCATGACACTAGTCCAGAATAACTGCTCATATAGAGGAAGTGCTCAAGAAGATCCAAATCAATATCTCAACACATTCTTGAGGATATGTGATACTGTAAAGTCCAATGGTGTACACCCTGACACATACAAACTACTTCTGTTCCCTTTCTTGCTCAGAGATAAGGAAACAAAGTGGTTAGAATCATTCCCCAAGGAGAGCCTAACCACATAGAAGGATGTTGTGAACAAATTTCTAGCAAGATTTTACCCTCCACAGAGGATCAACAGGCTAAGAGCTGAGGTGCAAACCTTTTAGAGAGCTAGATGGTAAAACACTCTATGAGGCCTGGGAAAGGTTCAAAGATCTAACAAGAAAATGCCCACCAGATATGTTTAACGAGTGGGTGCAGCTCCATAATTTCTATGAAGGATTAACCTATAAATTGAAGAAGGCTGTAGACCACTCTTCAGGGGGTTCACTCAACAAGAAGAAGACCATTGAGGAAGCCATAGATGCCATTGAAACTGTAGCTGAGAATGACTACTTCTATGCTTCAGAAAGAGGCCAAAAGAAGGGGGTGCTGGAACTCAATTCTATGGATGCCCTGTTGACACAAAACAAGGCAATTGCAGCACAATTGGCAGCCTTAACCAAGAAAATGGAAAACAATCAAGTTGCAATTGTCCAAGCTCAAGCACCACCCCAAGAAGAAAATGAACCAGAAGTTGAATATGAGCAAGCAAACTATGTGCATAACCCCTCTCGACCACCATATGACCTTAACTCCAAGACATATAACCCAGGATGGAAGAACCACCCAAATTTTGGGTGGAGGAACCAACAAAATCATAACCAAGATCACAACAAACCATACCAAGCCAATCAATACCAGAATCACAACTCCAATAATCAGTCAAATAACAACAAACCTTACCACAATCCACCTCACACATCATATCCTTCCAACCAGCAAATACACCACCATCAAGACACACTAACCCCAACCTCACAACTATGTGAAATCAAGGGTAACTTTGAGAGAGTAGAGACCGCAATAGCACAGCTATCATCACAGCTCACAGGGGCCATTTCCACCCTCTTGGAAAGGCAAGCACAAGCTGAAAAGAAGATAGATGCCAACCAAGAAGAATACAGGTCGAATTTGAAGAACCAAGGTGCAGCAATCTCAAAACTGGAAGCACAGGTGGGGTTCTTATCAAAGCAAATCTCAATGCCTACACACACATTTCCAAGTGACACCATGGCCAACCCAATAGGGAAGTGCAAGGCCATCACACTTAGAAGTGAAAAAGTGGTAGAAGAGGCCACCCCAAACCAAGAGAACCACGAAGAAAAAGCTGCAGAAAAGCCTGAAAATAGGAAGAAATAAGAGGTCCCTAGCCCATCTTCACCAAAGCCAATCTTGAAGCCTTATGTGCCAAAGGCACCATACCCACAAAGGCTAAGGAAGGATGGGAAAGACAGCCAGTTTTCCAGATTTTTGGAGATCTTTAAAAAGATCCAAATCAACATACCATTTGCTGAAGCACTGGAGCAAATGCCCCTCTACGCAAAGTTCCTGAAGGAGCTTGACAAGAAAAAGAAACTGGGGAGAAAAGGAGAATGTAGTCCTAACTGAGGAGTGTAGTGCCATCATACAAAAGAAACTCTCCCAGAAAATGAAGGACCCAGGGAGTCTCCAAATCCCCTGCATCATAGGGGATATCACTATTGAAAAGGCTTTACGTGACTTGGAGGCTAGCATCAATCTCATGTCCTTGAACATGATGAGAAGGATGAGAATTGAGGAAGCCAAACCAACAAGAATGGCACTCCAACTAGCTGATAGGACATTCAAGTTTCCACATAGAGTGGTGGAAGATTTATTGGTGAAGGTGGGAGAATTCATCTTCCCAGCTGACTTTGTTGTGCTGGATATGGAAGAAGAGGCAAACACTTCAATTATCCTAGGAAGGCTGATGAGCGGATAATTTATACGCTTTTTGGCATTGTTTTTAGGTAGTTTTTAGCAAGTTCAAGCTACTTTTAGGGATGTTTTCATTAGTTTTTATGTTAAATTCACATTTCTGGACTTTACTATGAGTTTGTGTGTTTTTCTGTGATTTCAGTTATTTTCTGGCTGAAATTAAGGGACCTGAGCAAAACTCTGATAAAAGGCTGACAAAGGACTGCTGATGCCGTTGGAATCTGACCTCCCTGCACTCGAAATGGGTTTTCTGGAGTTACAGAACTCCAAATGGCGCGCTCTCAATGGCGTTGGAAAGTAGACATTCAGAGCTTTCCAGCAATATATAATAGTCCATACTTTATTCGGGAATTAACGACGTAAATTGGCGCTCAACGCCAGTTCCATGTTGCTATCTGGAGTAAAACGCCAGAAACACGTCACGACCCGGCATTGAACGCCCAAAACAAGTTACAACTTGACGTTCAACTCCAAAAGAAGCCTCAGATTGTGGATAGATCAAGCTCAGCCCAAACACACACCAAGTGGGCCCCGGAGTGGATTTATGCATCAATTACTTACTCCTGTAAACCCTAGTAGCTAGTCTAGTATAAATAGGATAATTTACTATTGTATTAGACATCTTTGGTCTCAGTTTTATTTTATTCTTCATCTGAGGAGACTGTTGATCACGTTTTGGGGGGGCTGGCCATTCGGCCATGCCTGAACCTTTCACTTATGTATTTTCAACGGTGGAGTTTCTACACACCATAGATTAAGGGTGTGGAGCTATGCTGTACCTCAAGTTTTAATGCAATTACTACTATTTCCTATTCAATTCTCTTTATTCCTATTCTAAGATATTCGTTGCTCTTCAACTTGATGAATGTGATGATTCATGACACTCATCATCATTCTCACCTATGAACGCGCATGATTGACAACCACTTCCGTTCTACCTTAGGCCGGGCACATATCTCTTGGATTCTTTAATTAGAATCTTCGTGGTATAAGCTAGAATTGATGGCGGCATTCATGAGAATCCGAAAAGTCTAAACCTTGTCTGTGGTATTCTGAGTAGGATTCCGGGATTGAATGATTGTGACGAGCTTCAAACTCGCAATTGCTGGGCGTGATGACAAAGGCAAAAGAATCAAGGGATTCTATTCCAACATGATCGAGAACCGACAGATGATTAGCCGTGCTGTGACAGAGCATTTGGACCTTTTTCACTGAGAGGATGGGATGTAGCCATTGACAACGGTGATGCCCTAGATACAGCTTGCCATAGAAGGGAGTGATAAAATTGGATAAAAGCAGTAGGAAAGCAGAGATTCAGGAGGAGCACAGCATCTCCATAAGCCTATCTGAAATCCCCATCATTGGATTACATGAGTAACTTTATCTTTATTTTATGTTTATTATTTATTAATTTTCGAAAATCCATAATCAATTACTATCTGTCTGACTGAGATTTACAAGATGACCATAGCTTGCTTCATTCCAACAATCTCTGTGGAATCGACCCTTACTCACGTAAGGTTTATTACTTGGACGACCCAGTACACTTGCTGGTTAGTTGAACGGAGTTGTTTCCACACATAGCAAAGAGCCATTATAATTATTCCATACAACAATAAAGAGTACAACATTGATGATCACAATTTCGTCCACCAAGTTTTTGGCGCCGTTGCCGGGGATTGTTCGAGTATGGACAACTGACGGTTCATCTCGTTGCTCAGATTAGGTAATTTTCTTTTTATTTTCTTTTCAAAAAAGTTTTCAAAATTCTTTCAAAAAATTTTTCTTTATTTTCTTTTTTCAAAAATATAATTTTCGAAAAAAAATAATAAAAATACAAAAAAATCATAAAATCATAAAAAACCAAAAATATTTTGTGTTTGTTGTTTAAGTCTTGAGTCCATTTTTAAGTTTGGTGTCAATTGCATGCTTTAAAAAAAATGTTCTTGCATTTTTCGAAAATTCATGCATTCATGGTGTTCTTCATGATCTTCAAGTTGTTCTTGACAAGTCTTCTTGTTTGATCTTGATGTTTTCTTGTTTTGTGTTGTTTGTTGTTTTTCATATGCATTTTTTGTTTGTTAGAGTCCATGCATTAAAGATTTCTAAGTTTAGTGTCTTGCATGTTTTCTTTGCATAAAAAATCTTTCAAAATTATGTTCTTGATGTTCATCATGATCTTCATAGTGTTCTTGGTGTTCATCTTGACATTCATAGTGTTCTTGCATGCATTCTTTGTTTTGATCCATAAAGAAAAGAGAAAAATACAAAAATGACGTTTTTAATTTTTCTCTCTCATCATTAAAAATTCAAAAATAAAAAAAATATCTTTTCCTTTTTTCTCTCAAAATTTCGAAAATTTGAAGTTGACTTAGTCAAAAATTTTCAAAATTAGTTGTTTCTTACAAGTCAAGTCAAATTTTCAAATTTTAAAAACCTTATCTTTTCAAAAATCTTTTTTTCAAAAATCATATCTTTTTCACTTTTTTTCTTTTTTTTCGAAAATTTTAAAAAAATCTTTTTCAAAATATTTTCAAAATCTCTTCCTTGTCTTTATTTCAAAAATTTTGAAATTACACTAACAATTAATGTGATTGATTCAAAAATTTGAAGTTTGTTACTTTCTTGTTAAGAAATGTTCAATCTTTAAATTCTAGAATCTTATCTTGTAGTTTCTTGTTAGTAAAGTAATTAATTTTAATTTTAAAAATTAAATCTTTTTCAAACATATCTTATCATATCTTCTATATCTTATTTTTTTATCATATCTTTTTCAAAATTTTATCTTTTTCAATTTTGATTTCAAAATATCTTATCTTATCTTGTCTTCTTATCTTTTCAAATTTGATTTTAATATCTTTTTAAACTAATTATTTGACTTTTTGTTTGTTTCTTATCTTTTTCAAAACCAACTAACTACCTGTCCCTCTCTAATTTTCGAGATTATTTTCGAAATTCTCTATCTCTCCTTCTATTTATTTATTTATTTATTCACTAACACTTCTCTTCATCTCTCTTCATCTCAGATCACCACCTCTATCCTTACCCATTCTTCTTCACTACTCTGCCCTTTCTTCTTCTACTAACACAAAGTAATCTCTATACTTTGACATAGAGGATTCCTCTTTCTTTTCTTGTTCTCTTCTTCCCTATATGAGCAGGAACAAGGAAAAAGACACTCTTGTTGAAGCTGATCCAGAACCTGAAAGGACTCTGAAGAGGAAACTAAGAGAAGCTAAACTACAACAATCCAAAGGCAACCTTTCTGAAATTTTCAAACAAGAGAAGGAAATGGCAGCCGAACCCAACAACAATAATGGAAGGAGAATGCTTGGTGACTTCACAAAACCAATGTCCAAATTTGATGGAAGAAGCATCTCCATTCCTGCCATTGGAGCCAACAATTTTGAGCTTAAGCCTCAACTAGTTGCTTTAATGCAACACAACTGCAAGTTTTATGGACTTCCATCTGAAGATCCTTACTAGTTTTTAACTGAGTTCTTGCAGATTTGTGAGACTGTTAAGACGAATGGAGTAGATCCTGAAGTCTACAGGCCATGCTTTTCCCTTTTGCTGTAAGAGACAGAGCTAGAACATGGTTGGACTCACAACCTAAAGATAACCTGGACTCCTGGGATAAGCTGGTCACGGCCTTCTTGGATAAATTCTTTCCTCCTCAAAAGCTGAGCAAGTTTAGAGTGGATGTTCAGACCTTCAAGCAAAAAGATGGTAAATCCCTCTATGAAGCTTGGGAAAAATACAAGCAGATGACCAAAAAGTGTCCTTCTAACATGTTTTCAGAATGGACCATATTAGATATATTCTATTATGGTCTATCTGAATTTTCCAAGATGTCATTGGACCATTCTGCAGGTGGATCTATTCACCTAAAGAAAATGCCTAAAGAGGCTCAAGAACTTATTGACATGGTTGCAAATAACCAATTCATGTACACTTCTGAGAGGAATTCGGTGAATAGTGGGATGCCTCAGAGGAAGGGAGTTATTGAAATTGATACTCTGAATGCCATATTGGCTCAGAACAAAGTGTTGACTCAACAAGTCAACATGATCTCTCAAAGTCTGAATGGATGGCAAAATGCATCTAACGGTACTAAAGAGGCAGCTTCTGAAGAAGCTTATGATCCTGAGAACCCTGCAATGGCAGAGGTTAAATTACATGGGTGAACCTTATGGAAACACCTATAACTCATCATGGAGAAATCATCCAAATTTCTCATGGAAGGATCAACAAAAGCCTCAACAAGGCTTTAAACAATGGTGGAAGAAATAGGCTCAATAATAACAAGCCTTTTCCATCATCTTCTCAGCAACAGAAAGAAAATTCTGAACAGAGCCCCTCTAATTTAGCAAACTTAGTCTCTGATCTGTCAAAAGCCACTTTAAGTTTCATGAGTGAAACAAGGTCCTCCAATAGAAATCTGGAGGCACAAGTGGGCCAGTTGAGTAAGAAAGTCATTGAAACTCCTCCCAGTATTCTCCCAAGCAATACAGAAGGGAATCCAAAAGGAGATTGCAAGGCCATTGAAGTAATCAATATGGCCGAATGCACAAGGGAGGAGAAGGACGAAAATCCTAGTGAGGAAGACCTCCTGGGACGTCTCTCAAGCAAGAAGGAGTTCCATATTGAGGACCTAAAGGAATCTGAGGCTCATATAGAGACCATAGAGATTCCACTAAATCTCCTTCCGCCATTCATGAGCTCTGAAAACTATTCCTCCTCAGAAGAGGATGAAGATGTAATTGGAGAGCAAGTTGCTCAATATCTAGGAGCTATCATGAAGCTGAATGCCAAGTTGTTTGGTAATGAGACTTGGAAAGGTGACAAGGCTCTGTGTGACCTGGGGTCAGGCATAAATCTTATGCCACTCTCTGTAATGGAGAAACTGGGGATCATTGAGGTACAGCCTGCCTTATTCTCACTTCAATTGGCAGACAAGTCAGTAAGACAAACTTATGGATTAGTAGAGGACGTGTTAGTAAAGGTTGAAGGCCTTTACATCCCTGCTGATTTCATAATCTTAGACACTAGGAAGGAAGAAGATGAATGCATCATCCTTGGAAGACCCTTCCTAGCCACAGCAGAAGCTGTGATTGATGTTAGCAGAGGAGAATTAGTCCTTTAATTGAATGGGGACTACCTTGTGTTTAAAGCTCAAGGACCTTCCTCTGCAACCATGGAGAGGAAGCATGAAAAGCTTCTCTCAGTACAGAGTCAAAAAGAGCCCCTACAGTCAAACTCTAAGTTTGGTGTTGGGAGGCAACATTCAAACTCTAAGTTTGGTGTTGAGAGGCCCTCATCATGCTCTGAATATCTGTGATGCTCCATGAGAATGGCACTCCAACTAGCTGATAGAAAATTCAAGTATCCACATAGAGTGGTGGAAGATTTATTGGTGAAGGTGGGAGAATTCATCTTCCCAGCTGACTTTGTTGTGCTGGATATGGAAGAAGTGGCAAACACTTCAATTATCCTAGGAAGGCTGATGAGCAAATAATTTATACGCTTTTTGGCATTGTTTTTAGGTAGTTTTTAGCAAGTTCAAGCTACTTTTAGGGATGTTTTTATTATGTTAAATTCACATTTCTGGACTTTATTATGAGTTTGTGTGTTTTTCTATGATTTCAGGTATTTTCTGGCTGAAATTAAGGGACCCGAGCAAAACTCTGCTAAAAGGCTAACAAAGAACTGCTGATGCTGTTGGAATCTGACCTCCCTGCACTCGAAATAGATTTTTGGGAGCTACAGAACTCCAAATGGCGCGCTCTCAATAGCGTTGGAAAGTGGACATCCAGAGCTTTCCAGCAATATATAATAGTTCATACTTTATTCGGGAATTGATGACGTAAATTAGCGCTCAATGCCAGTTCCATGTTGCTGTCTGGAGTAAAACGCCAGAAACACGTCACGACCCGGAGTTGAACGCCCAAAACAAGTTAAAACTTGGTGTTCAACTCCAAAAGAAGCCTCAGCTCGTGGATAGATCAAGCTCAGCCCAAACACACACTAAGTGGGCCCTGGAAGTGGATTTATGCATCAATTACTTACTCATGTAAACCCTAGTAGCAAGTCTAGTATAAATAGGATAATTTACTATTGTATTAGACATCTTTGGTCTCACTTTTATTTTATTCTTCATCTGAGGAGACTATTGATAACATTTT
>NC_029780.3:74776987-74825042 GCF_000817695.3 Arachis duranensis | reverse complement strand
GTGACAGAGCATTTGGACCTTTTTCACTGAGAGGATGGGATGTAGCCATTGACAACAGTGATGCCCTACATATAGCTTGCCATAGAAGGGAGTGATAAAATTGGATAAAAGCAGTAGGAAAGCAGAGATTCAAGAGGAGCACAACATCTCCATATGCCTATTTGAAATCCCCATCATTGGATTACATGAGTAACTTTATCTTTACTTTATGTTTATTATTTATTAATTTTCGAAAATCCATAATCAATTACTATCCGCCTGACTGAGATTTACAAGATGACCATAGCTTGCTTTATACCAACAATCTCTGTGGAATCGACCCTTACTCACGTAAGGTTTATTACTTGGATGACCCAGTACACTTGCTGGTTAGTTGAACGGAGTTGTGTCCACATATAGCAAAGAGCCATTATAATTATTCCATACAACAATAAAGAGTACAACATTGATGATCACAATTTCGTCCACCAAAGGCCATTCCTAGCTACTGTTGGAGCCATCATTAATGTGCAAAAAGGAGAAATAGTCTTGAGACTACATGAGGAAAAGATGGTTTTCAACGTCTTCAAGGCAATGAGTTATCCTAAGGAAGCAATAGGAGAATGCATGATGGTGGACACCATAGAACAAATAGTCTAAGGAGTCTTGGAAGAAGAGCAAAATAAAAGAAGTATGGAATTGGAGCAACAAGTACCACGTGAAGAACCACCACAAGGAACCTTGGAAAGTTCAATCATGACAACCCACACAGACAACAATGGCGAAGAAGCACCAAAACTAGAGCTAAAAACCCTACCTCCAAGCTTGAAATATGCCCATCTAGGTGACAACAGCACCTATCCAATGATCATCACCTCAAGCTTGAGTAAGGAGCAAGAAGAGGAGCTCATCTAAGTGCTGAAACAACACAATGATGCTATAGGCTGGACACTCACAGACTTAAAAGGGATCAGCCCTTCAATGTGTATGCACAAGATCCTGCTTGAGGACGGTGCTAAGCCCTCAAGGAAACTGGTGGACAAAATTGTGATCATCAATAATGGCTCTTTGGTATGTGCATCTGTTAACTCAGCACTTTCTTTCCACAACTTCGCTCAACTAACCAGCAAGTGTACTGGGTCGTCCAAGTAATAAACCTTACGTGAGTCAGGGTCGATCCCACAGAGATTGTTGGTATGAAGCAAGCTATGGTCACTTTGTAAATCTCAGTCAGGCGGATAATAATTGATTATGGAATTTCGAAAATCAAATAATAGTAAATAAACATAAAATAAAGATAAAGTTACTTATGTAATTTAAGGGTGGGAATTTCAGATAGGTATATGGAGATGCTATGATCCTTCTGAATCTCTACTTTCCTACTGCATCCATTCAATCCTTCTTACTCCTTTCCATGACAAGCTGTATGTAGGGCATCACGGTTGTCTATGGCTACATCCCATCCTCTCAGTGAAAATGGTCCAAATGCTCTGTCACAGCACGGCTAATCATCTGTCGGTTTTCAATCATGTTGGAATAAAATCCCTTGATTCTTTTGCGTTTGTCATCACGCCCAGCAATCGCGAGTTTGAAGCTCGTCACAATCATTCAATTCTGGAATCCTACTCAAAATACCACAGAAAAGGTTAGACTTTCTAGATTCCAATGAATGCCGCCATCAATTCTAGCTTATACCACGAAGATTCTGATTAAGGAATCCAAGAGATATGCGCCCAGTCTAAGGTAGAACGGAAGTGGTTGTCAGTCACGCGTTCATAGGTGAGAATTATGATGAGTGTCACGGATCATCACATTCATCATGTTGAAGTGTCATGAATATCTTAGAATAAGAATAGCTGAATTGAATAGAAAATAGTAGTAATTGCATTAAAACTTGAGGTACAGCAGAGCTCCACACCCTTAATCTATGGTGTGTAAAAACTCCACCGTTGAAAATACATAAGTGATGAAGGTTCAGGCATGGCCGAATGGCCAGCCCCCAAACATGATCAATAGTCTCCTAAGATGAATAATAAAATAAAACTGAGACCAAAGATATCTAATACACTAGTAAAAAGTTCTATTTATACTAAACTAGCTACTAGGGTTTATAGAAGTAAGTAATTGATGCATAAATCCACTTCCGGGGCCCACTTCGTGTGTGCTTGGGCTGAGCTTGATCTATCCACGAGCTGAGGCTTCTCTTGGAGTTGAACGCCAAGCTGTAACGTGTTTTGGGCGTTCAACTCTGGTTCGTGACGTGTTTCTGGCGTTTAACTCCAGAATGCAGTATGGAACTGGAGTTGAGCGCCAGTTTACGTCATCAAATCTCGAATAAAGTATAGACTATTATATATTGTTGGAAAGCTCTGGATGTCTACTTTCCAACGCCGTTAAGCGCGCGCCATTTGGAGGTCCGTAAATCTAGAAAATCCATTTTTAGTGCAGGGAGGTCAGATTCCAACAGCATCAGCAGTCCTTTGTCAGCCTCCTATCAGAGTTTTGCTCAGGTCCCTCAATTTCAGCCAGAAAATACCTGAAATCACAGAAAAACACACAAACTCATAGTAAAGTCTAGAAATGTGAATTTAGCATAAAAACTAATGAAAACATCCCTAAAAGCAACTAGATCATACTAAAAACTACCTAAAAACAATGCCAAAAAGCGTATAAATTATCCGCTCATCAGAAACAACAAAGAAGGTTGAATCCAACCATGAATGAGGTAGTCCAGAAGGAAGTGTTGAAGTTATAGCAAGCTGAGGTGATCTACCCCATCTCAGACAGCCCTTGGGTGAGCCCGGTACAAGTAGTTCCAAAGAAAGGAGGAGTCACTGTTGTACCAAATAAGAAGAATGAGCTGATACCAACAAGAACAGTGACTGATTGGTGCATGTGCATCGACTGCAGGAAGCTCAATGAAGCCACCAGGAAGGACCACTTCCCCCTACCATTCATGGACCAAATGCTTGAGAGGCTGGCTGGACATGAATACTACTACTTTCTTGACGGTTTTTCGGGTTACAACCAAATAGTTGTGGACCCAAAGGACCAGGAGAAAACTTCATTTACTTATTCATATGGTGTCTTTGCTTACAGGAGGATGCCCTTTGGACTGTGCAATGCACCTGCAACATTCCAAAGGTGCATGCTCTCCATATTTTCAGACATGATTGAAAGGTTTATTGAGGTGTTTATGGATGACTTCTCTGTATTTGATAACACATATTCTGATTGCTTGCATCACTTAGCCCTGGTGCTAAAGAGATGCCAAGAGACCAACCTTGTTTTAAACTGGGAAAAATGTCATTTTATGGTTACAGAAGGAGTGGTCCTTGGTCATAAAATCTCAAAGAAGGGCATAGAAGTGGACAGGGCAAAAGTAGAGGTGATTGAAAAGTTACTCCCTTCTTGCAATGTCAATGCAATTAGAAGCTTTTTGGGACATTCTGGTTTCTATAAAAGGTTTATTAGAGACTTCTCTAAGGTTGCCAAGCCATTGAGCAACCTACTTGTCTCTAATGTGCCTTTTATTTTTGATAATGAATTCATGTTAACCTTTGAGGAGCTTAAGAACAAACTCTCCTCTGCACCTATCATAGCACCACCATGTTGGGATCTACCCTTTGAGTTGATGTGTGATGCATTAGATTTTGCTGTGGGTGCTATTTTAGGATAGAGGAAGGATAAATTGGTGCATGTCATTTATTATGCCAGCAAGGTCCTTAATGAGAATCAAAGGAACTACATCACTATGGAGAAGGAATTACTTGCCATTGTCTTTCCTTTTGATAAATTTAGATCATATCTCATTGCTTCTAAAGTAATTGTATTCACTGATCATGTAGAACTCAAATACTTGCTTACCAAACAAGAGTCCAAGCCAAGGCTAATAAGATGGATCCTGCTACTCCAAGAATTTGACATCGAAATTAAGGATAGGAGTAGAGCAGAGAACAAAGTTGCTGACCACCTCTCAAGGATCCTACGAGAAGAAGAAGGAGCACACCATCTTGTAGTGAATGAAAGCTTCCCGAATGAGCAATTGATGATGATACAAGAGACCCCTTGGGTTGCTGACATAGCCAATTTCAAGGCCATTGGGGAACTACCAACCAACATCAACAAACACATGAGGAGAAAGCTCATCAAAGATGCCAAATACTATATCTGGGATGAGCCATATTTATTCAAAAAGTGTGCTGATGGGATCTTGAGGAGGTGTATATCCCATGGAGAAGGACAAGAGGTGCTTTGGCAATGTCATGGATCTGCATATGGAGGCCACTTTAGTGGAGAAAGAACAGCAGCCAAGGTGCTCCAATATGGATTCTACTGGCCAAGAATTTTCAAGGATGCAAAGGACTTGGTGTCAAGGTGTGATGAATGCCAAAAGGCTGGCAATCTACCCAGGAATAATGAGATGCCACAGAGATTTATAATGGAGCTAGATATATTCGATGTATGGGGGATTGACTTCATGGGGCCTTTCCCATCCTCCTACTCAAATATTTATATACTTGTGGCTGTAGATTATGTGTCAAAGTGGGTTGATGAGCGGGTAATTTATACGCTTTTTGGCATTGTTTTTAAATAGTTTTTAGTATGTTTTATTCACTTTTTAGTATATTTTTATTAGTTATTAAGAAAAATTCACATTTCTGGACTTTACTATGAGTTTGTGTGTTTTTCTGTGATTTCAGGTATTTTCTGGCTGAAATTGAGGGACCTGAGCAAAAATCTGATTCAGAGGCTGAAAAAGGAATGCTGATGCTGTTGGATTCTGACCTCGCTGCACTCGAAATGGATTTTTTGGAGCTACAAAACCCAAATGGCGCGCTTTCAATTGCATTGGAAAGTAGACATCCAGGGCTTTCCATCAATATATAATAGTCTATACTTTTCTTGAGTTTAAATTATGCAACTGGCGTTCAACGCCAACTTTCTGCCATATTCTGGTGTTAAATGCCAGAAACAAGTTGCAAGCTAGAGTCAAATGCCAGAAACAAGTTACAAATTGGCGTTTAACTCCAAAGAAGGCCTCTACACGTGAAAGCTTCAATGCTCAGCCCAAGCACACACCAAGTGGGCTCCGGAAGTGGATTTCTACACTTAGACTTATTTTCTGTAAACTTAGGCAACTAGTTTAGTATAAATAGAACTTTTTACTATTGTACTCACATCTTTTGATCATCCTTGTTCTTGGGATCAGGTATTTTTCCCTATTTTCGAATTCATATGCCATTTGGGGAGGCTGGCCACTCGGCCATGCCTGGACCTTGTTCTTATGTATTTTCAATGGTGGAGTTTCTATACACCATAGATTAAGGTGTGGAGCTCTGATGTTCCTCGAGTATTAATGCAAAGTACTATTGTTCTTCTATTCAATTCATGCTTATTCTTATTCTAAGATATTCATTCGCATACAAGAACATGATGAATGTGATGATTATGTGACACTCATCACCATTTTCACTTATCAACGCGTGATTGACAACCACTTCCGCTCTACATGAAAACAAGCTTGAATGTATATCTCTTGGGTTTCCAATCAATGATTCACATCGACTCCTCTCTGACAATGGGACATCTGAATCCGAGATCAGAGCCTTCGTGGTATAGGCTAGAATCCATTGGCAGCATTCCTGAGATCCGGAAAGTCTAAACCTTGTCTGTGGTATTCTGAGTAGGATCTGGGATGGGATGACTGTGACGAGCTTCAAACTCGCGACTGTAGGGCGTAGTGACAGACGCAAAAGGATAGTAAATCCTATTCCTACACCTGATTAGCCATACGATATCTGTGCATGGTATTTTTCATCCGAGATGAGAAATCCGACAGTTGATTAGCCGTACAGAAACCGTAGAGGACCATTTTCACTGAGAGAACGGAAAGTAGCCATTGACAATGGTGACGCCCAACATATAGCTTGCCATAGAAAGGAGTATGAAGGATTGGATGAAGGTAATAGGAAAGCAGAGATTCAGAAGGAACAACGCATCTCCATACGCTTATCTGAAATTGCCACCAATCAATTACATAAGTATCTCTATCTTTATTTTATGCTTATTTATCTTTTAATTATCAAAACTCCATAACCATTTGAATCCGCCTGACTGAGATTTACAAGATGACCATAGCTTGCTTCAAGCGACAATCTCCGTGGGATCGACCCTTACTCACGTAAGGTTTATTACTTGGACGACCCAGTGCACTTGCTGGTTAGCTGTGCGAAGTTGTGAAAAAGAGTTGAGATTACAATTGTGTGTACCAAGTTGTTGGCGCCATTGTGTATAACAATTTCGTGCACCATGTTTTTGGCACCGTTGCCGGGGATTGTTCGAGTTTGGACAAATGACGGTTCATCTTGTTGCTCAGATTAGGTAATTTTCTTCTTCTTTCAACCTTTATTTGATTTTTCAAAAAGTTTTCAAAAATCCTTGAAAATTTCTTCTTTTTTGTTTTTTCCAAAATAATTTTCGAAAAAATCCAAAAAAATTAATAAAATCATATAAACAAAAAAAAAATTTGTGTTTCCTGTTTGAGGCTAGTGTCAATTTTTAAGTTTGGTGTCAATTGCATCCTTTTAAAATTTGTGCATTTTTCAAAAAAATTCATGCATTGCATTCTTTATGATCTTCAAGTTGTTCTTGACAAGTCTTCTTGTTTGATCTTCATATTTTCTTGTTTTGTGTCTTTTGTTGTTTTTCATATGCATTTTAAATTCATAGTGTCTGAACATTGAAAATCTCTAAATTTGGTGTCTTGCATGTTTTTCTTTTCTTGAAAATTTTTCAAAAATATGTTCTTGATGTTTATCTTGATCTTCAGAGTGTTCATGGTGTTCATCTTGATATTCAAAGTGTTCTTGCATGCATCATGTGTTTTGATTCATAATTTTTATGTTTTGAGTCATTTAGTTGTTTTCCTCTCTCCTCATTTAAATTAAAAAAAATAAAAATATATCTTTCCCTTATTTCACTCATAAATTTCGAAATCTTTGGTTTGACTTAATCAAAAAATTTTAAAATTAGTTGTTTCTTGTTAGTCAAGCCAAGATTTTAATTTTAAAAATCTTATCTTTTCAAAACTCTTTTCAAAAATCAAATCTTTTTCATTTTTCTTTTATATTTTCGAAATTTTTTAAAATTGATTTTCAAAATCTTTTTCCTATTTTTACCTCATATTTTTCGAAATTAATACTAACAATTAATATTTTGATTCAAAAATTTCAAGTTTGTTACTTTCTTGTTAAGAAAGATTCAAACTTTAAATTTTAAAATCATATCTTTTGATTTCTTGTGAGTCAAGTCATTAATTTTGATTTTAAAAATAAATTTAAATCTTTTTCAATCAAATCATTTTCAAAAATTTGATTTCAGAAATCTTTTCTAACTTCTTATCTTTTCAAAATTGATTTTTAAATCTTTTTTAACTAACTAATTGACTTTTTGTTTGCTCTACTATTTCTTATCTTTTTCAAAACTACCTAACTACTTTTCTCTCTCTAATTTTTGAAAATCACTTTCCTCTTTTTCAAAAATCTTTCTAATTAACTAATTGTTTCAAATTTTAATTTTTATTTTATTCCTTTTCTTAATTTTTGAATTTTAACTAATAATTAAAATAAAAACAAAAATATTTTTCTTTTTTCTTAATTAAAATTCAAATTTTTCCTCCTCTATTCTTCTCTTCTACTCACATAAAGGAACCTCTATATCTGGGTAAAGAGAATTTCTCTTCTTTTCTGTTCTCTTCTTTTTCATATGAGCAGGAGCAAGGACAAGAACATTCTTGTTGAAGCTGACCCTGAACCTGAAAAGACTCTGAAGAAGAAGCTAAGAGAAGCTAAAGCACAACAATCTAGAGAAAACCTTACAGAGAATCTCGAAAAAGAAGGAGACATGGCCGAACCCAACAACAATACAAGGAAGATGCTTGGTGACTTCATTGCACCAAATTCCAACTTACATGGAAGAAGCATCTCAATCCCTGCCATTGGAGCAAACAATTTTGAGCTAAAGCCTCAATTACTTTCTCTGATGCAACAGAATTGCAAGTTTCATGGAATTCCATCAGAAGATCCTTTTCAGTTCTTAACTGAGTTTTTGCAGATCTGTGATACTGTTAAGACCAATGGAGTTGATCATGAGGTCTATAAGCTTATGCTTTTCCCTTTTGCTATAAGAGACAGAGCTTGAATATGGTTGGACTCTCAACCTAAAGATATCCTGAACTCTTGGGATAAGCTGGTCACGGCTTTCTTAGCCAAGGTCTTTCCTCCTCAAAAGCTGAGCAAGCTTAGAGTGGATGTTCAAACCTTCAGGCAAAAAGAAGGTGAATTCCTCTATGAAGCTTGGAAAAAATACAAGCAACTGACCAAAAAGTGTCCTTCTGACATGCTTTCAGAATAGACCATCCTGGATATATTCTTTGATGGTCTATCTGAATTGTCTAAGATGTCATTGGACCATTCTGCAGGTGGATCTATTCACCTGAAGAAAACGCCTACAGAAGCTCAGGAACTCATTAAAATGGTTGCAAATAACCAGTTCATGTACACCTCTGAAAGGAATCCTGTGAGTAATGGGATGCCTCAGAGGAAGGGAGTTCTTGAAATTGATGCTCTAAATGCTATATTGGCTCAGAATAAAATGTTGACTCAGCAAGTCAATATGATTTCTCAAAGTCTGAATGGTTTGCAAAATGCATCCAACAGTACTAAAGAAGCATCTTCTGAAGAAGAAGCTTATGATCCTGAGAACCTTGCAATGGCAGAGGTGAATTACATTAGTGAAACCTATGGAAACACCTATAATCCCTCATGGAGAAATCATCCAAATTTCTCATGGAAGGATCAACAAAAGTCTCAACAAGGCTTTAATAATGGTGGAAGAAACAGGTTTAGCAATAGCAAGCCTTTTCCATCATCCTCTCAGCAACAGACAGAGAATTCTGAGCAGAGCCCCTCTAGCTTAGCAAATATAGTCTCTGATCTATCTAAGGCCACTCTTAGTTTCATGAATGAAACAAGGTCCTCCATTAGAAATTTGGAGGCACAAGTAGGCCAGCTGAGTAAAATAGTCACTGAAACTCCTCCTAGTACTCTCCCAAGCAATATAGAAGAGAATCCAAAAAGAGAGTGCAAGGCCATAACCTTATTTGGTGTGGCCGAACCTAGAGAAGAGAATGAGGACGTGAATCCCAGTGAGGAAGACCTCATGGGACATCCTCTAGACAAAAAGGAGTTCCCATTTGAGGAACCTAAGGAATCTGAGGCTCATCTAGAGACCATAGAGATTCCATTGAACCTACTTCTGCCATTCATGAGCTCTGATGAGTATTCCTCCTCTGAAGAGGATGAAGATATTACTGAAGAGCAAGTTGCTAAGTACCTTGGAGCAATTATGAAGCTGAATGCCAAGTTATTTGGTAATGAGACTTGGGTGGATGAACCCCCCTTGCTCACCAATGAACTGAATGACTTGGTTAGGCAGGCATTACCTCAAAAGAAACAAGATTCTGGTAAATTCTTAATTCCATGTACCATAGGCACCATGACCTTTGAGAAGGCTCTATGTGATCTGGGGTCAGGCATAAACTTAATGCCACTCTCTGTAACGGAGAAACTGGGAATCATTGAGGTATAGGCTGCAAAATTCTCATTAGAGATAGCAGACAAATCCATGAAAAGGGCTTATGGACAGGTAGAGGACGTCCTAGTAAAGGTCAAAGGCCTTTACATCCCTGCTGATTTCATAATCCTAAACACTGGGAAGGATGAGGATGAATCCATCATCCTTGGAAGACCATTCCTAGCCACAGCAAAAGCTGTGATTGATGTGGATAGAGGAGAGTTGATCCTTCAATTGAATAAAGACTACCTTGTGTTTAAAACTCAAGGATCTCCCTCTATAACCATGGAGAGGAAGCAAGAAAAGCTTATCTCAATACAGAGTCAAACAAAGCCCCCACAGTCAAACTCTACATTTGGTGTTGGGAGGCCACAACCAAACTCTAAGTTTGGTGTTGAACCCCCACATCCAAACTCTAAGTTTGGTGTTGGGAGCTCCCAACAATGCTCTGAACATCTGTGAAGCTCCATGAGAGCTCACTGTCAAGCTATTGACATTAAAGAAGTGCTTATTGGGAGGCAACCCAATTTTATTTATCTATGTTATTTTCTTTTTTTTTAGGTTGATGATCATGTGGAGTCACAAAAAAACTGCAAAAATTAAGGAATAATCAAAAACAGCACACCCTGGAGGAGAAACTTACTGACATTTAAATGCCAGTAAGGGTAGCAGAATGGGCGTTTAACGCCTAGTCTAGCACCATTCTGGGCGTTAAACGCCAGTAAGAAGTACCAGACTGGCGTTAAACACCAGAAAGAAGCAACAAACTGGCGTTAAACGCCAGAAACAGGTTGGAGCTTGGCATTTAATGCCAGGAAAGGAACAAAAGCTGGCGTTTAACACCAAAAACAAGCAGCAGTCTGGTGTTAAACGCCAGAATTGCACTCTAAGGGCATTTTTGCACGCCTAAAAGGAGCAAGGATGAGAAATCCTTGACCCCTTAAGATCTGTGGACCACACAGGATCCCCACCTACCCCACCTCTCTCTCTCCCTCTCACACATCTCTATAATACTCTACCCAAAACACCACTCAGTTATCAAATCCTATCTTCTTCCCTATATTCTCTTCACCAATCACCTCCATATCTCTTCCCCAAAACCCCACCTACCTCACTTTCAAATTCAAACACTTTTCCCTCCCAAACCCACCCAAATCCATTCGGCCACTCTCCCTCTCTTTCCCCATAAATACCACTCTTCACTCCTTCATTTTCACACATCACAAACCCTCTCCTACCCCCTTGGCCGAACCTATCTATCATCTCCATCTCCTCTATTTTTCTCTTCTCCCTTTTCTTTCTCTCTTTTTTTGCTCGAGGACGAGCAAACCTATTAAGTTTGGTGTGGTAAAAGCATTGCTTTTTATTTTTCCATAACCATTTATGGCACCTAAGGCCGGAGAAACCTCTCAAAAGAGGAAAGGGAAGGCAAAAGCTTCCACCTCTGAGTCATTGGAGATGGAGAGATTCATCTCAAAGGTCCATAAAGACCACTTCTATGAAGTTGTGACCAAGAAAAAGGTGATCCCTATGCAATTCAGCTAGAATTGTCATAGAGGAAGACATCCTCATTGAAGAGGACAAGCCCATCACCAAAAAGAGAATGGAGCAAACAAGAGAGCCCACTCATGGACCTCAACAAGAGCATGAGGAAATTCCTCATCAAGAAATCCCTGAGATGCCTCAAGGGATGCATTTTCCTCCACACAACTATTGGGAGCAACTCAACACCTCTTTGGAAGGCTTGAGTTACAATATGGACCAAGTAAGGGTGGAGTACCAAGAGCACTCCATCATTTTCCATGAGATTAGAGAAGATCAAAGAGCAATGAGCGAGGAGCAACAAAGGCAAGGAAGAGACATAAAGGAGCTTAGGTGTTCCATTGGATCTTCAAAGAAGAAGAACTAGCCACCATCACTAAGGTGGACCCGTTCTTTAATCTCCTTGTTCTTATTTTTCAATTTTTCGATTTTATGCTTTATGTATTGTCTATGTTTGTGTCTTCATTACATGATCATTAGTGTCTAGTGTCTATGTCTTAAAGCTATGAATGATTCCATAAATCCTTCACCTCTCTTAAATGAAAAATGTACCTAATTACAAAAGAACAAGAAGTACTTGAATTTTAAATTTTATCTTGAAATTAGTTTAATTATTTTGATGTGGTGGCAATACTTTTTGTTTTCTGAATGAATGCTTGAACAGTGCATATTTTTTATAGTGAAGTTTATGAATGTTAAAATTGTTGGCTCTTGAAAGAATGATGAACAAAGAGAAACGTTATTGATAATATGAAAAATCATGAAATTGATTCTTGAAGCAAGAAAAAGCAGTGAATATATATATATAGCAAAAAAAAAATAGAAAAAAATGGCAAAAAAAAGGGAAAAAGGCAATAGCCCTTTAAACCAAAAGGAAAGGGTAAAAAAAAAGGGATCAAAGGCTTTGAGCATTAATGGATAGGAGGGCCCAAAGGAATAAAATCCTGGCCTAAGCGACTGAATCAAGCTGTCCCTAACCATGTGCTTGTGGCATGCAGGTCCAAGTGAAAAGCTTGAGACTGAGTGGTTAAAGTCATGATCCAAAGCAAAAAGAGTGTGCTTAAGAACTCTGGACACCTATAACTGGGGACTTTAGCAAAGCTGAGTCACAATCTGAAAAGGTTCACCCAGTTATGTGTCTATGGCATTTATGTATCTAGTGGTAATACTGGAAGACAAAATGCTTAGGGCCACGGCAAGACTCATAAAGTAGCTATGTTCAAGAATCAACATACTGAACTAGGAGAATCAATAACACTATCTAAAATTATGAGCTCCTATAGATGCCAATCATTCTGAATTTCAAAGGATAAAGTGAGATGCCAAAACTGTTCAGAAGCAAAAAGCTACTATCCCCGCTCATCTAATTGGGACTAAGTTTCATTGATATTGTAAGATTCATTGTATATTGTCTTCTTTTTATCCTAATTTGTTTTCAGTTGCTTGGGGACAAGCAACAATTTAAGTTTGGTGTTGTGATGAGCGGATAATTTATACACTTTTTGGCATTGTTTTTATATAGTTTTTAGTATGTTTTATTCACTTTTTAGTATATTTTTATTAGTTTTTAAGCAAAATTTACATTTCTGGACTTTACTATGAGTTTGTGTGTTTTTCTGTGATTTCAGGTATTTTCTGGCTGAAATTGAGGGACCTGAGCAAAAATCTGATTCAGAGGCTGAAAAAGGACTGCTGATGCTATTGGATTCTGACCTCCCTGCACTCGAAATAGATTTTTTGGAGCTACAAAAAACCAAATGGTGCGTTCTAAATTGCGTTGGAAAGTAGACATCCAGGGCTTTCCAACAATAGATAATAGTCCATACTTTGCCCGAGTTCAGCCAACGCAAACTGGCATTCAACACCAGTTTTTTGCCCTATTCTGGCATTAAACGCCAGAAATAAGTTGCAAGCTAGAGTCAAACGCCGGAAACAAGTTACAAGCTGGTGTTTAACTCCAAAGAAGGCCTCTACATGTGAAAGCTTAAATGCTCAGCCCAAGCACACACCAAGTGGGCCCCGAAAGTGGATTTCAGCACTTAGACTTATTTTCTGTAAACTTAGGCAACTAGTTTAGTATAAATAGAACTTTTTACTATTGTACTCACATCTTTTGATCATCCTTGATCTTGGGGTCAGGTCTTTTTCCCTATTTTCGAATTCATATGCCATTTGGGGAGGCTGGCCATTCGGCCATGCCTAGACCTTGTTCTTATGTATTTTCAACGGTGGAGTTTCTACACACCATAGATTAAGGTGTGGAGCTCTAATGTTCCTCGAGTATTAATGCAAAGTACTATTATTCTTCTATTCAATTCATGCTTATTCGTATTCTAAAATATTTATTCGCAGACAAGAACATGATGAATATGATGATTATGTGGCACTCATCACCATTCTCACTTATGAATGCGTGATTGACAACCACTTCCGTTCTACATGAAAACAAGCTTGAATGTATATCTCTTGGGTTTTTAATCAACGATTCACATCGACTCCCCTCTGACAATGGGGCATCTGAATCTGAGATCAGATTCTTTGTGGTATAGGCTAGAATCCATTGGCAGCATTCCTGAGATCCGGAAAGTCCCTTGTCTGTGGTATTTCGAGTAGGATCTGGGCTGGGTTGATTGTGACGAGCTTCAAACTTACGACTGTAGGGTGTAGTGACAAACGCAAAAGGATAGTAAATCCTATTCCTACATGATCGAGAACCAATAGCTGATTAGCCATACAATATCTGTGCATGGTATTTTCCATCCGAGACAAGAAATCCGACAGTTGATTAGCCGTACAGAAATCGTAGAGGACCATTTTCACTGAGAGGATGGGAATTAGCCATTGACAACAGTGACACCCAACATACAGCTTGTCATAGAAAGGAGTATGAAGGATTGGATGAAGGCAATTGGAAAGCAGATATTCAGAAGGAACAACGCATCTCCAAACGCTTATCTGAAATTCCCACCAATGAATTACATAAGTATCTCTATCTTTATTTTATGCTTATTTATCTTTTAATTATCAAAACTCCATAACCATTTGAATCCGCCTGACTAAGATTTACAAGATGACCATAGCTTGCTTCAAGCCGACAATCTCCGTGGGATCGACCCTCACTCACGTAAAGTTTATTACTTGGACGACCCAGTGCACTTGCTGGTTAGTTGTGCAAAGTTGTGAAAAAGAGTTGAAATTACAATTGTGCGTACCAAGTTGTTGGCGCCATTATGTATCACAATTTCGTGCACCATGGGTGGAGGCTATTGCCACCGCCACAAATGACAACAAGGTCGTAATGAGCTTCTTAAGAAAGAACATTTTTAGCAGGTTTGGAGTTCCTAGGGCACCCATTAGTGATGGAGGGACACATTTCTGCAATAAATAATTGGAAGCACTCCTTCTCAGATATGGAGTCAAACACAAGGTGACAACCCCTTATCATCCACAGACCAACGGGCAAGCAGAGATTTCCAACATGGAGCTAAAAAGGATTCTTGAAAAAAATGTTGGAAGCTCAAGGAAGGACTGGTCTAAGATGCTAGACGATGCTTTATGGGCCTACATGACAGCCTTCAAGACCCCCATTGGGATGTCACCATACCAACTGGTATTTGGCAAGGCTTGCCACTTGCCAGTTGAACTGGAGCATAGAGCCTTCTGGGCTCTAAAACTACTGAACTTTGATGAGCAAGTTGCTGGAGAAAAGAGGCTAAGGCAACTCAACGAGCTGGAAGAATTTAGGAACCAAGCATATGAGAATGCAAAGATCTACAAAGAGAACACAAAAAGATGGCATGATCAAAAGATAGCAAGGAGGGAGTTCACTGAAGGACAAAAGGTGTTATTGTACAATTCTAGACTTAGGTTCTTCCCTGGGAAGCTTAAGTCTAGATGGTCTGGACCCTTCACCATCATCAAAGTGTACCCCTATGGTCAAGTGGAGCTCATGGAGGACAAAACACAGAGAACCTTCACTGTAAATGGCCATATACTCAAGCATTACCTGGTGGACTCACTGGATGAAAGGAGAGTGAGCTACCACCTCAACTAAAAAAGGAAGAACGTCAATCTAGTGACGATAAAGAAGCGCTAGCTAGGAGGCTGACGAACGGATTTCTTGTCGGTAAAGAATTTTATAAAAATATAGTCGCGTTGAATGTATAGCTTCTAAACCAACAGAAAATCCTTTCGTACAAACATTTGGTTGTCACAAGTAACAAACCCAATAGAAATAATTAACCGAATTATTCAAACCTCGGGTCGTCTTCTCAAGGAATTGTAGGGAGGTGTGTTTTATTATTGGTTATGGAAAATAATGTTTTGGGTTTTGAAAATGATTTTTAAGCAGTAGAATTAGATTGCAAGAATTAATAAATTCATAACTAATAAAACTCTTGGCAGGGTATGAAAATTAGAAGTCCAATCCCATTTATCCTTATCAATGGTGATGAGAATTATGTTTTTACTCCCACTTAGTTAACCTTTACTAAATAAAGGAAGGTCAAGTGGACTAATCAGTTTGATCCTCACATCCTAGTCAATTCCTAAGGAAAGACTAGAGTTATTGGAATGCGATTCGATTAGTGAAAATAACAATTATCAATCACGATGAGTTTGATAACTCAAGAGTCTCTAATTAATTAACCAAAGTCAAAAGGGGAAAATAAATCATAAATAGAGCAAAACAATCTTGGGTCTGAAATACTTCAATTCATATTAAATAGAAAATTAGATTGAACATAGAATTCCATAAACCAAATTGGCAACATCAAGTAATCAACTAAAGTAATAAATAAAAGTAGAAAATAAATTAAAGGAACATTGAACCTGTGGTTTGAAGAAATATTCCTAATTTCTAAAATTCCTAATCCTAATCCTAAGAGAGAGGAGAGAACCTCTCTCCCTAAAAACTACATCTAATCCTCAAGCTATGTATGAATGAATCATGTTTTCTATATATCTTCATGTATGGATGGATTCCTCCATTTATAATCCATCAATCTGTGTTTTCTGGACTTAGATCTGGGCCAAAAGAGGCCCAGAAATCGCTGAGGACGACTTCTGCGAATTCTGCAGATCGCGCACGTCACACGTCCGCGTAGGTCATGCGGTCGCATCATCTGTAGTTTTCCTTGTCACGCATTTGCTTCGATCATGCGTCCGCGTCATCTGTGTTCTTCTTAAGGTGTGCGGTCGCGTCAGTCATGCGTTCGCGTCGCTCCCTTTTCGCGCTGGTTATACGGCCGCATCGTCCACGCATTCGCGTCGCTGCCAGTTTCTTCAAAAACTCCATTTGGTTCTTTCCTTCTATTTCATATGTTTCTTTTCCATCCTTTAAGTCATTCCTGCCTTAGAAGCTCTGCAACTACTCAACACATAAATCACGGTATCGAATGGTAATAAAAGGGTAATTAAAATAATTACTTTTAAAGCATAATAAACATGTATTTTACATATATCACATAATAAGGAAGGGAAAGCAAAACTTATGCAATTTCTATGAATAAGTAGGTGAAGGGTTGAATAAATCACTTAAATTAAGCACAATATATATCATAAAATATGGGTTTATCAACCTCCCCACACTTAAACAATAGCATGTTCTCATGCTAAATCCAAGATAAGGAGTAAGGTAAAGTGGTGAAATCTCATGCAATGCAATCTATCCTAGATGCAACTACCTAAATGAGTCATGCAAATCTAGTTATTATTCACCTATATATAAAGCTTTACATATAGTTAAATTAATTCACATTCTCAAGGAATTATATATGCATAGCCAACCTCAGACAATGTTAAAGCACTTTTACAATTGAGATGGGTAAAAATATTTTTCAAACTTGCAAGACAATTAACAATAGAGGTAGAGATATATGGTGATGAGCTATTGAACCCTCACTGGATTTTGTATTTACTCTCTAGTCACTCAGTGTTTATTGGGTTAATCACTCTAATCTTATTTTTATCCTTACTTTCTATAACTTTGTTCTTTATATAACCAATCAACAAATATAGAATATAGACATACAAAAATCATGAGGTCTTTTTAAGGTTGTAATGGGGTGAAGGTAGAGGTAAGGGTATATGTATAAGGTTAAGTGAGCTAATAAGTGAATCCTTGATTAATCTAAGATCTCACCTAACATACATACTTTTATATAGATCAAAGTGTCTTAACCTATTTGCCCAAATTTCCCCACTTTGTATTGCGAACTCATGCATTAATTTTAACTTTGCCCCCATGTGCATTGATTTTTTTTATATGCACATGGTGACTTTTAATTGTTTTTATTTTACACGAGCATGCTTCCCAAATTTCCAAATAATTTATTTAATTTAAGTTTCTACTACTTTTTTTATCATCCATGTTCCCATAAAATTCTCCACACTTAAATTATACACAATTTCTATCTTAAGCTAACCAAGGATTCAACTTGGGATTTTTATTTTGTTTTTCTGCTTAAGGCTAGTAATGTGGTTATAAAACAGAAGGGGATTAAAAAGCTCAAGGGGGCTAACAAAGATGGCATAAAAGGTAGGCTTTATTTGGGATAAGTGAGTTAATAATCAAATATGGCCTCAATCCTATCTTGGTATGTATCTATATTCTATATTGGACATATAGATTAAAGCAAAGTAAAGAACACTAGAATGAAAAAGAAGGGCAAAACACACAGGAATGAAATTTATGGTTTGAATGCAACCATACAATTAAGCTTAAAACTCACAAGCTGTGTTTTCTCAAACTCATAAATCATATATCAATTACGTATGTCATGCAAGCAGAAATTCCCCGGCAACGGCGCCATTTTGACGAACTGATTTCCTGTCGGTAAAGAATTTTATAAAAATATAGTCGTGTTGTATGTATAGCTTCTAAACCAACAGAAAATCCTTTCGTATAAACATTTGGTTGTCACAAGTAACAAACCCA
The DNA here is from genome assembly GCF_000817695.3 of Arachis duranensis. Taxonomy (NCBI): domain Eukaryota; kingdom Viridiplantae; phylum Streptophyta; class Magnoliopsida; order Fabales; family Fabaceae; genus Arachis; species Arachis duranensis. Next base: position 74,806,948 of record NC_029780.3, on the reverse strand, counting down.
ATAGAAATAATTAACCGAAGTATTCAAACCTTGGGTCGTCTTCTCAAGGAATTGTAGGGAGGTGTGTTTTATTATTGGTTATGGAGGACGGAGGTGGTCGTTGGTGGTGGCTGGGGGTGGTTGAGAGAGAGAGGGAGTTGCAGAGGAGAGGAAGAGGGTTGGGGTTTGGGTTGCGCGAAGGGTAGGGTTCGCGTGACATGGGGTTAGTGATCGCGAATCCACACGATCGCGTGGAGGACGCGATCGCGTGACTTGGGTGAAATGGGGTTGACGCGGATGCGTGGTTAATGCAATCGCGTGGGTTGGGTAAAAGATAGGTGACGCAGACGTGACGCACCCGAACGCGTCGCTGGAATTTGTGCTAGACGCACGCTTCCAGCGTCGTTTTAGCGCAACTCTCTGTTTGATATAGGGGGTCATAATATCCGTGTGATGCGATCGCGTCGCTCACGCCTTCGCGTGGGATGGGTGTTAGGTTAGTGACGCGTTCGCGTCAGGGACGCGTACGCGTGGGTGGTTTTGTGATAAACGCATACTAGCCGCACGATTCCAGCCCAACTTTCTGGGCATTGAATCTTTACGCCGATATCCAGATCACGCGTTTGCGTGAATGATGCGGACGCGTGGAAGGCATTTTCCTCAACTGACGCGATTGCGTGGAGCACACGGTCGCATGGAACAATTTATGCTAAAGGCACGCCTCCAGCCTTGTTTCAGCATGACTCTCTGTTCACTTTCCTTTTTCTTTTACTGCACTTGTGACGCGGGCGCGTCAGCGACGCTGTCGCGTCGCGTGCTTTCTCTCTTTCTTTCTTTTTATGCAGTGTGCAGAATGTAATGAATTTCGTGCAAAAATTCCTGGTTCAAACAAAATTCAAAAACAGAGAAAAATAGAGAGGGAACGATCATACCATGGTGGGTTGTCTCCCACCTAGCACTTTTAGTTAAAGTCCTTAAGTTGGACATTTGATGAGCTTCCTATTATGGTGGCTTGTGCTTGAATTCGTCCAGAAATCTCCACCAGTGTTTGGAATGCCAGCATCCTCCGGGGTCCCAAACAAGGTGCTTAAAGCTCTTGAGTGGTCTCAAGCAGGTCTCCAGGCTCCCGGGGTTTTGAATGTCGGAATAGATTCCAAGATCCCAAACTCTACTTTTACACCTATCTTTGTTTCGATCTGTATTATTCAAGCCGGGTGATAAGTAATCTGAATCCTCACTGCAGTGACCAAACAACTTCCGAGATCCTTCCAATTGAGCTTGACACCAATTCTTGCACCTCAAATTGAAGTGCGGAACCTCTTTGAATCTCGCATACCAGCTCTAAGTGCAAGTTATCTCCCTTTTGCTCTTAAAGCCGCAGAGAGCTCTAAGCTGGCCATCTGTCTCAAGAAAACCATATTCAAGTAGAAAATTGAAGATAAAGGTCAAGGATTTTACCCACTTGAAGTTTGTGTTGGGTGGTAATGGCCTTGGTATAGGTGTTTTTTGTGGTTCTACGAGCTCTACTCCCTTGTGGTCTTCAGTGAATTCCTCCATTTCTTTGCAAACTTCTTCAAATTCAACCATGTCTTGATCAAAGTCTTCGATATCTTCCTCATCACTTGAGTCATAATTAGGAGGTTGAGAAAAGTCGACCTCTGCATCATCTTCATATTCACTTGGGGAAGATTCTTCTATCTCAAAGAATTCACTTGCGGATGCAAGTTCATTATTAGGAGAACTTGAGTGGTGACTATCATCATCAAGAAAACATGCATCTTAGGTTATTTCGTCTAGTTCTTCATAAGATATCTGCATTGGAGGTTGTGTAAAATCCTCTTTAGCGTCAATTGTAACATTCTTGACGGAATTCTCCACAACTCTGGATTCCTGCGGAGGTTTGGCATCTCTTAAATCTTCAACCAACTTTTCTTCTTCTACAATGACGGCGTCCTCTACTTGTTCCAGTACAAATTTATGCTCTATGCTGTCCACTGGAGTTTCTAGCATCGTCTTTGTGCTGCGTTCTTCATTAGATTCTCCACATGAAGCCATGGGATTCTGTTGAGGGACTGAACTTCTGGAAGATAATTGATGTATTGCTTGCTCCAGTTGATGAAAGGTTGTATTAAATTGGTTTACTGATTCTTCGAAGTGAACCTGTGATTTTGGCTTGATGGATATGGACATGGTGCATAGGGGAGTGGTGGTTCTTGGGAGTGATTGGATTGGCGTTGGGGCGGATAAGGATCATATGGTGGCGAATGGTGAAAAGAAGCTTGTGAGTGTGGTGGTTCAAAGTTATGTTGAGAGGATGGTCTCTAAGCGTAGGGTGGGGCTTGTTGGTAGCTACAAGGGGATCCACCAAATCTATCAGTTGGGTATGCATTGTAGAATGGTCTTTGTCCATGATATCTAGGAGGGTGTTGTTGCCTAAAGGGTTGATCAGATACTCTTGGCTCCATCCATCTTTGATTGCTTTGACCGTGATGCATAGTCCTGTTATAGCTTCCATTCCTTTCAACAAGATTAGAACCAAACTCAAAGCGAGATGGGTGAGAATTCATAGTAGCTATTAGAAATAAGAAGTGAAAACAAAAACAAAGAAACAAATAAAAGCAAAATATTTACAATAACTAATAATAAGGCACACATTTGCAATTCCCTGGCAACGGTGCCATTTTGACGAACTGATTTCCTGTCGGTAAAGAATTTTATAAAAATATAGTCGCATTGTAAGTATAGCTTCTAAACCAACAAAAAATCCTTTTGTACAAACATTTGGTTGTCACAAGTAACAAACCCAATAGAAATAATTAACCGAAGTATTCAAACCTCGGGTCGTCTTCTCAAGGAATTGTAGGGAGGTGTGTTTTATTATTGGTTATGGAAAATAGTGTTTTGGGTTTTGAAAAGGGTTTTTAAGCAGAAGAATTATATTGCAAGAATTAATAAATTAATGACTAAAAAAACTCTTGGCAGGGTATGAAAATTAGAAGTCCTATCCCAGTTATCCTTATCAATGGTGATGAGAATTATGTTTTTACTCCAACTTAGTTAACCTTCACTAAATAAAGGAAGGTCAAGTGGACTAATCAGTTTGATCCTCAGGTCCTAGTCAATTCCTAAGGAAAGACTAGAGTTATTATAATGCGATTCGATTAGCGAAAATAACAATTATCAATCACGATGAGTTTGATAACTCAAGAGTCTCTAATTAATTAACCAAAGCCAAAAGGGGAAAATAAATCATAAATAGAGCAAAACAATCTTGGGTCTGAAATACTTCAATTTATATTAAATAGAAAATTAGATTGAACATAGAATTCCATAAACCAAATTGGCAACATCAAGTAATCAACTAAAGTAATAAATAAAAGTAGAAAATAAATTAAAACAACATTAAACCTGTGGTTTGAAGAAATATTCCTAATTTCTAAAAATCCTAATCCTAATCCTAAGAGAGAGGAGAGAACCTCTCTCCCTAAAAACTACATCTAATCCTCAAGCTATGTATGAATGAATCGTGTTTTCTATATATCTTCATGTATGGATGGATTCCTCCATTTATAATCCTTCAATCTGTGTTCTTTGGGCTTGGATCTGGGCCAAAAGGGGCCCAGAAATTGGTGAGGACGACTTCTGCAAATTCTGCAGATCGCGATCGTCACGCGTCCGCGTGGGTCACGCAGTCGCGTCATCTGGAGTTTTCCGTGTCACGCGTTCACTTCGATCATGCATCCGCGTCAACTGTGTTCTGCTTAAGGCGCGCTGTCGCGTCAATCACGTGTTTGCGTCGCTCCCTTTTTGCGCTGGTCATGCGGCCGCATTGTCCACGCGTTCGCGTCGCTGCCAGTTTCTTCAAAAACTTCCTTTGGTGCTTTCCTTCTATTTTTGTATGTTTCCTTTCCATCCTTTAAGTCATTCCTGCCTTAGAAGCTCTGCAACTACTCAACACACAAATCACGGCATCGAATGGTAATAAAAGGGTAATTAAAATAATTACTTTTAAAGCATAGAAAACATGTATTTTACATATATCACATAATAAGGAAGGGAAAGAAAAACTTATGCAATTTCTATGAATAAGTAGGTGAAGGGTTGAATAAATCACTTAAATTAAGCACAATATATATCATAAAATATGGGTTTATCAGAGGCAACCCAAAACTTTATATCCTTTTGATTTATTGCTTTATTAGAAGTAGATTGTGAATATTAGCTTAGGAAGTTAATTTCAGTTTTGATAGTTAAGATATTTTTGTGAGTTAATTTGTCTCCTATTTTTGGAAGTGCAGCTGGATGAAAGCATTTACTAATGATGATGAGTGATTGGGCTAAGAACTAGCTAAAAAGCTAAGTTTGGTGTGGCCACTCACCAACTTGATCTAGGCTTACAACCATTTGGATAAATTAAATTTTTAAGGAGTAAGCCCAGAGATTAAGTTTGGTGTGGCCACCACCATACGAGAATCAATCAGCAAGCCCAATACCACTCAATTTGGAAGCATTTAATATATTGGTGGAGGCTTGAATGAGAATTTTAATGTGTTCATGGGAGATTAGAAGCAAAGAATGTGAAAGGATTGGAATTACTTCTTCCCCATGAACACATTAAAAACCCAATGATGAACCCAATTTATTGAGATGCAAATGAATTAAGTTTGGTGTTCCAAGGGACACCCATCAGTTGCAACTCCATTCACTAGCATTGAAAAGGAATGTGGAAGATCATTTTGTCATTACTAATGGGGTTTTTGGTTTTTTTTTTTTAGGAGATTGAAGGGGTTTTTGGTTTCTTTTTTTCAGGAGATTGAATGGGGCCCACTTGATAGATAACAAGGAGGTCAAAGTGTACTTACACTTTGGAACTCAACATATTCAGAGGGCACAATGGGATAAGGGTTGGCGCCTTTTCCCACGCTAGGTGCCACTCCCCAAGTGGAAAACATTGAATTCCCTTCTTTGCCCACCATTTGAACCACACCATTCACTCCTATAAATCCCCTACCTTTTCCATTCCCTCCCACTTCATAACCCATTCCATACATAAAACAAAACACTGACCCTTCTTTTTCTTTTCTCGTTCTTCTTTCTCTCTATCTTTCTACTTGATTGGGACAATCAATTGCTAAGTTTGGTGTTGGGGCAAAACTTTGTTTTGCTTGTGTTTCTTTGCAACACTCCATTAATATCTCAGAACCCTCAAACACCCTCTCTCTCTCTCCACGCAATGGCACCACCAAGATCCTCAACCTCAAAAAAAAGAAAGACCAAAGAACCAACCTCAGATTCCTCAAGCTCAAACTTCAATGAGTACAAATTCCTCTCAGTATTCAACCAAAACCAATTCTATGGTTGGGTGAGTGAGAGGGGGATCATCGCAGAGGTCGGCTTCCAACTGAGAAGGAATGAGCACCTTGAAATCAACAATGAGATCAACAACAAGGGCTGGGCACTCTTCTGCAACCTACCAAAGAAAGTGGTGGAAGGAGTGGTAAGGGAGTTTTATGCCAATGCCATGCCACAGCCAGGGCAAACTTATGGGTATATTAGCTATGTGAGGGGGAAGTCCATTGACTATAGTCCCTCTAACATAGAAAGGGTGCTGATGGTGAAAAGGATAAACTCCACTCGGAATTATGAGGAGAGGATGAAGTAACCAGACCCAGGATTTGATAAAATCCTAAAAAAAATCTGTGTACTAAATGTGTAGTGGATCAATGACAAAGATGGAAAACCCAACCAGCTGAGGAGAAGGGATTTGAGCCCCCAAGCTAGGCGTTGGCTAGACTTTGTGAGAAGATCTTTGATCCCTACATCAAACACATTTGAGGTGACCAAGGAGAGGGCTGTACGTATATACAGTATAATGAAGGGAGATGACGTGAATGTTGAGAATGTTGATTGCCAACAACATCAACAAGATACTGAATAGCACTAACGAGGGCACAAGATTGGCATTCCCCATCATCATACAAGAGCTATGTGATGACGCTGGAGTTCAGAAGGTGATTGATGAGGTGTTGGTGAAGCAAGATAAGCCTATAACTGCCAAGAAGATGGCCAAGGTGTTGGCCATCAATCCACTTCAAAGGGCTAGAGAGCATGGAGCTCATGCTCATGTGCCACAACCACAACAACGAGAGGAAGAGGAGGCAGAGGAGCAACCACAATTTCTGGCACTTCAACCACCACCATACTAACAGTACCAACAATTTCCTAAAGGAATGAACTGGAAGTAGCTACAAGGAGACGTGCACCAAATGAAGGGAGATCTGCATCAACTGAGGGAAGATGTCAACCAATTTCAATGTAGTCAAAGGGAGCAATGGAACCAAGTGAATGAGAACTGCAAAACCTCCAAGGAAGCTTTGAACAACTGAAGGAGCAGCAAGGAAGGATCAACTGGGGAGAATTATAAGGCAGCTTAGGGATGATGCTGGAACATCAATTACATCAAATGAACAGCCTTGCTGAATTCAGACACCTCTATGAAGCTAGAACTATAGCAAGAAAGGATTATGACTGCTATGCACAAACTAAGTTGAGTTACTTGTGCAATACAGTAACCAACTTGAATCCCAATTACCCCACCTATATGCAGAAATTGGAGGAACTCAGTGGACGGCATGAGGAAATTGCGTATTAGCACAAAGAAAATGTGAAGTCCTACATGAGGAGGCTGGGTTTCTGGAAGCCCAAGGACAAGAAAGGACAAGAAGGATCCTCCAAAAAGGATGGAGATGACTCCTCTCCCTCCAAGAAGAAGGACAAAGGCAAGGGGCCAATGAACTAAAGAAGCTGCATAAGGTTATTGAGTTCCATAGTTGACATTTTCCAAATTTCTGAATTCTATTTAAGTTTTTATCTGTTTACTTTATGCTTGAGAATAATTGATAATGTTAGGATAGTTTATGTTTTATTTTGCTTGAAGTCTTTTATGAGTCCTTTGATTTGCAAGAAAGAAAATGCAATGATAACTGTAGTCTTTATTTACATCAATAAAGTAGAGTTTGTCTCCATAAGAGTTGTTGTGAGTGTGTAAGAACAAGAGTAAATGAGACTAAGACCAAGAAAGCTTATTCAAAAGAACTAAGGAACAAAAGACTAAGTGAAGAACCTTGAATGAAGTAAAAAGAAAATAAGTCATGAAAGGTAACTAGTCCTAGAAGGCATGACAAGTAGAAGTTGAGGGGTGTTCCTTGAATATGTATAGAACCAATAAGTAGTAAGCAACAAAGACCCAAGGCTCTGAGCATCAACTACTAGGGAGGGAAGAGAAACATTGAAAAACTAAAAAAAAAAGGGAGTTAGAAACCCTAGTAGATGCTTGTAGTGAAGATGTGTCAGGAAGAGGCCTGGGCAAGTAAATTCTCATGGGTGTTTCAACACCTAGCACCCTAAAGCCAACTAGCTTGGGAGTGTTAATTGAAAACCTAACTAAAGGGTTGTCTTGAGACAAAACACTTAGAGTCGTGGTCAATAAATAGAAAAGAAGGACAAAAGGAGAAAATGAGCTAACTCTTACTACTTCAAGGTGACAATCAATGAAAAGGACCCCTAAGACACATACTTGGAAAAACCCTTAAGGATCTAGGAGCCCTTTATGATATTCAAAGCATTCATGCATGTGTTGAGCACTTAGTCCAATTCTTAGTTATATTGCATCCATTCAAGGTCAAGTCTCAATTCACCAAAAAGACTACTCACATTGATTTGCTTGGGACAAGCAAAACTTAAGTTTGGTGTTGTGATGACTTACATCATCTACCCTTTTTCTTGCATAAAAAGGACCATAAAAGAGGCATAATCTCATTTGATCATTGCAATTCATTCCTTAATTGATGAATATCATAGTACATTTCTTTGAAATGAGTTTGTGCTGGATTTCAGGTGAAAAAGACATCAAAAATGGGAAAGAAAACAACAAAACAAGTGGGGCGTGTGAACAAGGCGTGCCACTTGGAACAAACGCCACAAAAATGTATTGGCGTGGCATGCCAGAAGCTGGGCGTGGTACACTGGTACAACATTCCAAAGAGAAAAAATGAAGACCATCAAAGGGGCATGGCACGCCAATTCGTTACTAGAAGAACCATCACTATGGCGTGCCACTTTGTGTCGAAGGCGTGGCACGCCAGCCCCAGAGTTCACTTGGGCGTGCCACTTGAGGACCAAGGTGTGGCACGCCAAGCCTATAAGACCCACAATTGAATGGGCGTGTCACTTGAGCAACAAGGCGTGGCACGCCAGTGAACAAGGAGACAATGCAAAAACTGGGCGTGCCACTTGGTATCGAAGGCATGGCACGCCAGCTCAATCATCCCACTTTGATGTGCCACTTGAACATCCAGGCGTGGCACGCCAACCTCTGGGACCATGGAAAATGAAGGAAGTGACACGCCAGTCTCATGGCGTGGCACACTGATAGTGTTTTCTAGAGGAGGAATTAAAGGGCTAGTGAACTCAGGCGTGCCACTTGAGAGATGAAGCGTGGCACGCCAGCAAGAAGATGAAGCAAATGAAGGATGTGACATGCCAGTCTCATGGCATGGCACGTTGGTAGTATTTTCCAGAGAGGAAGAAGAGGAGCCACTTGGATGACGAGGCATGGTACGCCAGCAAGAGGGTGAAGCTTTAAGAAAGGCGTGGCACGCCAAACCCTGGGCGTGCCACGCTGGTACAAATTTCCAAAAGCATGGAGGTAAGGAAGATGACCTTGGGCGTGGCACGCCAGGTTACTTGGCCATTTAAAATGTCCTGGGCGTGCCACTTTGGCTTGAAGGCATGGCACGCCAGGGATTAAACAGAGGACGGCGTACCACTTGAATGGAGAGGCGTGGCACGCCAAATTAGAAACAGAAGGAGCGTGACACACCAGAGAAGCGCCAGTCACATGCCAGCTGAAAGATCACGTTTGTTGAGTTTCTTTTCCCTCCAAATTGTAATTTTCTTTTCACTTTTGTAATTTTCCTTTATTTTCTAGATCTAGGAGTAGTATAAATACCCTTGGAAGTATTGGAAAAGGGGGTAAGAAGTCACAGAGTTTAGTTTTGAGATTTCACTTTTTACTTTTCACACTTCATCTATTCCATCTTTGGTACTTTCTCTCTGAGCTATGAGTAGCTAAATTCCCTCTCATTGAGAGAGGGAGCTCTATTGTACTTGATGGATTAATGATAGCAAATTTCTTTTTCTCTTCATCTTCTCTTTGATTTGCTAGAAGGAATTTCGATTTTCATGCTTAGTGTTCAATTAACTTGGAAAAGAGATTGAATGTAAAATGGGTTTCATGGGAACCTTGGAAAAGGAAACATGAAACCATGCTAGAAATCCCTTCTCACACTTGAGTAGAATCTGGGTTTTGGTGTTTGGATATGGTGACATACAATGCTCCCTCTACTTGGACCTATGATGATGTGTGGTATAATCAGGGACCAAGCATATCTCTCTTCATGAGCAATTAGACCAAGGAATTGGCAATTGATCAAGATATGAGAGATTGAGTCACCAAGAGATTGGGGCTCAATCAATCATGATTGCCAAGAGGTCAATGAGTTGCATGATTGAAGAGGATATGAGCTGGATTTAATCTAAAGAGACAATATCTCCTGATCTCAATGAATTCCCCCATTCTTATCTCTCCCATTCTTTTATAGCTTTACTTACATTCTGCAAAATCCCATTCCCCTTTACATTCCTGTTATTTCCATTTCTGCATTTTATTTCTTTCTTTTATTCCTTTGCCATTTATGTTTCTGCCATTTATAATTATGTACTTACGACTTATTCTGTTGAGCTTGACTAATTCACCAATTAATTAAAATTGCTCAAATCTACCAATCTTTGTGGATACGATCCCACTCCACTGTGGGTTAATGCTTGACGATAATTTTGGTGTGCTTGCCAAGAGCGGATTCATCAATATTATTGGGAAAGGGTAGTGAATTCCGCCCATCAGTTCACTAATGAGCCCACATATATGTTGAGCTTGGGCCTAACTTGGATCCGATCCAACCCGTTAGCGTTTTTAGCCCGTTTGGCCCAACTTTGGGCCAAACCTTTAAAATTAGTGCCTAGTTTTCGACTTTTAATATTTTTCTAAGGTTTTTGACCGTTTTCACTTTTTCTCGCATAGTATCGGGCAGACTTGAACCGGTTTGACCGATTCAACTGCCGGTTCGTAGTTTTTCCCGGTTTTTCACATAAAATACATTTTTTGACTCAGGCTCTAACACATGAGACACATCTGACGTGTACTTATGGAGTTGTGACATGTGGAATACGTCATGCAAGTTAGACAGGTGAGGCGGCAAAGCTACTTGATACGCCACCAGCCCGAATCGTGTTAGAATCACAAACGGTCTAATAAACCTTGGGTTCAACTTCTTGGTTTTAATCGCTCTTCCAATCCCAGTTGTTGGCATAACCCTCAGAAATACATGCTTTTCTACTTCAAATTCCAACAGTTTCCGTCTCTGATTTACGTAACATTTCTGTCGACTCTGAGCAGTTAGAATCCTCTCCTAAATTTTCTTAATCTTCTCAGTAGTCTTTGGTACCAAATCAGGACCCAAAACGCTTACTTCACCCGATTTATACCAACAAAGTGGAGATTGGCACTTCCGTCCATACAAGGCCTCATACGGAGCCATCCCAATGCTCGCATGAAAGCTATTGTTGTATGCGAACTCCATCAATGGCATGTAACGGTCCCAACTCCCAGGTTGATCCAATACACACGCCGTTATCATATCTTCCAACGTCTGAATAGTCCTTTCCGACTGTTTATCCGATTGTAGATGATATATGGTACTAAGACATAGCTTCGTACCAAAAGCTTTTTGGAAAGCTCCCCAAAACCTTGATATGAATCAGGGATCACGGTCTGACACTATGCTCAATGGTACACTGTGCAACCTCACAATGTCCTTTATGTATAATCTTACTAACTCCTCCATAGAACAGTTCACTCAAATAGGTAGAAAATGAGCGGATTTGGTTAAGTGATGCCAGGGCATCTTGGCCAGTTTCACTGATCTTTTCTTTACTGTTTTTAAGGTAGTTTCATGCATTTCCTTAGGAAATAAGCTAGTTTTGGGTAGATATTCACATACACCTTGATTCAAGCATACATTGTGAATTTTACATGATTTTCTGAGGATTTTGCATGAGTTTAATAACAAATTGTATACTGCATTACCCATGACTTGGACTAGAACTTTGATGCACTCTATTGCTTGATTTCAGGACCAAATGAAGCAAGGAAGAACCACTTAGCAGTCACGTTAATCTAATTAACGTTACCACTAACGTGGAATGGGAGGTAACTTGCAAAGTTAATGAGAAAAGTGATTGCCAATAACGCTCTCGAAGCCATCATTGCCCACGTTAAGAGTCACGTTAACTAAGTTAACGTGAACACTAACGTGAAGAAGGGACTTTGAGCCAACGTTAGTGACACTTAACATTATCACTAACGTTGGACCAAGCTCATAAGTGGCCACGTTAGTTGCCAAGTTAACTTAGTTAACGTGGCCTCTAACGTTAAGAAGAAAAGGGGACGCCAACGTTAGTGACATTCAACTTTATCACTAACGTTGGCCAAGTCACAAGAAGCCACGTTAACTCCCACATTAACCTAGTTAGCGTGGAAGCTAACGTGAAAAAACAAGGTTGTCGACAACGTTAGTGACACCAAACATTGTCACTAACGTCGGAAGAAACCCACACTATCCCCAAGAAGCCACGTTAACTCCCACGTTAACTTAAGTTAACGTGAAGAAGAAAGGTGATCGCCAACGTTAGTGACACCCAACATTATCACTAACGTTAGAAGGAGCCCACACAAGCCACAAGTGGGCATGAAATTGGAGCACAAAGAAGAGGCATCTTTTAAGCCCCAAAAACACCAAAGCAATAAAGCCAAGTCACCCTGGACCTCAATTTGATTCACTTCTCTTGGACCACCCAACCTCAAGGAAGCAAGCCCACAAGTGTCAACCAATCAAGGCCACAAGAAGCATCTAAAATAGGAATTTTCATTTAATTGTAATTTGCTTTTAATTTCATTTTGTAATTTAGGAGAGCCTATATAAAGGCTTTAGTTTTTACTTTGAGTGGGGATTGGACGGAAGGAAACACAGAAATTGGGGATTGACGAGGGGTCTTCGGACTCCCTCCCCTCACACACTTTTCTTTCTCTTTCTTTTCTTTGTACTTTTCATTTTTATGAATTTTGAAGTTTCAATTTCAGTTTTAATCTTCATCTTTACTTTTATACACTTTCTTTCTTTTCTATTTTGTTAGAGCAATGACCAACTAACTCTTTTCATTAGGTTAGAGAGCTCTATTGTGATTCAACGGATTAAGTGTAGTTCTTATTCTTCTTCTTCTATCTTTTCTCTTGATTTTGCTTGAAAGCTTTCGATCTTCATCCAATTGGGTAGTTATCTTGGAAAAGAAGCTATTCATACTTGGATCTCTTCTGAACCTTGGAAGAGGAATGAAGAGATCATGCTAGAAATGCTTTCTGATGTTGTAGCAAATTGGGTTTGGAAGGATATGTGACTATAATCCTCCAACACTTGATTTGGGAATGCATGTGCTATAATCAGTGACCATACTTCATCTCTTCTCATGAGCAATTGACCAAGGAATTGGCTATTGATCAAGATTTGAGAGATTGAATTACAAGTAATTGTAATTCGATCACTTAAGATTACCAAGGAGATTAATGAATGATTGAGGAAGAGATGAGAATGAACTTAATCCGGAGGATTGCAATATCTCTTGATCCCAATGTTCATTTTATTTTTTGTTCTTACATTTACTTTTCTTGCCATTTTACTCCTCTGCACTTTATTGCTTTCTTTACTTTTCTGCCATTTACATTTCCTTGTTACCTATCACTCCAATATGATTCGTCTAACTAGGATAATCAATTAACCTTTGATTTCTTAATCCGTTAATCTCTGTGGGATTCGACCTCACTCTATTGTGAGTTTTACTTGACGACAATTCGGTACACTTGTCGAAGGAATTTGTTGAGAGACAGTTTCCACTTGCATCAAGTTTATGGTGCCGTTGCCGGGAATTAATCGTGATTAACAAACTACCGGTTGATTGATTTACTAGATTAGACACTTTTCTTTTGTCTTTGTTTTCTTTTGTTTCTTTATTTTCTTTTGCTAACTAACTGTTTGTGATATTGCCTCACTGGGAATTTCCTCATATGTGACAATGGAGATTCCAATTTCTTTTGGTGATTATTATTTGAGACAGAGCTCTCTGCAGGAAAGAAAGGAGCATCCATCATATTTTAGTCAATCAAATTTCATGGGAAACTCTCCACCACCACAGAATGATTCACTTTACTATGCTCATGGTGGGTGCAAGTATCAAGAACATGAAACGGGGTACTTTCCAGAGCCACAAAATGATCCATATTTTGGTGAAATTGATCACTACTCAAGTTATGGCTGGGAAGATCATAATCAAAGAGATTTCACTTATTCATACCCCATTTATCAAGAGCCATCACCTCTCAATTATACAACCTCACCTCCAAGTATTATATGCCTAAATTCTTCATCATTTGAGTATGCCTCAGCACAAAAGTCTTTACCAAATCCATACAACTCATTTCACCATCCACAAAACTCAGTCCACTACCCACAAGAGTCATACCACTTTCAGAACACACAACCACAAAACAACTAATTCCATTCACAAACAAACCCCGGCCAACCATTACAACCTACCCAACCACCTTTAGATAGACTTGCTAGGATGAAACTCTTCATGGAAGAGCTCAAAAGAAGTAGAGAAGAAGAGAGACTCACTAGGATAGAACTCCTCCATGAAGAAATAATGAAGACAAACGAAGAGGAGAAAATAGCAAGAAGGGACCATAAAGAAAAATTGAGACAGAATGCAACACTCTATTCTGAAGAACAATTCATTGAAGAGCTGAGAGCACAAAGAGAGACCACTTCACTCTCTCCAGAAACAGAGGAGTTCATTCAAAGGTCAAGAACAATGGAGGAAGTCAATCAAGGGAGCCCACACTCCAATGAAACAGAGAGTTGCATAGAGGGTGAGTTCATTGAACCACCAATTCAAGAAGTTCTTGATGAAGAGGATGCTCCACCAATCATACAATACCCAAATTCTGAAATCAAGGTGGTAAAGGCAATCAACATGAACCCTAACAAAAGGATGGTGACCAAGAAAAGAAGGACAATATTCATGAAGAAGAAAAGGTCAACCAAAAACCATCCCACCCCTACCCCAACAAGCAAGTTTACTCAAGCTAACAACAAAAGAAGGCTTGCTGGGGAGAGGCACTCAAAACAAGGGGCATTAACTGGCTCATCTTTCCTCTTGAGGTCATTCCTCTTAACAAACTGGAAGAAGAGGAAGAAAGTCGTGAACAACATGTCAAGCTAATGACATTAAAAGAGAACTTGTTGGGAGGCAACCCAACCGTAGGTAACATTTCCTTGCTTTGCTTAGTTTACTTTCAATAATTTGGCATATGATTGCACTCTAAGTTTGGCGTTGCCATGCAACAATTTGAATTTCAATCTTCACTAGGTACTTGCAACATTCTAGATTGACAATGGCACACTAAGTTTGGTGTTGCCACTTAACTTTCATGCAAAGTACTATGCCAACACCACTTATTAATGCAATCAAAATGTCTCTGTTTGTATATCTTGTGTCCTTATTGTATCATTAACCCTGCTTGCTGAAACACATGCATACTTACACTTCATTCTAAGACATTCATGATCCATCATGAACCCCATCACCGCTGTTTTAATTGTTGCTTGAGTATAAGCAATCATTCTATGTCTGGTGTGGGAAGGGGAAGAATAGGAGGAAAAGGGCAACAACAATGATGATAAAATACAAGGTGGTAAAGTTCCTTTCTTCTCTTACTTATTTCTAGCACTTTAATTTGCATGATTGTCTTCAATGTTCTTTGTATGTATGTGTGCTTGCTCCTTGTGAATAAGCATGTCAAATCTGTCTTTTAAACTTTTTATTGATTAAGGCTGTGTTTTCTAGTCTGAATGTCATTACTACATCCTTACTTTGCTTACTTGTATGCTTGTCCCTTTTGAATCAAATGAAAAGAGAATTAGTGTTTTATAAAAGATCAGAGTGGAGTTCATACTATAGAATAAGTTCATGAGTTTATGGTGTGGTCATAAGTTAGCTAAGTTGGTTCAACCACAAGGTGGGAAGACAACTATCTGTCCTGAATCATATGCTTTGAACACACCCCATGAGACTAACTAAATAACAAGATCCTAATAAGGAAAAGGGGAAAAGAAAAATGAAAGTGGAAAAATAAAAGAAAAAGAGTAAGCAATAAGGCTAGGCACCAATGGTTTTAATCTTGAAGCATGTGTCTGTGGTGTTCCTGTGTGAGGGATTTACTTGGATGAATAAGCTCTTAGGGGTGCCTTATTACTTGGTAACTTGGGTTAACTAACTCGGGATTATCAGCTGAAAGTCCACTATCAAGAGTAACCCTCACTACAGAGCATTTAGTAACCCAAAGAGGTGCTGGACACCAAGGTCTCAAGAAAAGAAAATAAACAAACCACGTGCCTGTGGTGTTTATGTATGGGGAAGAGACTTGAGGAAGTAAGTCCGTAGGGGTGTTTCAACACCTAGCACCTTGAACCAACTGAAAGCTTATTTTAAAGAGTTGCCCCCTTACAGAGCACTTAGCTTGAAGAACACAAATAAGCCCTTGAATGACAATAAAAGGATCAATAAAAGTCTCATGGGATGTAAGCAGAGTTAGTGTTTTAGGACATGATAAAGGTCTGAAAGCCAGTAATGGAATGAACCTAAGTTGCTATGCATGAAACCACCACAAAATTAGTGACATGACTTCCACAAGAATGACTCATTTCTCTTGGCATTCCATTCATCATTCTCTTGTTCTAGTACTTGATTAGGGACAAGCAAGCTTTAAGTTTGGTGTTGTGATGCCAGGGCATCTTGGCCAGTTTCACTGACCTTTTCTTTACTATTTTTAAGGTAGTTTCATGCATTTCCTTAGGAAATAAGCTAGTTTTGGGTAGATATTCACTTACACCTTGATTCAAGCATACATTATGAATTTTGCATGATTTCATGAGGATTTTGCATGAGTTTAATAACAAATTGTATGTTGCATTACCCATGACTTGGACTAGAACTTTGATGCACTTTATTGCTTGATTTCAGGACCAAAGGAAGCAAGGAAGAACCACTTAGCAGTCACGTTAATCTAATTAACGTTACCACTAACGTGGAATGGGAGGTAACTTGCAAAGTTAATGAGAAAAGTGATTGCCAATAACGCTCTCGAAGCCATCATTGCCCACATTAAGAGTCACGTTAACTAAGTTAACGTGAACACTAACGTGAAGAAGGGACTTTGAGCCAACGTTAGTGACACTTAACATTATCACTAACGTTGGACCAAGCTCATAAGTGGCCACGTTAGTTGCCACGTTAACTTAGTTAACGTGGCCTCTAACGTTAAGAAGAAAAGGGGACGCCAACGTTAGTGACATTCAACTTTATCACTAACGTTGGCCAAGTCACAAGAAGCCACGTTAACCTAGTTAACGTGGAAGCTAATGTGAAGAAACAAGGTTGTCGACAACGTTAGTGACACCAAACATTGTCACTAACATTGGAAGAAACCCACACTATCCCCAAGAAGCCACGTTAACTCCCACGTTAACTTAGTTAACGTGGAAGTTAACGTGAAGAAGAAAGGTGATCGCCAACGTTAGTGGTACCCAACATTGTCACTAACGTTGGAAGGAGCCCACACAAGCCACAAGTGGGCTGTTAACTCCCACGTTAACTTAGTTAACGTGATAGTTAAAGTGGGCAAAAGTCCCACCTGCAGCCTGACCATGCCTTCTTCAAACACGCATAACTTGAGCCAAAAAGCTCCAAATGAGATGATTCCAGTGGCATTGGAAAGTAGGATTCCAGAGCTTTCCAAGCAAGGCCACAAGAAGCATCTAGAATAGGGAATTTTCATTTAATTGTAATTTGCTTTTAATTTCATTTTGTAATTTAGGAGAGCCTATATAAAGGCTTTAGTTTTTACTTCGAGTGGGGATTGGACGGAAGGAAACACAGAAATTGGGGATTGACGAGGGGTCTTCGGACTTCCTCCCCTCACACACTTTTCTTTCTCTTTCTTTTCTTTGTACTTTTCATTTTTATGAATTTTGAAGTTTCAATTTCAGTTTTAATCTTCATCTTTACTTTTATACACTTTCTTTCTTTTCTATTTTGTTAGAGCAATGACCAACTAACTCTTTTCATTGGGTTAGAGAGCTCTATTGTGATTCAACAGATTAAGTGTAGTTCTTATTCTTCTTCTTCTTCTATCTTTTCTCTTGATTTTGCTTGAAAGCTTTCGATCTTCATCCAATTGGGTAGTTATCTTGGAAAAGAAGCTATTCATACTTGGATCTCTTCTGAACCTTGGAAGAGGAATGAAGAGATCATGCTAGAAATGCTTTCTCATGTTGTACCAAATTGGGTTTGGAAGGATATGTGACTATAATCCTCCAACACTTGATTTCGGAATGCATGTGGTATAATCAGTGACCATACTTCATCTCTTCTCATGAGCAATTGACCAAGGAATTGGCTATTGATCAAGATTTGAGAGATTGAATTACAAGTAATTGTAATTCGATCACTTAAGATTGCCAAGGAGATCAATGAATGATTGAGGAAGAGATGAGAATGAACTTAATCCGGAGGATTGCAATATCTCTTGATCCCAATGTTCATTTTATTTTTAGTTCTTACATTTACTTTTCTTGCCATTTTACTCCTCTGCACTTTATTGCTTTCTTTACTTTTCTGCCATTTACATTTCCTTGTTACCTATCACTCCAATATGATTCGTCTAACTAGGATAATCAATTAACCATTGATTTCTTAATCCGTTAATCTCTGTGGGATTCGACCTCACTCTATTGTGAGTTTTACTTGACGACAATTCGGTACACTTGCCAAAGGAAATTTGTTGAGAGACAGTTTCCACATGCATCATTAAGCAATCCACGGTCATCCAAACCGCATCAAATTCTGACCTAGTCCTCGGTAAACCAGTCACAAAATCTATTGCAATTCCTTCCCACTTCCACTGAGGAATTTCAAGTGGCTGTAGCATCCCCGATGGTTTTTGATGCTCTATCTTTACCTTCTGACACGTTAGGCACTTGGTCACAACTGTAACTACATCACTTTTCATCCCGGGCCACCAGAACATCTTCTTTAAATTATAGTACATCTTAGTGCTTCCTGGGTGAATGGAAAAACCATTGTTATGAGCTTTCGACAACAAGTCTTGCCTCAAACTCCCGACATCCGGTATACAAATTCTCCCTTTATTCCTCCACAATCCTTCACCATCCTTAGTGAATTCTCCAAGCCTCTTATCACCAACTGGTTGAAACAATTGCTGAAACTTTTGCTCATCTTGCTGAGCCCTATGAATCTCTATTTTAAACATACTTAAAATCTGGAACTGATTCAAACAAGCTCTTCCGGCAACTTCACCAATATCCAGCTTAAGATCCACTAGCTCCTATTCCTTGATTCTCATCCAAGCTATCGTTAAGGACTTTCGACTCAACGCGTCTGCTACCACATTCGCCTTTCCAGGGTGATAATTTAGTTCAAGCTCATAGTCCTTTAGCAACTCCATCCACCTTCTTTGACGCATATTAATCTCTTTCTGATCAAAGATGTATTTGAGACTCTTATGATCAGAAAAGATGCTAAACCTTACTCCGTACAAGTGGTGTCTCCAAATCTTCAATGCAAACACAATCGCCGCCAATTCCAAATCATTTGTTGGGTAATTTACCTCATGCGGTCTTAGCTGGCGCGATGCATAAGCCACCACATTCTGGTGTTGCATCAACACGCAACCTAAACCTTTTAGTGACGCATCACAATACACTTCAAATGGTTCGTGTGGTTTTGGTAAAATCAAAACAGGCATTGAAGTTAACTTCCGCTTCAAAGTTTGAAAACTTTCTTCACACTCTGATGTCCATACAAACGACACCTCATTCCTTGTCAAATTAGTCATCCGTAGTGCAATCCGGGAAAATCCTTCAATAAATCTCCGATAATATCCGGCTAAGCCTAAGAAGCTTCTAACTTCCATCACCGTCGTTGGTCTTTTCCATTCCATCACCGCTTCTATCCTAGAAGGATCCACCGATATTCCTCCTTTGCTTACTACATGACCTAGGAACTTTACTTCCTCCTTCCAGAACTCACACTTGGGTAACTTAGCATACAATTTTTGCTCCTTTAAGATTGCAGTTGATTCATTAAATCATCTATCCTTGGTAGCGGGTACTTGTTTTTCACAGTCATTTTGTTCAACTGTTGGTAATCCACACAAAGTGGCATTCCTCCATCCTTTTTTTTCACCAATAAAACTGGTGCTTCCCACGGTGATACACTCGGTCGAATGAACCTCTTGTTCAGAAGCTCTTCCAACTGAGTCTTTAATTCAGCCAGCTTTATTGGGGCCATTCTATATGGTGCAATCGACACTGGTCCGGCTCCCAGCACTAATTCAATCGCAAATTCGATCTCCCTTTGAGGTGAAAACTCGGGAATATCCTCCGAGAACACTTTCGGAAAGTCTCTAACTATCGGAATTTGATCTAACTTCTAATTATCACCTAACGCATTAGCATCCAATAGGATATAACCCTGACACTCTTCCCCACTACGGTGCACCATTACATAGTTCAGGTAATAACCCTCAGCTACCACTGCTCCATTTTCTCCTTCCAGCATAAACTGAATTGACCGCTCGAAGCAATCCAACAAAACCCGATTCTTCGACAACCAATCAAACCCCAAAATCATGTCAAATCCAACCATTAGTAAACAAATCAAATCATGCACAAAGTCTCTATCCTCAAGTTTGAATCCTACTTGCCTACAACCTGACCTAGTCACCACCGTCTAATGCGAAGTATGTACATGCAATTCAAATGCTAACTCTGACACTTTCAGGCCTAGTTCCTCAACTTTAGCAAATGAAATAAACGAATGCAAAGCTCCAGTATCATACTATGCAACCAAGACTTTATCACCAATTAAATAGTTACCTCTCATAAGAGGATCCGCCTTAGTGGCATCCTTGGCATTCACAGCAAATACTCGCCCTTGGTGCTGACTGTGACTCGCGTTCGGGTTCTTCCCATGAGTGCAATCTCTCGCAATGTGACCCAGAAATCCATAGTTAAAGCAACCACCTAAACCAATCTTGCAAGAGTCATATGGATGAAAACATCCACAATGCACACAAGTCAAATCCGGAGAATTCTTACTCTGATTTCCTCTTCCTTTGGCATACTGAAACTAATTCTGAGTGTTCTTTCTGAAGCCTCCTTGACCTTGAGGCACATATCCTCCTCTCTTGAAACTCTGACCCCTCGGATGAAAATACATGCCACGTCTCTTTCTAGTGTTCCCTCCATGAGTGTCCTTGGACACAGCTACTGTCTTTGCATACTCCTTAACCACCCTCACCTCATTTACCAAATCGGAGAAGGTATGAATCTCCATAGGGGCCACAGCATTCATTAGCTATCCTTCAAGCCCCTTTGGTATTTGATCCACTTCCAGCTTTTATAGGCTTTCGGGGCACCTTGACACACCCTAGAGAACCTACAAAGCTCCTCAAATTTGCTAGTATAATTTTCCACAGACAAGGAACCTTGCTTCAGCTGCATAAGTTCCATCTCCTTTGCTTTCCTTGCAGACGCAGGAAAGTACTTCTTCTAGAAGGCCGTCTGGAATATATCCCAAGGAACATCGGCATTCTAAAGCTGTAACAAGCAGCATTCTGCTTGCCACCAGTACTGGGCCTCTCCTGCAAGCTGATAAGTAGCGAATTCCACATATTGGTTATTCAGAATATGCTGTGCTTGCAGCACATGCTCCACGGCGTGAAACCAGTTGTCTGCTTCTGTAGGGTTGGATGAACCTCAGAAACTTGACAGATGAACCTTGAGAAAAGTCGCCAAGGTCATCGAAGTACCTCCCATTTTATCGCCATTCCCCTCAGCATTATTATTCGCATTTCCTTCGTCATTCCCATTTTCGTTTCCAGCCGGTTGGCCTAACCTCTGCACATCTTGCAGAGTCGCAGCAGCATTAGCCTCCATGGTGTTTGCACGATTCGCCATTGCCGCCATAAAGTCGGCATGGTTATCGGCCGGCTGCTCATTCCTACTCTCTCTTAAACGTGCTCGACCTCATCTGCGAGTGGCCATTAGGTTTCCTGTCTACACGAAACATTCAATATCAAGGTGATCAGTTTCAATATCAAAAGCCTAGTGCTTCAATTATCCCAAACAGGCACTCACAAACAAGCATGCTATGCAATAACATGTAGATATAACCTAATAGCATCAAAGAAAAGACACACAGAGTATGCAATGAAGCACAATCGGTCTATCCATCAGGCTTACGAGGATGAACCGCTCTGATACCACTAAATGTAACACCCTAATTAGCCTAAGATTTACCTCGCGTCGTAAAGCAAAGGTTAATCAAAGGTTATGACAGTTCTAAAGCTTATACATATAATATATAGAAGAATTAAAATAACCTAGAAGACCGATGAAGGATATAGCTCAAAACAGGATTTAAAAAGCGCAAAACATACTAACGAAGCTACTAACTTAAAGCACAAGATATAGATATAGTATAACAAAAGATACTAGTATAATATCATAAGAATCTAGCCACGACTCGCAGAGTTTAAGCCGACTAGATTTAAAACAGCTTATACAGATTTTAAAACAGCTTATACAGATTTTTCTCTCTCAATACAAGCCTCTAGGCAAAAGCAAAAATACAAAAGTGAGAGATATATAAACAAAATAAATAAAAAAGACTCCAAAAAGTATCATGATCCTCCACTTCTGTCACCATCCAAAATAACTCACCAAGGTGAGGTGCGACCTGCATCTAAAAAATAACAACTGAATATGGTATGAGAACCAGAGGTTCTCAGTATGGTAACAATGCCCAGTGATGTAAGATATAAGACCCCGGGACGCCAAAGGTAATCCTAGACTTCATATCCATCACAAGATTTATCTTAAAGCATACTAAAACAGTAAAGCATAACTTAAACCATAATACAATAAAAGGGTAATCTATCTTAGGGGATTTTCTATTCTAACAAATCTCCGTTGTCCCACAGCCTTCACCAACCTATCCTCCATGCGATCCTATCGCCACCGCCTTCCAAACCTCCTTAATCCCAGTAGAAAGCACAATTAAATACAATGCAAGTAAAACACAAGAATAAGCAAGTAAGGCAAGTAGTTCAAGTAGGCAATTAGGCATGTTATACAAGTAGGCAAGCAATTAAAAGTCGGCAAAGCAAACAAACAGATAGAAGATGCACATGATGAATGCCTATCCTATTAGTTGTGATATCACATTGTCGGTTCAACTGCCAACCTGACACACCTCCATGGAGATGTCGCTCTTTGGAATCATCATTGGAAACCCCCGAGATATGGTGCTCAGATCATCCTCCAGGATTTTGTGCCTGCACACTCTATTGATTCGAAGGGATGCGAGCGAGATACTCTTGCCACAGACCTCACATCTCAACGTAAGTGGGATTAACTACCATCCTTACGCCGCCACTACCTCGACAGGCGGGTTTATCCACCGTCCCTGCTGGGAGCATAGCATCTCATAAGATTAGTATAAAAATGATACATTAGTGGTTTTCTGAAAATATTTTTAGTATATCATGGATCCATCATCTCATTCTGAGTCCTGACTCATCTCAACCCCTGTCAATTTCAACATTTTCATGCCGAACTCCATAGTTCATTAATTTCTCAATTCATATACCATTCTTCCTTTTCATTCCACCAAATCCATCCTCAGTACGCCAAAAACCTAAGCCTCTGGTCTCTAATTTTTCAAAACAATATCAAACTAAATCTCTTAAGTTCTTCCCCATATTTTAATGCCCAAAATTAAGCCCAAGAGTCTTAAAATGATGTCACAGAAGCTTACAATCTTGTTGGGAAGGTGAAATAGTTGAAAACAAAGTTTAAGTTTGAGAAACACTGTGTGTGCGTACGCACAGGGGTGTGCGAGTGCACGCCCAGGAGAAGTTTTAAAACGTGTGCGTACGCATAGAGGTGTGAGTACGCACAAGTACAAAATTTTTCAGTTCTGTTCGCTCACACAAGGTGTGCTAGCACCCTCAACATATTGCCATTCCCAACATGTGCATGCCCAAAGGGCTGTGTGTGCGCACAGGTTGTAAAACACCATTGATCATGTGCGCGCACAGGCTGTGCTAGCGCTGTAAATAGAAGCCTTTCCCCTGTATGTGCGTATGCACAAGGCTATGCGTGCGCATAGGTTTGAAAAATCATAGGGTTGTGCATGCGCAAAAGGCTGTGTGTGCGCACATACTAGAAATCACAAAATTTTGCAATTCTGTAGAATTTCAGATTTTGACACCAAACTTTGAATGATCATAACTTCCTCGACAAAAAATCCAAATCTTACAAACTTTATATCAATTTGAAGAGTTTTTAATAAACTTTAATTCCAAACAAATTTCAAACAATTTGGAAAACTGAGGCACAAGTTATGACTCATCAAAGTTCACTAAAAACCAGCTTTTACCAAATCTCACAAGAATCTCAATTTACCAACGTTCATAACCCAAACCAACCAAGACCACATTAACTCTATCCCATATCAAATTTTATCATTTGTCATACTTCAATTTACCACTACACCATATGTAATCATCAATTCCCATTATCAAGTACATAATAATACCCTTACTAACCATCATTATCATCAATTTCAATATCAATCTCCAATATCATGCTATCAACATCAATATAGCCATTTATCAATCATTCCAAATCATCAAATTATCATGCATTATCAGGCAACACTTTCATCAAAATAACCAAATCTCATCAATTCATCATAAATCATCATACCTCATCATTCAACAACCCAAAACAATACTGTTCATAGAGGAAACCGAAACAATACTGTTCATACCCTGGGTCAAGCTCTCCGACCAGGATGTTTAGCGACAAGCCGACCGACCTCTTCAGGTCAGACTATCCGACCTCTTCTCAAAGAGCTCGGCCAACTCGCCAAAGGAGCCCAAACCAGGCCCAAAACAAAGGAACATAGCCCAATCTAAAGGCAGCCAAAGCCCAGAAAGATAAAGGCGGTTCCTCTAAAGATAAGATGATCTCACTCAAAGATAAAGATAAGATAAGATAAGATAACTATCTTATCTCTAGAAAGGTCACTCCTCACCATTATAAATACACTGGAGCACCCAGGTATAACTCATACTCTGATTTTACAAAAAACCTGCTTAATACCCTTGCTAACTTAAGCATCGAAGTCCCTTGCAGGTACCCCCCACCCTTCGGGGATGAAGGATCAGTACCACCACCAAGTTCATCAAGTCAGACACAACAGCTCCGACCAGTACAGAAGATCTCATCCGAGATCGACCTACAGTTTCAGGTAACCCTCGGAACAAATACCTTTTGCCGATTCCAAATATGCCAAAAACCCAAATTGAGCACAAACTAAGCTTTCCACCACAAGCAAGCCACCAATTTAACTCCAACAAGTACCAACAAGCTCCAATAATTGCCATTAATCACAACCTCAAGATATAACACACATAACGTACAATAATTCAACCTAGGGCTCATTATAATTGGAATTTCACAAGAGTTCGAGACCTCTTACCTTGTCCAACAGTTTTGTTAGCCAAAATCCAATGCTAATCAAAGGTTAGAGTGTACCTAAACACCCAAAATTACAAAATCTCACTTAAACAAAAACCCTAGGATTTGAAAATTTGAAGAGAATAACTGAGAAGTATTTGTGGTTACCTTACCAGTTTCTTGGATGTGTCTTGTAGAGCTCTTCGCAAGGAACGCGTGGCCGTAAACAGTGCGGCGATTGGAGGTCTGTAGCTCAAGATATGAGCTTGAGAAGTTGAGAATAAATAGTGTTCATGGCGGGTTTCTTCTTCTTCTCTTCCTTTCTGCATGAATATTGTGTGTTTAAGTGTATGGTGTGCTGAATGGGTTCACTAATGAGCCCATATATATGTTGGGCTTGGGCCCCACTTGGGCCCGGTCCAATCCATTAGCGTTTTTAGCCCGTTTGGCCCAACTTTGGGCCAAACCTTTAAAATTAATGCCCGGTTTTTTACTTCTAATATTTTTCTAAAGTTTTTGACTGTTTTCACCTTTTCTCGCATAGTACCAGGCAACTTGAACCGTTTTGACCGGTTCAACTGTCAATTCGCGGTTATTCCCGATTTTTTGCAGAAAATACATTTTCTGCCTTAGAAAAACCTACTGAGTCCAAATATCAAATTTAAATCCTCAAATTATCATTATAATTTTTTAGAACCTAATTTGGGCAATATTAATCAACTAATTAGGTGGTTAATTAATCGTTGGCTTTTACAATTGCCGCCTCTCTCATCACCGCGTTAAAGAGACCTTGTAACCATTATCATCAAATTTATTGTTAGTATGGTTATTTTATTTTTTCAGATTATTTTGTGAGGTTAGCATTTTGTTAAGGTTTTTGTTAAATTAGTGGTTAAATTTGTTTAACAAAGTGTGTGATTAGGAGTTGTTGTGTTTAATTTAATATAACTAAAAATTAAATATTGTTAGGGTAGGTTAAGTACGGTGTTCCGAGGGTTACCTGAAATTGTAGGTCGATCTCGGACGAGATCTGTGGTGGTGGTCGGTGCTGCTGTGTCCGACCTGTTTAGAGCTGGTGGCCGGAGCTGTCGTGTCCAACTTGTTGGATCTGGTGGCCGGAGCTGATGCATCCGACTTGTTAGACTTGGTGGAGTTGCTGGTCCTTCATCATCGAAGGGTGGTGATACCTGCAAGAGACTCTGATGCTTAAGTTAGCATGTGCTTTAGGCAGGCTTTTAGTAGAATCAGAGTATGAGTTATACCTGGGTGCTCTAGTGTATTTATAATAGTGTAGAGTGACCTTTCTGGAGATAAGATAGTTATCTTTATCTTATCCTATCTTATCTTTTGAGTGAAGTAATCTTATCTTCAAGGAAACCGTCCTTATCTCTATAGGCGTGGGCTGCCTTTGGATTTGGGTCGTGTTCCTCTATTTTGGGCCCTTTTTTGGGCTTTTCTGGTGGTTTGGCCGAGCTCTTTTGAGAAGAGGTCGGATAGTCCTGACCTGATGAGGTCGGTCGACTTGTCGTCAATCAACCCGGGTCAGACAGCTCGACCCAGGGTATGAACAGTGCCCCTGCTCGAGTGTGGTCTTCCTTTTTAGGTCAAGTCTTTAGTTTTAGAACTTCAATCCTTCTCTGGAGAAGCCGAGCTCGAGCATTTGTTGATCTCTTTTTATAGAGCTTCCCTTTGAATGCGAAGCATTTTTCTTTTACCTCTTTAATTTTTTTGAAAACAGGCGTTCCTTGCCTTGGAAACGTGCGAGGGTTTTTAATGCCCCCATTAACTCCTTAACGTTCCATTTCTTTTGCCTCCCGTTTATTTCATTTTGAATTACACCAAAGCTCTCTTTTCTATTTCTCTTTATTCTTCTATTTTGTTTGGCTCGCCTGGGACTTTTGTTTTCGTGTTTTCACTCTCCTCTCTGTGGCACCATTGGTGGTTGTTGGTTCTTCATTTGTTTCAAAAGGTGATTCCTGGTCTCGCTTCCTATCTTCAACCTCTTCAGCAATCATTGTCTCCTTCCTTTTTGCAGGTTGGTTTTCTTTTTTCTTCATTATTTCTGCACCTATTTTTGAAAAGTTTTTATCTTTGTTTTGTAAAAGCTTGGATCTTTTATGCTTTTGTCGTGTATCTGGTCAAATGCATGCTCTGAGAATTTTGTGCATGACTTTTTCGTGCTTCCTGCTAAGTTAGGGACAACCTTTTGACTGCTGATTTTATCTTTCTTGATTGTATCTTCTTGATTTATGCCTTTGATGATTTCCCTTTAGTAAAAATACTGAACCGTCTGACTTTGAGAGAAGGTTGTGCCCTTGATGATTATCTCTTTGCATTTTTAGATGTTTGATACTTTCTGATGATTTTACGATTTTCCTCTCGGAGCGTTGCCTGTTGGAAGAGAGTTATTTTCTTTGCTGAGAGTTTGTTGGGACGTAGCCTTGTAGATTTTTCTAAGTCCTTGCTCTGTCACTGCCTCCAAAGGATGCCTCTAGACCTTGAGATGTGTCTGGGGTTTCCTTTTGCTCTTGTGTCAGTTTTCGTCCGAGCTGTTTTCTTTGTTTATGCCTGAGTTGTTTATTTAGTAATCATTATCTCTTTTTCTTTGTTGTAGGACTAGTGAAGAACTGAAGATTGATGGTTTAGAAGTTATAGTAAACTATCGTTGTAAGTATAGTTACTAAACCAAGCAATCAACCTTTCTTACAAATTTTTTGGTTGTCACAAGTAACAAACCCCTAAATAAATTGATAACCGAAGTATTTAAACCTCGGGTCATCTTCTCAAGGAATTGCAGGGAGGTATGTTCTTATTATTGGTTATGAAGATTTGTAAATCGGGGTTTTGAAGATGAGGAACAAGTATTTTAAATGGCAGATAAAATAAATAATTAACTATAAAATAAACTCTTGGCAAGATATGAAAATTCGGAAGTCTTATCCTAGTTACTCCTATAAGAATGGAAGTTAATCCCACTTAGTTAACCTTTGCGTAAGCAAGGGAATTCAAGTGAACCAATTGGTTAGATTTCCCAAGTCCTAGCCAAATCCTAAGGAAAGACTAGAGTTAGTGTAATTCCAGTTAATTAGCCGACATAATAATCAATCATGAATAGTTGGTAACTCAAGAGCTTCTAGTTAATCAATTAAAGCCAATAATATAAAAAGCTAAATAAATCCCTAATTTATAAGCCAATTGGGTAACATAAATCAAACAAAATAAAAGCATTAAAGTATCTCAAAGTAGAAGAGAAGTCAAAATAAAGGAATATTGAACCTGATGTGAAGATGAGATAAATCCCTAATTTCTAAAAATCCTAATCCGAAATCCTAAGAGAGAGGAGAGAGCCTCTCTCTCTAAAAACTACATCTAAAACTAAAATTATGAATTTTGAAAGCATCCTGTTTTTGCGAAAGCATTCCCCCACTTCATAACCTCTGGTCTGTGCCTTCTGGACTTGGATTTGGGCCGAAAAGGGCTTCAGCGTGGTGCGTGGCCTCTGTCAATTTCTACAATTTCTGGTGCGTGGCCTCTGTCACGCGTCCGCGTGGGTCACGCGGTCGCGTCATCCAGAGTTTTCCATGTCACGCGGCCGCGTCACTCATGCATCCGCGTCATATGCGTTTCTCTCAAGGAGCGCGATCGCGTCAGTCACGCGTTCGCGTCACACTCTCGTCGCACTGACACGCGGCCGCGTCGCCCATGCGACGGCGTCGCTGCCAGTTTCTTCAAGAACTATGTTTCAAGCTTTCCTTCCATTTTCACATGTTTCCTTTTCATCCTTTAAGTCATTCCTGCCTTGGAATATCTGAAATTACTCAACACACGAATCACAGCATCGAATGGCAATAAAAGATAATTAAAATTAATATTTTTAAAGCCTAGAAAACATATTTTTCACATACATCACATAATAAGGAAGGAAAAGTAAAAATATACAATTTCACATGCATAAGTGGGTAAAGGATTGAATAAAACACTCAAATTTAGCACAAATTATATCATAAAATATGGGTTCATCAACCTTCCCACACTTAAACAATAGCATGTCCTCATGCTAAATCCAAGATAAAGAGTAAGGTGAAGTGGTGGAATCTCATGCAATGCAATCTATTCTAAATGCATCTACCTAAATGAGTCATGCAAGTCTAGTTCACTTATATATAGAGCTTT
Source organism: Arachis duranensis (assembly GCF_000817695.3). NCBI lineage: Eukaryota > Viridiplantae > Streptophyta > Magnoliopsida > Fabales > Fabaceae > Arachis > Arachis duranensis. Next base: position 74,777,954 of record NC_029780.3, on the reverse strand, counting down.
ACATGTAGTTAAATTAATTTACATTCTCAAGGAATCCAATATGTATAGCTAACCTTAGATAATGTTAAAGCACTTTTACAATTGAGATGGGTAAATAAAATATTTTTCAAACTTGCAAGACAATTAACAATAGAAGTAGAGATATATGATGTTGAGGTATTGAACCCTCACTGGGTTTTGTGTTTACTCTCTAGTCACTTAGTGTTTATTGGGTTAATCACTCTATTCCTCTTTTTATTCTTACTTTCTATAGCTTTGTTCTTTATCTAATCAATCAACAATTATAGAATACTGGTGCACGAAATTGCAATCACACTTTTGCAACTCCGCACAACTAACCAGCAAGTGCATTGGGTCGTCCAAGTAATACCTTGCGTGAGCAAGGGTCGATCCCACGGAGATTGTCGGCTTGAAGCAAGCTATGGTTATCTTGTAAATCTTAGTCAGGATATCAGAAATTATCAGGATTGATTGTGAAAAAGAACAAAAGAACATGAAATGATTACTTGTTTCGCAGTAATGGAGAATAGGTTGAGGTTTTGGAGATGCTCCATCTTCTGAATCTTTGCTTTCCTACTGTCTTCTTCTTCAAACACGCAAGGATCCTTCCATGGCAAGCTGTATGTAGGGTTTCACCGTTGTCAATGGCTACCTCCTATCCTCTCAGTGAAAATGTTCCTATGCTCTGTCACAGCATGGCTAATCATCTGTCGGTTCTCGGTCAGGCCGGAATAGAATCCAATAATTTTTTTGCGTCTGTCACTAATGCCCCGCCTGCTAGGAGTTTGAAGCACGTCACAGTCATTCAATCATTGAATCCTACTCAGAATACCACAGACAAGGTTTAGACCTTCCGGATTCTCTTGAATGCCGCCATCAGTTCTAGCTTATACCACGAAGATTCCGGTTAAAGAATCCAAGAGATAACTACTTAATCTAAGGTAGAACGGAGGTGGTTGTCAGGCAC
>NC_029780.3:74775594-74776157 GCF_000817695.3 Arachis duranensis | reverse complement strand
ACCGGATACATACATGCCACAGACACATAATTGGGTGAACCTTTTCAGATTGTGACCCAGCTTTGCTAGAGTCCCCAATTAAAGGTGTCTAGGGTTCTTAAGCACACTCTTTTTGCCTTGGGTCACAACTTTATTTCTTTCTTTTTCTTTTTCTTTTCTTCTTCTCTCTTTTTTTTTCGAATTTTTTTTTTGTATCCACTGCTTTTTCTTGCTTCAAGAATCAGTCTAATGATTTTAGATCCTCAATAACAGTTCTCTTTTTCCTCATTCTTTCAAGAGCCAACAATTTTAACATTCTCAAAACAACAAATTCAAGAGACATATGCACTATTCAAGCATTCATTCAGAAAGCAAAAAGTATTGTCTCCACATCAAACTAATTCAACTAGTTTCAATGATAAATTTCGAAATCCTGTACTTTTTGTTCTTTTGTGATTAAAGCATTTTTCATTTAAGAGAGGTGATGGATTCATAGGACATTCATAGCTTTAAGGCATAAAATTTCAATTTTATTAATTATGAATTAAGAAAAAGACTCAAAAATAGATATAAGACTAAAAAAA
>NC_029780.3:74775141-74775305 GCF_000817695.3 Arachis duranensis | reverse complement strand
TTGGTGATAGATGCTTCTAGGCTGGTCCAGTAGTCAATTCTTGGGAATTCAGGGAGGAATTCCTGCGCCCTCCTCTTGATAAAGTTGTCTTGCACTTGTCCTTCCATTGACTTCTTGGTGATTGGGTGTTCAATGGGTATGAACTCATCTACTCCCATCTTCAG
>NC_029780.3:74774387-74774832 GCF_000817695.3 Arachis duranensis | reverse complement strand
ATCCACTTAGTCCCAGGGAGGCATATGTCCTCTAGAACTTGATCCAACCCTTTATCTACTCTCACCATCCTCCTATTGAAGGAACCAGGATCATCTTGCAGTTGAGGTAGTTTGAAGATTTCTCTTATTTTGTCCAGATGGAAGTACATAACTTTCCCTCTGACCATGGTTCTATAGGTATGGTAAGCAGTTCCAGTCATTCTTTGCTTATCTGTTAGCCACAGATTAGAGTAGAATTCCTGAACCATGTTCCTTCCAACCTTTATTTCAGGATTGGTCAGACCTTCCCAACCTCTGTTTCGAATTTGCTCTTGGATCCCCGGATATTCATCTTCTTTCAGATCAAATTTAACTTCCGGGATCACTGACCTCAGACCCATTATTTTGTGATAATGGTCTTCATGTTCTTTGGTTAAGAACTTCTCTTGATTCCAAAGATTCTTTG
>NC_029780.3:74773686-74774185 GCF_000817695.3 Arachis duranensis | reverse complement strand
AGGAAATTCGAATGGTGTGGGGAATGAGGGGTGGCAAACGTTTATTTATAGAGTGGGGGGAGAGATTTTCGAAAAAAAAAAAGAAAAATTTGAAAGGAGATTTGAGGAGATATGGAAAGAAATTGAAAGAAGGGTGAGTTTTTGAACAAAATTTGGGAATGATTTGAAGAATGATTTTAAATTTTGAAAATTTGAAAGTGAATGATAAGAGATTGAAATGTATTTTTGTAGAAAAATATGGGTGAGAAAAGGAAAGTTTGAAAAAATCTGATTTGAAAACAAAATTGTGGTCCCCCCCACCTTTCTGGCGTTAAACGCCCAGAATGGCACTCATTCTGGCGTTTAACGCCCAATTGGGACCCCTTTTGGGCGTTTAACGCCCAGCCAGGTGCCCTGGCTGGCGTTAAACGCCAAAAATCCTTTAGCACTGGGCATTTTTCTGAACGCCCAGGATGCTGCACACCTGGCGTTAAACGCCCAGAATGGTGCCCATTCTGGC
>NC_029780.3:74769291-74769730 GCF_000817695.3 Arachis duranensis | reverse complement strand
TTTTCCCCCTTTTCTGGCGTTTGAACGCCAGAACTGGGCAAGGAATGGGCGTTTAATGCCAGCTTTCCTTCCCTTTCTGGCGTTTGAACGCCAATGACATTCCTCTCTGGGCTCTTACTGTCCTCAGAGGGATTATGAACAGTGGTTTGGTGGTCCTCTGTCAATTGTTCCTTGTTTAGCTTTTTGTTCTTTTGAGCAGTGTTATTCAGAGTCTTCCCACTCCTCAGTTGAACTGCTTGACACTCCTATGTTATTTGTTTAGATATCTGCTGTTTTGCTTGATTCAACTGCAGTTCTATGCTCTTGTTAGCAACTTTAGTTTCATGAAGCATTTCTTTAAAGTCTGCTAACTGTTCTGTCATCAGGAGCAATTGTTGATTAAGCTCAATTATCTGTTCTTGAGGACTAGGGTCAGTGACTACTGCCATGACTTCCTCTA
>NC_029780.3:74767642-74769145 GCF_000817695.3 Arachis duranensis | reverse complement strand
TAAAGACATCTGAGCTTTTTCTGTAAGCCCATAGTAGAAAATGTCTAACTGTACCCACTCTGAAAACATTTCAGAGGGGCATTTTCTTAGCATACCTCTATACCTCTCCCAGGCATTGTAAAGGGATTCATTATCCTCTTGTTTAAAGCCTTGGATGTCCAGCCTTAGCTGTGTCATCCTCTTTGGAGGGTAAAAGTGATTTAGGAATTTGTTTGACAATTGTTTCCATGTCTTTATGCTTGCTGTAGGTTGGTTATTTAACCACCTTTTAGCTTGATCCTTTACAGCAAATGGAAACAGTAATAGTCTGTAGACATTCTGATCTGATCTTTTACAGCAAATGGAAACAGTAATAGTCTGTAGACATCCTGATCTACCTCTTTATCATGTACTGTGTCAGCAATTTGTAAAAATTGTGCCAGAAACTCAGTAGGTTCTTCCTGTGGAAGACCAGAATACTGGCAATTTTGCTGCACTATGATAATGAGTTGAGGGTTTAGCTCAAAGCTGCTTGCTTTGATGGGAGGTGTACAGATGCTACTCCCATATGCAGCTGTAATGGGGTTAGCATATGACCCCAGAGTCCTTTTGGACTGATCAATCCCACTTAGGTCCATAATGGACAAAAGGGAAATGATAATGATTGCAAACAGATAAATTTTGTTTTTGTTTTTTTTTTTGAATTAAACGAAAAAAATAAAATAAAACAAAAGAAAATTAAAGTAAAAATTCGAAAATCAAAAAAGAAAATAAGATCAAAGCAAATTGAGAACTGAATCAATCAGTTAATTAAAGAGATTTTGAAAATAGCAATTAAAAAAGATATGATTGAAAAACTTTTATGAAAAAAAGATCTGATTTTTGAAAAGAGGAAAGAGAAAAACACAAAAAGACACCAAACTTAAAATTTTTAGAAAATCAAACACACAGTTTTTGAAAATTTTTTTTAAGGGAAAAACACAAAGAGGACACCAAACTTAGAATTTTTATAAATCAAAAAGGGACTAAGAACATGCAAAAATCGAAAATTAAAAGAAAAACAAAAGCATGCAATTGACACCAAACTTAGAATATGAAACTAGACTCAACTAAAAGACTCTAAACCAACAAAAAATAAAACAGTCCTAATCTAAGCAACAAGATAAGCCGTCAGTTGTCCAAACTCAACAATCCCCGGCAACGGCGCCAAAAACTTGGTGCACGAAATTGCAATCACACTTTTGCAACTCCGCACAACTAACCAGCAAGTGCACTGGGTCGTCCAAGTAATACCTTGCGTGAGCAAGGGTCGATCCCACGGAGATTGTCGGCTTGAAGCAAGCTATGGTTATCTTGTAAATCTTAGTCAGGATGTCAGAAATTATCAGGATTGATTGTGAAAAGCAAAAGAACATGAAATGATTACTTGTTTTTGCAGTAATGGAGAATAGGTTGAGGTTTGGAGATGCTCCATCTTCTGAATCTCTGCTTTCCTACTGTCTTCTTCTTCAAACACGCAAGTCT
>NC_029780.3:74761210-74767219 GCF_000817695.3 Arachis duranensis | reverse complement strand
TGGAGTTAAACGCCAGCTTTTGTGCCAGTTTGGGCGTTTAACTCCAAGTTTTATGCCAGTTCCAGCGTTAAACGCTGGAATTTCTGAGGCTGATTTGCCACGCCGGTGTGGGCCAGCAAATCTTGGCTAAAGTATGGACTATCATATATTGCTGGAAAGCCCAGGATGTCTACTTTCCAACGCCGTTGAAAGCGCGCCAATTGGGCTTCTGTAGCTCCAGAAAATCTACTTCGAGTGCAGGGAGGTCAGAATCCAACAGCATCTGCAGTCCTTTTTGGTCTCGGAATCAGATTTTTGCTCAGGACCCTCAATTTCAGCCAGAAAATACCTGAAATCACAGAAAAACACACAAACTCATAGTAAAGTCCAGAAAAGTGAATTTTAGCTAAAAACTAATAAAAATATACTAAAAACTAACTAGATTATACTAAAAACATACTAAAAACAATGCCAAAAAGCATACAAATTATCCGCTCATCAAATACAGACATACAAAAATCATGAGGTCTTTAATTAAGGTTGTAATGGGGCCAAAGTAAAGGTAAGGGTATATGTATAAGGCTAAGTGAGCTAATTAAGTGAATCCTTGATTAGTCTAAGATCTCACCTAACATACATACTTTGTAAAGCTAAGATTCTTTACCTATTTTCCCATATTTTTTCCACTTTTTATATTACATGATCATATTTTGTTCTTATACCATGTGCATCGCTTTTTGCATTTGGGGAATTCTTTTTGTATCCCCCTTTTTTTTTCAAATACTAAAATTTTTTTTCTACACATGGTAATTAATTTATTTTGACTTCACATGAGCATGTTTCCCAAATTATTTTCACATGACTTGTTGGTTATAAAATAAGGAGGATTTAAAAGCTCAAGGGGGTTAACAAGGATGGCATAAAAGGTAGGCTTTATTTGAGATAAGTGAGTTTTAATAAAAAATGGCCTCAATCCTATCTTGGTATGTATCTATATTCTATACTGGACATATAGATTAAAGCAAAGTAAAGAACATCAAAAAAATAAAAAGAAGGGCAAACACACAGGAATGAAATTTATGGTTTGAATGTAACCGTACAATTAAGCTCAAAACTCACAGGCTGTATGTTCTCAAACTCATAAATCATATATCACTTAAGTGTGTCATGCAAGTAGAAATCAAGAGTTCCCATTATACTCAACGTAAAATATATATTGGATGGCTTTAAAGTTTTAGTGTTCCTCCTTGATGAAATGCTGTTTACTAACTACATGTAATGCTATATATACAAGGTGTGTGGATTGATTCTGTTAAAGTCTCTAGCTTACTTCCTTTTTATTTTCAATTAAATTAGTTATCATATGCTAAAAAGGATAAACTATACTAATTAATCTACTTAAAATATAACTAGTAAACTAATGTACAAATCAAGCTAAAATATCCAAAATAGTATACATATAGCTCAAAGTGCAAAATGCAAAAAGTACAATAAAAAGCAAAAAGAGAAAAATATGCAAAAATACGGAAAATGAACAAAATAAGAGAGAGTTTGTAGTGGTTCACCAAAATAAAGATATGCCAGAGATGGCAACCTTCCCACACTTAAATAATAGCATCGTCCTCGACGCTCACTCAAGCTAGGTGTGAAGGAGTATCATCTCCGGAAGGATGGGTAGCCGGAGACTCTGTGGTGGTGGTTTGAGGATCTGCCTGCTGCAGAGGAGGTGCTGACTGAATGGGGATCTCGGAGTCTGCAGCCTGAATCTGAGGTGGGTCCTCCTGCTGGGGTGCAATCTGCTCTGAGCCTGCCTGCGCAGCCTCTCTCTGTGGATGGGTCTCCTCCTCGTGCTCATCCACCTCCTCCTCAGATGGCTCTGATGGTGTGTCAGGCTCGGAGGGGATGTCGCTGCCAGACCAGATCAACAGCTTCAGGTGCTCATAGTGTCGCCTGCTGCGACGCTCAGATCTCTCATACCGGCGCCGATTGCGGCACTCCATCCTGTCTAGCTACTGAAACAAGCAGTGCACTAGGTGATAAACTAGCTCTGAGGTAGGTAGAGGTGCAGTAGTGGTAGCAGGGGTAGCTGGGGTAGCTGTGGAGGAAGAAGGGCCAACAGATGGTGTGGCTGTATCACCGAAAGATGGGAGGAATGGAGGTCTGTAGCCCAAAGCTAGAAATTTCCTGCTGTGAGGGTTAGTAAATTTGAATCCACGCGATCGCGTGAGGCACGCGATCGCGTGGCTGGGGTGAAATGGCGGTTGACGCGATCGCTTGGCTGACACGATCGCATGGGATTGGTAAATAATGAATGGTGTGATCGCGTAGGCGACGCGATCGCGTCGCTGGAAATCGTGCGAAATGCACAATTCCAGTGTCGCTTCAGCGCAACTCTCTGTCTCCTTTGGGGTGGTGTGCTATCCACGCGACGCGATTGCGTCGCTCACGCTGTCGCGTGGGATTAGTGTTTGTGCATGTGACGCGATCGCGTCAGGGACGCGATCGCGTGGGTCATTTGTGCGAAGCGCACAATGGCCGTACGATTCCAGCGTAACTTTCTGGGTGTTGGATCTTTACACCGATTTCTATATCACACGGCCGCATGGATGACGCGGACGTGTTGGTGGTAGTTTGTCGCAAGTGACGCGATCGCATGTGTCAAACGGTCGCGTCCCGCACCCCTTTTTTTATGCAGTATGCAGAACAAAAAATGCAATGAATCATATGCAAAAATTCCAGGTTCAATCAGAATTCAAAAATAGACAAAAATTCAAACTAAAGAAGAAACGATCATACCATGGTGGGTTGTCTCCCACCCAACACTTTTAGTTAAAGTCCTTAAGTTGAACATTTGGCGAGCTTCTTGTTATGGCGGCTTGTGCTTGTATTCATCCAAGAATCTCCACCAGTGTTTGGAATGCCAGCATCAATCTCCACCAGTGTTTGGAATGCCAGCATCCTTTGGGGTCCCAAACAAAGTACGTAAAGCCCTTGTGTGAGTTCAAACAGGCTTGCAGGCTCCCGGAGTGTTGAATGTCAGAATAGACTCCAGGATCCCAAACTATTCTTCTACACCCGTCTTTGTCTTGATCTACATCTTTCCAGTCAGGTGATGAGTAATCCAAATTCTCACTGCAGTGACCAAACCGCTTCCGAGATCCTTTGAATTGAGCTTGACACCAATTCCTGCACCTCAAATTGAAGTGTGAAACCTCATTGAATCTTGCATACCAGCGCTGAGTGCGAGTCATTTCCCTTTTTCTCTTAAAGCTGCAAAGAGCTCTAAGCTGGCCATCTGTTTCAAGCAAACCATATTCAAGTGGAAAAGTAAAGATAAGAGTCAAGGATTTTACCCACTTGAAGTCTGTGTTGGTTGGTAGTGGCCTTGGGATCGGTGTTTTTAGTGGTTCTGCAAGCTCTACTCCCTTGTGTTCTTCAGTGAATTCCTCCACTTCTATGCAAACCTTTTCCATTCCAGCCATGTCCTGGTCAAAGTCTTCCATATCTTCCTCATCACTTGAGTCATAATTAGGAGGTTGAGAAAAGTCGACCTCTGCATCATCTTCATATTCACTTGGGGAAGATTCTTCTGTCTCAAAGAATTCACCTGCAGATGCAAGTGCATTACTGAGAGAACTTGACTCGTGATCATCGTCATCAAGGAAACTTGCTTCTTGGGTTATCCCGTCCAGTTCTTCATAAGATATCTGCATTGGAGGCTGTGCACTATCCTCCTTAGCATCAATTGTAGTGTTCTTGACAGAATTCTCCACAACTCTAGATTCATGTGGCAGTTCGGCATCTCCTAAATCTTCAACCAACTCTTCTTCTTCTTCTACATTGACAGCTTCCTCTATTTGTTCCAGTACGAAGTTATGCTCTATGCTGTCTACTAGAGTTTCTTGTGTCTTCTTTACAATACATTCTTCATTAGATTCTCCACATGAAGCCATGGGGGTCTGTTGAGTGTTTGAACGTCTGGAAGATAATTGATTAATTGCTTGCTCCAGTTGATGAAGGGTTGCATTAAATTGTTTTACTGATTCTTCGAGGCGAACCTGTGATTCTGGGCTTGATGGATATGGACATGGTGTATAGGGGAGTGGTGGTTCTTGGGAGTAATTGGATTGGCGTTGGGGTGGATAAGGATCATGTGGTAGTGAATGGTGAAAAGAAGCTTGTGAGTATGGTAGATTGAGATTATGTTGAAAGGATGGTCTCTGAGCACAGGGTGGGGCTTGTTGGTAGCTACAAGGGGGTCCACCAAATATATCAGTTAGGTATGCATTGTAGAATGGTCTCTGTTCATGATATCTAGGAGGATGTTATTGCCTAAAGGGTTGATCAGATCCTTATGGCTCCATTCATCTTTGATTGCTTAGACCTTGATGCATAGTCCTGTTATAGCTTCCATTCCTTGCAACAAAATTAGAACCAAACTCAAAGCGAGAGGGGTGAGAATTCATAATAGATATCAGAAATAAGAGGGAAGATAGAAAACAAATAAACAAGTAAAAGAAAAATATTTTTTTTGAAAAATATTTCAATAACCAATAATAAGGCACACGTTTGCAATTCCCCGGCAACGGCGCCATTTTGAAGAACTGAAGATTGATGGTTTAGAAGTTATAGTAAACTCTCGTTGTAAGTATAGTTACTAAACCAAGCAATAAACCTTTCTTACAAACGTTTTGGTTGTCACAAGTAACAAACCCCTAAATAAATTGATAACCGAAGTATTTAAACCTTGGGTCGTCTTCTCAAGGACTTGTAGGGAGGTATGTTCTTATTATTGGTTATGAAGATTTGTAAATCGGGGTTTTGAAGATGAGGAACAAGTAATTTAAATGGCAGATAAAATAAATAATTAACTATAAAATAAACTCTTGGCAAGATATGAAAATTCGGAAGTCCTATCCTAGTTACTCCTATAAGAATGGAAGTTAATCCCACTTAGTTAACCTTTGCGTAAGCAAGGGAAAGTCAAGTGAACCAATTGGTTAGATTTCCCAAGTCCTAGCCAAATCCTAAGGAAAGACTAGAGTTAGTGGAATTTTAGTTAATTAGCCGATATAACAATCAATCATGAATAGTTGGTAACTCAAGAGCTTCTAGTTAATCAATTAAAGCCAATAATATAAAAAGCTAAATAAATCCCTAATTTATAAGCCAATTGGGTAACATAAATCAAACATAATAAAAGCATTAAAGTATCTCAAAGTTGAAGAGAAGCCAAAATAAAGGAATATTGAACCTGATGTGAAGATGAGATAAATCCCTAATTTCTAAAAATCCTAATACTAAATCCTAAGAGAAAGGAGAGAGCCTCTCTCTCTAAAAACTACATCTAAAACTAAAATTATGAATTATGAAAGCATCCTATTTTTTTGGAAGCATTCCCCCACTTCATAACCTCTGGTCTGTGCCTTCTGGACTTGGATTTGGGCCGAAAAGGGCTTCAGAAAATGCTGGGATCGTTTTCTGCAATTTCTGGTGCGTGGCCTCTGTCACGCGTCCGTGTGGGTCACGCGGTCACGTCATCCGGAGTTTTCCATGTCATGCGGCCGTGTCAGTCATGCGTCCGTGTCATATGCGTTTCTCTCAAGGAGCGTGATGAGCGGATAATTTATACGCTTTTTGGCATTGTTTTTAGGTAGTTTTTAGTAAGTTCAAGCTACTTTTAGGGATGTTTTCATTAGTTTTTATGTTAAATTCACAATTTTGGACTTTACTATGAGTTTGTGTGTTTTTCTGTGATTTCAGGTAATTTCTGGCTGAAATTGAGGGACTTGTGCAAAACTCTGAAAAAGGCAGACAAAAGGACTGCTGATGCTGTTGGAATCTGACCTCCCTGCACTCATAATGGATTTTCTGGAGCTACAGAACTTCAAATGGCGCGCTCTCAACGGCTTTGGAAATTAGACATCCAGAGCTTTCCAGCAATATATGATAGTCCATACTTTATTCGGGAATTGATGACGTAAAGTGGCGCTCAACGCCAAGTACATGCTGTTGTCTGGAGTCAAACGC
>NC_029780.3:74759067-74760440 GCF_000817695.3 Arachis duranensis | reverse complement strand
ATTTACATAAGTATTTCTATCTTATTTTATTTTCTGTTTATTATTTATTTTCGAACTTATCATAAACCAATTTAATCTGCCTAACTGAGATTTACAAGGTGACCATAGCTTGCTTCGTACCAACAATCTCCGTAGGATCGACCCTTACTCACGTAAGGTATTACTTGGACGACCCAGTGCACTTGCTGGTTAGTTGAACGGAGTTGTGATCACACGTGCCATTACCAGGGATTATTAAGATCCGAATTCATCATACCATGATCTCTTTGGAGTATTTTTGATAGAGCCAATATTTAAATTTCATACAAGTACAAAGAGACCAACTTTGAGGATCACAATTTCGTCTACCAAGTTTTTGGCGCCGTTGCCGGGGATTGTTCGAGTATGGACAACTGACGGTTCATCTTGTTGCTCATAAAGCTTGGCTGGCTATTAAGCCATGTCTAATTCCTGGACCGGAGCTTTAGACAAACATTGCATGATTCTTGGAATTCATATTAAAAATTTAGAATTTCTTATTTTATTTTTCCTATATGTTTTCGAAAAACATATAAAAATAAAATACAAAAAAATTAGAAAATCATAAAAATCAAAAATATTTTGTGTTTCTTGTTTGAGTCTTGAGTCAATTTTTAAGTTTGGTGTCAATTGCATGTTTTAAAAATTTTACTTGCATTTTTCGAAAAATTTCATGCATTCATAGTGTTCTTCATGATCTTCAAGTTGTTCTTGATAAGTCTTCTTGTTTGATCTTGATGTTTTCTTGTTTTGTGTTGTTTGTGGTTTTTCATATGCATTTTTTGTTTGTTAGAGTCCATGCATTAAAGATTTCTAAGTTTGGTGTCTTACATGTTTTCTTTGCATCAAAATTTTTTTTTTTAAATATGTTCTTGATGTTCATCATGATCTTCAAAGTGTTCTTGGTGTTCATCTTGACTTTCATAGTGTTCTTGCATGCATCATGTGTTTTGATCCAAAATTTTTAAGTTTTGGGTCATTGGTGCGCGAAATTGTGAACAATACTTTTCACAACTCTCATAATCCTCGGTCATGAACCCCAAAAACTTGGTAGCTCAATACCATGGCATTACACAACTTCGCACAACTAACCAGCAAGTGCACTGGGTCGTCCAAGTAATAAACCTTACGCGAGTAAGGGTCGATCCCACGGAGATTGTTAGTATTGAAGCAAGCTATAGTCATCTTGTAAATCTTAGTCAGGCAAACTCAAATGGTAATGGTGATGAACGAAAATAACACAAAGGTAAAGATAGAGATACTTATGTAATTCATTGGTAGGAACTTCAGATAAGCGCATGAAGATGCCTTCCCTTCCGTCTCTCTGCTTTCCTACTGTCTTCATCCAATCCTTC